>NC_022014.1:41001809-41049210 GCF_000317375.1 Microtus ochrogaster
TCTTGTAGACCAGGCTGGTCTCGAACTCACAGAGATCCGCCTGCCTCTGCCTCCCGAGTGCTGGGATTAAAGGCGTGCACGACCATCGCCCGGCTTAGAATTATTCTTTAGGGCAAGGGAATGACACAAGGAAGCAGGAGTCCTCCCCAGCCCACTCCAAAGAACAAAAATGGCCCTGACCCCATATCTCAGCCATGACAGCTGGGGATCAGAGCTGCAGATTTGCTTAGGACACACACATCACCAAGAGGCAAGGTGGTGACAGTTGAGTTAGTCTCGGACGGGCTTCCGAGGTTCTGGTGAACCACAGGAGAACCAGTGGAGATGAGGCCGTTACAGCTCAGTTGTTCTGAACCTGACCTCTGTATTCTTAGTCTGCGCTGCCACTGGGATCCATGGGCTAGGAACTTGGTTCGCCTGAAGAGCGTGGTTTAGAATGAGCAAGCTCCTGGGTTCCCGTCCCTGGCACTGCGAGCCCAAGGGCCCAGAGCCAGCAGTGTCTCATGGTCAAAGGTGAAATGGATGCTGACCCAGCTTAACTCCTCAGAACACTCACCAGCACAAGAAAACAAAACCCAGCCCCGCCATGACAGGGTCCAAGAGAGAAAGGGAAGAAAGGACCGCGGCACGGCTTTTCTGGGCATGCTCTCTCGGTGCCTGCGCCCAGTGGCTTCATTTACACTCACCTCCCCCCACGCTGCGGCTGGGGGCTCCACAGGTGGGTAGAACTTGGGCAGGTCCCAGGCAATCTTGGTCATAAACCACTTGAAGCTCTTGCAGTTGAGGGAGCTTCGGAGCTTCTTCTGGGCCACGACATCCCCGGCTGAGAGGTGGCGGTACTCCGGTCTGCGCTGGTATATGTATTCCGCGTACTCGTCCATCCACACTTCCGCTACTCGCTTCAGGTTCTGGAATGAAAGATGGACGCAAGGTTCAGGCTTCCTGAGGAGCCCAGGCCAGCCGGAAGGCCCTTGCACCTTAGTTTTTGAGGCAGGGTCTCTCACTGAGCCTGGAGCTAGGCTGGTAACCAGTACACCCCAGCTATCCTGCCTTCTCCTGGCCGGGCTTGGTTATAGGTTATTGGTGGCTTTTTACGTGGGTGTCAGGATGAAAACTCAGGTCTCATCGGCACACAGAGAACTTACTAAGCCACTTTTCCAGCTCTTCAAAGCCAATGTGAGTTGGGTTTCTGTCATTATCCACCAACTGGTCGTGGCCAAATTCCATGATAAGAATAATTTACACCCAGACCTCCTAATCCTACCAGCAGGTGGGATTTCTTGCAATCCTCAGAGGTTTGAGAGCTTAATGATAAAGCCTCAGGACAGCCAACTATAAAACAACAACCCATGGGGGAGACAGCCCGAGGTGGGGGCAGCCTTGGGCAGAGCAATCAGGAGACAGGAAGACTAAGATCTTGTGTGTCAACCATGTGAAAATCCTCTATTCTTGCAGTGTGCTCCACTCAGAACACAAGAGCGTTAAGTCAGAGGGAGCCCCTGCTTGCAAACCTCCTCCTTCGAACCCAGGCTTCCTTCAATGGCGAGGGTCCGTTTCCCCGCCCTCAACACACACAGAACTGGAGGGGCTTGACTTCCATCTTGAGGTTAATCTGAATTTTCCTCTGAAGTGTAACAGTTATTGACACCTGTGTGTAAAGGTTTGCTTTAGGAGCAGACAGCATGGCAGGGGGACTGGACAAATGTTTAAGTGTTTTCTGGTGGAGATAATTGAGTTCTGCAGACCAGATGGTCTCAAGGCATGGCACTGTAAAACAGCCAGGGCCTAGGTAAATGAGGGAGCGTGGCCATGCACCCATAAAACTTTATGACGTCAATCACCATTTGATTTTCAAGTGTCACAACCTGGTGTCCTAAGTCCCTTGGGTTCCCCTCCAGTGTCTTAAAATTGTGAAAAACCACTCTTAGCTCTTGACCCAGGCAGAAAGTCACCTTCTCCTGAGCATACACTGAGGCATGGTGACACCAGGGAGGCCCTGCATGGGAACCCTGCCCTGTGGAAGGGCTCTGTGATAGATTCCAGAGACAGTCAGGCTTTCTTACAGCCACTGACCCTACTGGAAGAGAGCGAGCTCCACTGGGTGCCTGCGCAGCAAAGGCTGGGCCTGGCGCAAGTGGAGGGCCTCAGGGTCTGCGCATCAAGAACATTCTAGAACACAGGGACTCTTCTCTTTCCCTGGCCGGCCTGGCCGGGCCTGTCCCCTCCACCTGATGCAGGACTGCCTTTATCGTATCCCAGTTGCAGGGACAGGCCTGTGCAGTAAGACCCGGTGTTTGTTCTAGAGGTAGATGAGCCATTAAGAGAGCATGCTGGTTCTTTCAGGGCCCTGAGAACCTCTAAATGTCATTCAGGAGGCAAGTGCCCTAGAAGCCTGTGAATTTGGTTGCCAAAACGGTGAGCCAACTTTTTTTTCCCCTTTTTGTCTTTGTAGACAGGATCTCGACTATGAAGCCTGGTGTGGTTTTGAACTCTCTATCCCCCAAACACGTTGCATTTGACCCGGAACTAAATGATGGCAGTACAGCTGCAGTTCCGGTGGGCGCAGGCACCTCCCGTGCAGTCATACAGGGGATGGCTGGGCTTACAGAGAAGAGACGGGATGCGCCACTGGGGCCAGCTCATGTCAGACATAGGCCCTGACTCTAGACAGAAGGCCAGCGATGTCAGGTGCCTGAACGGGATTCACGTGAGAGACGGAAGCCCCCATCCAGCGCTAGCTGTTAACAGGGGTGCAGCCACTGACACCCGTGTAGACAGTCACAGTCGCTGTGTAGGGAACAGATGCAGGCGCCTGTCAGACTGAAGTAGGAGTAGGAGTTATTTAATGTTTTCACTTCCTCTCTCCAGCCTGGAAGTGGAGAATGGAAGCCAGGGAGAAGGGAGGTCAGTGTGTTGCTACTCTGCTGGGTGCCTGGCAGGAAGGCAGGCTTCTGTGGTGTCACTGAAGCCCTCCAGCACCCCAATATTCATCTCCAGCTAGGGAAAGGATGCAGTAGGGCAGGTCCCGGGTCCTGCTCAGGGGTCATGATTCCCCTGTTCCTAGTAGCCTCCAAGAGTGGCAGTCTCTGGCTTATGAAAAGACTTTGACTCCGTTTTCCTGTTCTGCATTCTGCAGGGAAGGCCAAGGGCATCTGAGAAGATTTCCATCTCTTGGTGGGCCTGACATGGAAACCATATCCTCTGCTAAGGGGCTGTCCACAGAGCAGTGGGCCTGGAGGCTGTCGTTAGAGACTCTCGCCACTAGAGGGCTCTGCCTTCCTGCCTTCCTGGCTATGCTCTGGCTCAGCGATGCTGGAAGCTGAGGAAATAATTCCTGGAAAGGCCTGGAAAACCTGACAGTTGGGAACCCAGGCAGAAGGTCTCCCAGTGCTTCTTTGTTGGGGCATGGCTGCACTCTGGCCTTTCTAGTACTACAAACAGCACTGTATCTTTCCAACCCCACCATCATGGTTGGGCATCTCCTTCACTTATTTTTGAGATAACCCTTATTTTTTAGTGCTTTTTTTTTTTTTTTTTAAAAAAAAAAAGATTTCCCCAGTAAAAGAACTTCCATCCCCCAATTCTTTTGATAATGATTACCCCCAATTTAGTTCAATCCTTGACATGGTTTTCAGGCCAATGAAGCAGATTGACACGTTTGGGAGGGGGTAAAAGAGAGCCATTTATTTTTTATGCCCCCCCCCCACTTCAACAGTGATGACAAGGCTACCATGTTTGCTTGACATGTCTCTTTAAACCACCCCTTGTCTAGCTCTGTGTCTCTGTCATCTCTACCACAGGCAGCCCTCCTGTGAAATGACCAGCTCGCTCCACTTAACACATGGGTTTCCTGTCTTTCTGTAGCGCTGGGCAGTACTGAGTTGAAAGGATCAACTTCGTTTCAACAAAGTTCCAAACGCAGCCACAGAGGAGTCAGGCCCCCCTCCCAACCCCACAGCCTCAGAGGAGTTAGGCCATTCTCCCAGCCCCACCGCCTCCAGGGAGCCGAGCAGGGCTCTCTGTAAGGTCCTTTCAGTTGGCTTTCACTTGGAGACCATGCAGCAATCACTTAGCCTAGGGCCCCCTGGGGCACCTATGCTCCCCCAGGCTGCCCCCAGTTCCCTGGAAAGCCACCATCTTACCCGGGCCAGGCTGACTCCAGCAGGAACCTTGTAGGGCACATACTTCCTATAGATGTGGCCCACCCTGGAGCAAGGGATGTCCTCCATGCGACCCCCACACATCCACACCTGCAGGGTGAGAAGGGAGCATGAAGGTGATGGCTCTATCCTTATGTCCCCAGCCCCTCAGATGCCAGCACACAGTCTGCATGGTTTTCTCAAGCCCTGAACTCAAAAACGGTGCAGAAAAATACCTGCAAGGCTATGGAAAGAGCTGCCAGTCGCAGCTGCTGAGCAAAGTTCCAAACTGCGCAGAACCCACTGCAGACACTAAGATGCACAGGAAGTCAGGGAGAGCTGGAGGTCGAGGATAGGACAGAAACCCGTGGGCATGACGGGGCCACTGTGCATCACAGCAGCTGTGGTCACCTGCATAAGACCTGCCCAAGACTGGGCGCCATGGGTCAACGGATGGCTCATTGGGTAAAATGCACCTACTGCCAGGCCTTGGGATATGCATGCTGGAAGGAGAGAACCAGCTCCCCCAGCTTGTCCTCTGACCACGACATGTGTGCCAAGGAAGCCCCCAAATTTATTAATAGAAATGAATAAAACAGATTGGGCCCCTCAACAGTCCCCTTTGAATGAGGTGTTAAAGGAAGCCAGGGAGGAAGGAACATTTTTCTTCAGTGGTGTAGCCAGTGGTAAGGTGTCTGCCACCCTGCAAATAAATAACACTAGTTGAGCTCACTGGTTCCCATGCACAGGAGACACGAAAGTAGAAGGGGACAGGCTGGGAAAAAGAAGGGGGTCAGTTGGGGGGGGAGGAGGCTGCAACACTGTCCTCGTGGGCTGGGATGGTGTCTTCGTAGCATTCAGTTATACAAAGTTGGCTCTGCCCATAGAATGGGGTGGGTACAGTTACAACAATCCAGAATCGAGGCCACGGTGGCTTTGGGCATGGAGGGTCCTAGCTGTTTCTAGGACATTAACCAAGTTTTCACATTCCGTCTCCTGTGGAATGAGGGGTTGGCATGGGACACGGATGACCCAAGTTCGGTGCAGCACCCTTACTGGGGGTGCACTGGGGGCTGGGCTTCATGTCCTAATCTAGTCAGGGCTCTCAAAGGTCCTGGGTCCAAGATGAATGCAGGATGTCCTGTGTGCCATTTCCCATGTGGGAGGTGTTTGAGGCTGCAGTTAGCAGAGGTGCTGTCTGGAAGTGCAGCTTTCCTGGGACAGTGGGAAAGAAGGAAAGCCTGGCTAGTCAAGTGAACAGAACGCTGGTCTCAAGCTAATGGGCTCTGGATGCTAGATTAAGGTCAAGGCCAAGCCAAGAAATTTATTTTTTAAAGCAGGAGATATTGATCGGCCACCAGGCTCCCCTCGCTGAAGACTGATGGACAAGTCTGCTTCTGCCAGGCAGATATGCCTGCTCACTGCCAGGCCATCAACCTCTGCCTTCCTGAGAGTCGGGTGGTGGTGCCAAGCTGGTGGGGGCGACTTGCCTACCCTGGTTCTGACCATCTCCTGAGACACGTTATGAGTGGAACAAATGAAATCCAAAGTCTTCTTTTCTGTGGGGCCTCCAACTCCTTCGGCCCTGGCCATGCTGGCCACCAGCTTGAAGGACTCAGGGTGACCTTGCTCTGCTGGAAGGCTTGAGGGATCCAAGGTGTTCCCAGCACATAGGATGTCCTGAGCTCACAGAGGATCTGGCTGGGTTTCCTCTCTGCATTCCTGCCCAGGATGGGGGTGCTGCTGGTGGCCGGCTCAGAATGGGAGTTCCCTTCAGGCTAAACCTGCTGTTGACTACTGAGTCTGCGTGGACTACCCAAGAGGCATCTCACACAGGTTGTCGGCATGAGAGGATGCCATCCCTTGTCCCATTCCTCTCTCCCACAGCTCCTCCCTCTGTCTGGAGAACTTGTAGCACCCTGAATTCTGCTGCCCTCCCACCCTCCCTGCAGGGCCCTGACTTGACCCCTCCAAGGCCACCTCACAGCTAGGGCCTACACTTTTCCTCATTGCTTCTCTCTCTTTCTCTTTTTTTTTAAAAAAATAATTTATTTAATTTTATCTGCTGTACTTTGGTGTGAGGGTGTCAGATCCCCCGGAACTGGAGTTACAGACAGTGGTGAGCTGCCATGTGGGTGCTGGGAATTGAACCCGGGTCCTCTGGAAGAGCAGCCAGTGGTCTTCATCGCTGAGCTTTCTCTCCAGCCCCTTCATTGCTTTCCTCTTAAATGTACATGCACAGATGCATCTCTGCTGTCATCCTCCTGCAGCGGTCATGGGCATCTCTGCCAGGTGGCACTTTTCATCTGAGTGGAGGACTGTCCTACTCAGTCCTCCTGGGGCCAGTGACCAGGCCCAGCCAGCTTCAGTGCCCAGCCTTGCCAGCTGAGGTCTCAGGTCTTCCTGTTTGTTTTGAGAAAGGGTCTCTTGTGCTTGTGTTCTTAGTCAGGAGAGCAGCCACAGGCTGAAAGGGAAGGCCTTTCGCCAAATCCTTCTCTGGATGTGGTCTGCCTTCTTTTTGCATTGGGAGAAGTGGGGCAGACACAGGAGGCTAGAGTGTGCCACTGTCATGGTCTCCATCATCTCTGTCTTGTGACAAACATCTCTCAACTGGAGGGACAGGTTCCCCAAACTGGGGGTTGCCCTTTTCTGGGACAGAAAAGCCAGAGACTCGGGTTGGCATCCTGAGTTGTACTGGGCCATGGCAACCATGGCGGGTCCAAGGCCCAGCCCTGGCTCTGCTCTTAGCCAGTTACACGGCACCTTCAGGACCTTCCTTTCTTCCTTCACAGCCAATGCAGCTTCACCTGGGGAAACAAGGCAGCTGTAGCCAAGTCCTCTCCAGCATCCCACCCTCTGACTCCAGGAAGGCCAAGGGCTACAGCTGGCTCTGGGACAGACTGACAGCCATCAGTCTAAGGACACACAAGGAGCTTCCCACAGGCTCCCACAGGCTGCTGGGGAGCGACAGGAGACAGCCCTGGAGAGGGAGCCATGGTAGAGACTGGACCTGGAGAACAGGGAGGGTTCCTACCAGAGAACGGCCAGCCCTTCATCCTGGCCTTTACATACGTTATTACATTGTTTTTGGTCTGGGCTACTGGTATAAGAGTCCCATCGAATGACGGGTTCAGAGGGGAAGGGGGAGGCATAGAGAGAAATGGTATCTCTGTCCTGAGCTAAAGAACCCAGTACTTAACTAGCCTGACAAGATGCCATGCGCCAAGTAGGGGAAGCTGACACAATGACCTCTGACCCAGACAGCAGCCCGCTGGGGACGGGGATAGGAGAAAGAAGGGATCAGTGACTCTCTCAAATGCTGCAGACTGCAACTTCTCTGTTTTATTATAAAGTCTCATGTAGCCCAGGCTAACCTTAAACTTTGGATTCTCCTGCTTCCTAGTGTTGAGAATCACAGGCATGCACTGCCAAGCTAGTGTATGTTGGGGATCAAACCTAGAGCCTTGCACATATTGGGCAATTGCTCTAGCAAGTGAGCTCCATCTCCAGCCCCTTGCTTTTTCTTTTTTTTCATTTTCTTTTCTTTTCCTTTACTTCCTTCTTTCCAACACAGGGAATTCTATGAGGTAGCCCAGACTGGCCTTAGACTCACCAAACCCCTCCTGCCTCAGTCTCTGAGTGCTGGGATTACAGGTGTGTGCCACCATATCTGACTAATTCATCAATGGTGGCAAGGATTTAACTGTTTACTTATTTTGTGGCAGGAGCTCACAATTGCTGGACAAGCGCTCTAACACCGAGCTCCATCTTCAGCCCTGGAACGGGTCTGCTGGGGTTCTCCCATGAGGTGTGGAATCGGAGCTAGGTTATTAATCTGTGAGGCCCAGCGGCACAGGAAGATCCATCATAATTTCTGGAAGTGCACTTGGTGTCTTCCAGGCCAGTGTCTTTTCTGTTACCATGAAGAATGGGGTCTCAGTAAAGGGAATCTGGCCCTTGGGAGAGGCCAAAGCGCTGGTTAAGTAGAACCTTGTGTTCTGAGAGACACCATAGCAGATGGACAGAATTGCCGTGGGCCTGGAACACAGGAAGCACAGGTGGGCTGTTGCTGGCCAGGAGAGAAAGAGAGAGAGCTGAAGGAAGAACGTCTCCCTCCCCGAGGCCAGGCCTACTCATTATATCAGCTCATTCCCAGGGAGAGTGTCTGACATAACTGGATCAGATGGAACGCGAGCCAGCCTTCTTCCTGATACTCCACTGTGGCTTCATTACCCAGTCTTTTGTAAATAAACAGAGTGGAGAAAAAAAAAAAAACAAAAAACCTAAGACCAAAACCACCATTTGTTCTGCTGTGAACGCCTGATGCGTGGCGTTAGGTGGGTCTTTGAAACACATGGAACAAAATGAAGTCCTTTTGGGTTCAGAGATCCCGAATAACAATGCGCCATTCTCCACGACAGCGGTTTCTGGAGAACAAGTTGCCGGGGGACTTGGAAGCGGCTCCAGCCAGTGACGCAGCGGCTCTGGGTCACACATCTCCAGCCACAGATATTCACGCCAGGCAATCCTTCAGTTGCCGGGGATGCACCAGCGAGTAAGACACAAAAGGATCCAGGATCTATTGCGGTTGATTACCTAGCAACACCGCAGTTTGGATGGGTTTCTTTCTGGGGACAAACCTGGAAGACTATGTCATCAATTGATGTTTGGTGGACAGATCCGTGACTTCACTGCACCCACGGAATGTAGCATGTGTCAAACAAGATTACATGGGCTAGGGAGACTGGCCCCACAGGCAAGACCTCTGTGCTAGGGCTCACAAAACCTGGACCAAGGCAAACATCATTATTCATTGAACTGTGTGATGAGCTGGGAGACAACCTGAGGGTGCACATACTGGGGAGGGCTCCACCAATAGGCCACGGGCACCTGGGGGAGAGACTTAGATGCTATTTATCTTTCCTCTTGAAAAATACTGATTTTCGTTTTAAGTTATGTATGTATGTGTCTGAGTGTGGGCTTGCAGAAGCCACAAGGGGGTGTCTGATCCTTCGGAGCTGGAGTTAGAGAGGGCTGTGAGCTGCCCAATGCGAATGCTGGAATTTGAACTCAGATCTTCTGCAAGAGAGCCCAGGGAAAAGCCATCAGGAGTGACCCCAGGGAGGGGCAAAACCTGAAGCAAGGGTGACTGAATGCAACCGATTTTTTTAAGGCTAGTTTCCCCCTCAATTGCTTTCTTCTCAACAGACTGACATGTGGACTTTGGCAAGCTTTGGGTCAGGCCCTGGTGGCCCAGTCACTGCAGACTGGGTAGTTTGAGTCCTGATTGCTCCCGTGCGGTGGGTATAACACTGGCACTACCCTCACAGGTGGCTGGGAGGATTATACAGCCCCACACATGTGAAGGGCTGGTGTGGTATCTTGTTAACTCCGACAGGGCTGGAGGTGAGCTATCACAGGGCATCTGCCCCAGCTGGTTGATGCCAAATATTTTGCTAAATACTATGGGCATTACCCCTTGGTACCAACATCTGTGTTATCTGGGAGGCTGGTCCTCTCCAAGGGCACAGCACCAAGGACCTGGAGGTTAATAGTGTCGCAGGCTGCTTTATCAAAGCAGGGAAATGTTTGGGCAGGACTCCAGGGAGCCATTTGGAGTCCCCAGGTCTGACTCTGTGGCTAATTCTTTAGATGATACCGACATCTTGATAGTAATACTGTTCTTAAGGACTCTTATTAAACAGCCTCTAGCAAGCATGGTCTCAATAATTCTCAACAACATCGAGAGCCATATAATCACTAGCCTCATTTATAGAAACTGAAATTAAGGCTCAGTGAGGGGGGACATCCTGGTCTAAGCCCGTACAGCTGTTACTGGAAGTGCCCGAACCAGGACCTGACACAGACTACCTGGGCCCAGCCCTGAGGTCCCTCACCACAGTGCTTGGCATCCGAACAACACTGCACTGAAACCTGATGCTCAACCCAGTAGTGGTGCTGGTTGTCCCTCATGGGTTAGGGGACCTGTCAGCCTTGGATGCCGGTTCTGTGTGTGTGTGTGTGTGTGTGTTCGCGTGCGCACGCATGCACATGTGGACATGAATGCCACAGCATGCGTACAGAGGGCAACTTGGGGGAAATGGTTCTTTCTTTCTACCACGTGGGTTCTGGGAACTGAACTCAGGTCACCTGGCTTGGTAGAGAGCATCTTTACCCCTGAGCCATCTTACCAGCCCTTGACGCTGGTCCTGAAGGACCACAGGAGTATAGGAGAAGCTCTTCTTCCCCTCACGGGGGCAGAGCCGTCTTCTCCTGGGGGCCACACACAGAGCTGAAGGTACACTCATATTACTAGTGGGAAACTAGCTGCTTATCTAGCAACTCCTTCACAGTCACTGTTGGCTCCAGGCTGATCCAGAGGCGACAGTAAATATTGACTCATGTCATCCTTAGCAATGTCTGCCAGCTACTAATCTCTGGCTGTGGTCCAGGCTCTGTGCTAAGCACGTTTAGCCTTCTCAGTTAACCTCCCCAGGTCCTGGACTGTGTGCGTGTGTTGTGGTGTGTGTGTGTGTGTGTGTGTGTGTGTGTGTGTGTGTGAGTTACTGGTCTCATTTAGCTGGAGAAGTGATCTAAACAGATCAAAGGCAAAGCCACTGAGTGATAGGATTAGAACTTGGATTGAGGTCTTTCCAGCGCCACCGCGGGCGGGAGCTTCTGCCCAGCAGTCTCTGCCAACTCCTGCTGTGACAGGGACATAAGAAGCAAATAGCGTAGAAGGCGACCACATAGGCCAGGTGGGCTTCTGTGAGGCTATAAGGCCTAAGGCCTAGGTTTGTCTGTCTTCATCTTCCCAATGCCGGTGTGTGGCTCCACCACAACCTTCCCAGGCCAAGAGGACATGAATGCTCGCCAGATCTGTGGCTGAGACCAGGCGGCTTGAAGGTCCTTTTCACCCTCTCACTGCCCACTTCCTCAGGGAGTGGTTAGCCAGCTCCCGGATCCTCTCCCCCAGCAGCTGCACCTGGGAGAAGAGACTCACCTTGAAGGAGATCTCATACTGCTCCCCTCCCCAGATCTCCAAGCCAGGGTCATAGCCGCCCAACTCCCAGAACCACTTCCGGTCCACAGCAAACAGCCCTCCAGCCATCACGGGAGACCTGTCGGAGAAAGGGCATGGTGTGAGGACGTGCCGTCAGAAGTCCTGCTTCCTAGCCGATGGCGTCTCCAGACACCCAGTTTGTCTACAGGGGGCTCCAGGGCCTCACGGGTGGGTGGGGACCTGGCCTTCTCAACTGTCACTTCCTCTTGTAAACCACTGCATTTTAACCTAATGGATCCCCGGTCCCTTGGTGTGATTAACCCCTGAGGTATCTGTGAAGTACCATCGGTAACAGTGGCACTCCTCCTCACGGGTCTCACTGCTGCATCACAGACACGTCTGTCTCTAGCCTTCCCCTTTGTTGCAGGGTATGAACCAGTTGTCTTCAGCCTGAATGTGCTGCAGAACCTTCTAGAGAGACTGAAAAATAACAGCTTGCTGGGACCTCGCCAGCCCTATGGAAGCAGCCTCTGGGCCAGGGCCCAGGCACCTGCTTAAGATTTGGCTCCTTTGAGGATTCTCTCTCACCACGCTCAGGGGACAGATCACACAGCTTGCTCGGCTGCACTGCCCACAGACACCAGCTCAATCCTCCCAGCTGCTCCGGGAGGAAGGATGAACTCAACTCATTCATTCATTGATTTATTATCAAAGGCCTCCCAAGAAGCAGGTGCTGGAGGGGCCAGGAAACAAACCACAGTCCTTTGGGGTGGAGTCACCTCAGCACAGAGGGCTCCAGGAGACAGAAGGAAAATAGTCAAGGCCTCTGGGAAGTACAGACAAGAGCAATAAGGAAGGCAAAGACTGTGTCTGCTTCCAGTCCTGGGAGTGAGGAGGCAAGGACAGGGAATAAGGAAGGATGCTCAGAGGAACATGTGCTTAAGGAGTTTGTTGAGGGGAAACCCCTCAGGGGAGGAGGGAGCTACCCCAGCAAGGCACAGACATGGCGCACAGAGGGGTGGGAGAGTGAGGGTGTCACATGACAGGCTTCAGAGGACACCACGATGCCTCATGCAGGGCAGCACCGAGCAGAAGTGATGTGTGCCCCAGTCTGAGGGTGTTAGAATCCAAACCAACATGCTGGGGGATAGCGTCTTCGCATATGCCCCTGCGTGGTCCTAGGACTCATGGTGGAGACCGATGTGACCTGGCTGCACACATGCCTCTGAAGCCTTCCTTGTGGGAGGTGGAGGGGACCTTCATACAAGGGGGAACCCCGGGAATGTTACTGAGGGCATGACACACCACAGGTTATCCTGCAAGTACTCAGGTGTCCTTCTTAGCTCGGTCTTCAGAGGGGCTGGAGCTCACTGTTGCTATCCTGACCTCGTCCCTGGTAATTTGTGGGAGGCTTCATGGCCACTGGCTATTCATGGCTGCCGTCTGGCCCTGCCTCTAAGTCACAAGTTCAAACTGCTGACCCTCCACCCTGCTTCCCTCACCAAGGAACTGTGGCGGTACAGAAGGCAGAGTCGGGGCTACAGGAGACTCTGTTTAAGAAAAAAATACCACACAACGCTCACTCAGCTTCTGCTCTCTATCCCTGTTGTGTCACGGAGGTGATGGCAACCCTTGGTGGCTTAGGATAGCTGCTGCACTTGGGACATGACTGCTTGGCAAAGAGAGGGGGTGGATGTGTGGGATAGCCAAGGTGTGAGAGAATTAGATGGTTTTAGTGGTTGGATAATTGGTGCCTAGTTCTGACTCCACGGGCTCAGGACCGTGGACCCTCTGCACGGGACATGAGGATAAATAAAGATTCCCGGTGTGTCGGGAGGGGCCCTGGGTCACCGCCAGTATGAGCCTACGGCAAAAGTACTTACTCAAATGGGTCACTGGGGTCGGCCTTCTGCAGCTCTGGAGGGATGGGGATTCGTTTGTAATACATCTCCCAGTCGAAGGCACCCCGCATGGCATCCCCGGCCTGTGTCTCGTACCGGAAGTCATCGTGGTCGATGACGTCAATCATTGGGCACACGATAGTCTTTCGGTTCCGAGCAATGCGGTCTGAGGTGGTGGAGAGAAGCCTGTTAGTGGGTGCGGCAGTGGAGGGCAGCTCCTGCTCTATGGGGCGCTTACTCCGAACAGTTCCTGGGATGACCGTCCTGAACAGCTGCTCAGGGACCACAGAGAACACTGCAGGGTTGTTTGTGTGTTTTTCTTTTCCTAAACAAGGTCTCATGTAGCCCAGGCTGGCCTGGAACTCACTGTGGAGGTAAGGATGACCTTGGGAATGATTCTCTTGAGCCTCTGTGGCCAAGGCTGGCCTTGACATCCTTCTCCTCCCAAGTGCTGGGATCACAGGTATGTGTTTGGAGTCTGCAGGCTTCTGTGAGGACTATGACTTTCTTTCAGACTCAGCACCACAGGAGGCACTGCCTCAGACAACATCTGTGAGGTGGGGTGGGAGGGTCTGCCTTGGGGGTTAGTAAATGCTTGAATAACACAGTATTTGAAAATGTTAAACCATGTGGCTATGAGTGTGCGACTCTGCTGTTGACATGTTCTTCTGTGAGGATCCCTATTCTGGCCTTGCCACGCCCCTTATTGCAAAAACCCTGATGGTGACTCCTGGCTAAAAGCAGCCAGGTTCCCTAATGTCTGTCCCCAACTGCTCATGGGTACCATGGCTGTGATCAGCAGTGAGAGTTCGGTCTGAGTTTTTTTTTTTAAATATTTATTTATTTATTATGTATACAATATTCTGTCTGTGTGTATGCCTGCAGGCCAGAAGAGGGCACCAGACCCCATTACAGATGGTTGTGAGCTACCATGTGGTTGCTGGGAATTGAACTCAGACCTTTGGAAGAGCAGGCAATGCTCTTAACCTCTGAGCCATCTCTCCAGCCCCCTCAGTCTGAGTTTTTAAACAGCCCAAGCTATGCAAGAGGGAGTAGACATCCCTTGGAAGTTCTAGGTTCCCAAGTCAGAAGGTATGCAGGTAGAGCATGCCACCCTATGGAATGCTACAGGCTTTGTGGTTCAAGACAACAAACGGCGTTGACCCAGTCCATGTCAAGGTCCCTTTCCAACCTGGGAGGAGCCGACTGATTTGCTCTGTCCAATCTTCCAACAGGATTCAGTGCTGATCTGATCTACCCTATGTTGTTCCTACAGGGAGCTCTGTCTGCTTTGAGGGGACCACTGCACAGATAGGCTGTGCTGGGGAGCTTGCTGCTCAGGGTCAAGGTTCATGGGTCATGTTCAAGTGTTGCGATGTGGGCCCTAGAGGGCTAGAGAAGAGAAGGGCCCACATTTCATCAAGCCACAGGGCAGCTCTCACAAAACAGCAAACAGCATTTGTGCCTGTTTTCTACCCTGGAGGCATGACTTTCAGGTGGGAAGGTGAGTGGTGAAATTGTGTCTGTGTGTGTGTATGTGTGTGTGTATGTACACGTGCATGCATGTGTACATGCACACATGCATGCAAGCCTGGAGAACAGCGACCATTAACCTCACTTCACGAGACAGCAGATTCTGTTACAGGCAAAATGATGTCAGGAAGCATAGTTTAGTCCCACAACGTGTACAGGTTGAGGTGGGCACTGCACTTCCAACTGGGACACATGGTTTAAATGGTTACAGAGGCTGGAGATGTACCCTAGCGGTAGAGCATTTGCCTAGCATGCACTAGCCTCAATACACACACACACACACACACACACACACACACACACACACAGGCATACACATATACAGAGTTACAGAAATGCTACTAGCAGCATGTCTCCCCAAATGAACAGTAGCATAACCAACGCTAGATGCACTTGGGGTGAATGATGCACTTGGGGTGAATGTTACCCCTCCGTTGTTCTCCTTACCCACTGAGTCAGAATCCCCGGTACGTGGCTTTGATCTGCTTGTGGACAAGCTCCCTTGGGTGGGAGTGTGTCTTCAGGATGCTTAGGAGCCTTGAGGGAAAGATCTAGAGAAGGGCCCCTGTCTAATTATTTAATAGCTCTGAGGTGATTTCACTTCCATCGATCACTGATACCAAGGTCAGCTGACAGTTGGCCCCGCTAGATGGCAGTGGCCTGTGTCGCTGCACTTGTCTGGGAACTGAACACCCAGGTTCACATCCCAATGTCACCCCTTCCTTCATAGTGCAGTTTTGGACCTGACTGGCTGAGGCCTCAGAGTTTTGGTTTCTTTGTTGAGCGCAGGAGGATGAAATGCCCCACACCAAGGGTCTCTGAAGACTGAGATGCTGGTATTCCCCATTTTCCATGACCATGATGGATACTGCAAGACACTCCCAGCAGCCATTATGAGTCTGAGTTCCTCTGTCCATTTTGCCATATGCAAAATGCAGGTAAGAATGCTGAGCCTGCCTGCTGGACTGTGTAAGTCAAATCCAAGTACAGACTTGGCCTAAACTCAGAGGGACTCTCAAAGCCTCCAGGACGATGACAGTGACGAAGAATAAGGAGAGGATGACTCTGGTAGCTTTCACCAGCAGGCTGAGTCCTCGGGCTCCATAATGTCAGATCACTAATGAGGGCAGAGCCGGCCACGCTAGGAGGTGTTAATGGATTCACAGACAAAAGCCACGCTGGGATCCACACGCAGGTTTTTGTGTCTCTACGTGAGGGGGAGAAAGGAAGAGTGAGAGGAATGTGTCCTCCTCCCGCCGAGGATGCAAATAGCTCTCACCCATTTCCATAGGAGCAGAGTTAAGGGCTGTTTGGACAAGCTCAACCCAGTGGTCCACCTCTTCGTTCTCAGGAGAGGACTCTGCGCACAGCTGCTCCCCCCGGGACTGCTAATGTGCCGGCTGTTGAGGCCCAGGCCTTTCCATTCTCTCCTTTGGTAATGAAAGGGAGATGCAAGCCATTGCCTGGTTTAATTAAATACACAGTTTACCAGAAATTCTGGTCTTTCTCTCAGTCCAGTGAGATCCTGGGCGCAATCGTCAGGAGTGCCCGATCCAGGAAGTTCTCAGTGTTGTGCTCAGGAAAACAAAAGCAAAACCAAAGACGGCTGGATTGTCCTGTGGGGTTGTATGAGGCTGGCTTTCGGCCCTCACCCACATGGTGGCATTTGTTGCTGTGGTTGCTGGACCTGGTAGCACTTGGCAGATGCCTGAAAATGCAACTGCTGAGGTCTCCTCCAGCCACCACAGTGTCCCTGTCTGGGGTGCAGTGTCTGGCTGGGGCATCATGGGTCTTTTGGGGAATTATATTGCTCATTTATTTGACCTCTGAGATGGACAGCCTACGCTGTGCTTTTGAGTTCTCTTTCTCTTGAGGGTGGTGACCTCACAACTTGCCCTGGCCCCGCCTTGCTATGTCTCTCAGTCCTGACAGGACACCTGACTTAGGTGTCTGCCTGGCAGTACCTGCTTAGTGTCTCCACCTGGGCGGAACTCCTTAAGTTCCAGCCTGGTCTTCCTCCACTATGAGTCCCTCCTGCCCAGGCCCTGCCCACAGAGTCCGGTGGAAGGTTCTGGTCTTCCTCCACTATGAGTCCCTCCTGCCCAGGCTCTGCCCACAGAGTCCGGTGGAAGGTTCTGGTCTTCCTCCACTATGAGTCCCTCCTACCAAAACCACAGGCTTCGGTGGAAGGTTCTGGTCTTCCTCTACTATAAGTCCAGTGGAAGGCTCCTGGATCGAGCCTCCCTCCTGGGCATCTGAGAGGAAGGGAACCCGGGAAGCAGTGTGGAGTGTGCAAAAGAACAGACTCTGATGCCTGATACATGGTGACTTGGACATCAGTGGCCCCAGGGGACAACCAAGTCACTGAGCATCTCAACTTTAGTTTCTTTGGCTATAGAGAAGACCAGTTCAATCCTGTGCACCACTGTGAGGCCTGGTGATCTTTTTTGGAACCTGCCTGGCTCACAGCATTGGTGCTAAGCAATAACTACTTTCATTTGACATAAAGACACCTCCTCCCCCCACCACAATTTGGTTCTTTTGTTTAAGGCAGGGTCTCATGAAGTCCAGTCTGGCTTTAGACTCAGTATTTAGCTGAAGTTGACTTTGAACTTGTGATCCCTCTGCCTCTGCCTCCCAAGTGCGAGGGTGACAGGCGTGTGTCATCATTCTTCATTTATGCTGGGCGATATGGGGGATCAAACCTAGAGACTCATGCAGGCTAAGCAAGTGCTCTACCAACTGAGCTACATCCCCCAGGCTCTGTAACTTGGCTCTCCATGGTACAAAGCTCTGGCTTGCTCTCCGACAGACCTCAGGCCATCTGAGTGGCATTTAATACTTTCCTGCTCAGTGAAACAAGGGGACGGGCCTAAACTTCTGAGCCCCTTCTGGAGACCGGGGCTCTGCTGGGTGCTATCAGAAGTCCTAGTGTCACTGTGGGGTAGTTGGCCACACACCCACTCCAGGTCGCTCCGCTCCTTACCGAGCAAAGGGGGGAGCCAATTGACGTTGGCTTCACAGTGTGAGTCTAAGAACGTGATGACGTCTCCAGTGGCAGCTGAAGCCCCCAGCATCCGGGTTCTTATTAGGCCTTCCCGTTTCTTGGTCCGGAGAATCCTCACGCTGGGGAAAAGGGCCATGTAGTCCTCCAGTGGCTTCTTCAAGTGCTCTGTGAGGAGACAGAGGTGGGTCAGAGTGGTCGTGCGGGGATCACTCCACCCCCCAACACAGTTTGGACATTGATTCCTAGTTTACTGCCTTGTGGACCTCAGATAGAGTCAAGAAGGGTAGAGCCAATATCTAAACAGGGAAACTGAGGCTCACAGAGGTTCAGCGATGCAGCAGGATTGGAAAACAGAGAGACTCCACAGGCAAAGGTGGGGGTGGGGAACACAGGCATCTGCTTATGCCTGCCTAGTGCCTATCCCCTCATTTCCTGATAGAAAGACTGTTGTTTCCTGAGGAGACTGACCCTCCTCTTATGTCCATCCAACTTGGACATAAGTGAGAGCAGCATGTGGCTAAGGCCTAGCAAATCATGGCACTCCATCTCTTGTGATTTGCCCAGGGAGGGCCATGCAACCTGGGAAGATGCTTCAGCTTAAGTTCTGGGCAGAAACAAGGTGAGGAGAGACATGGGGGGAGCTATGGAGCCTGGGGCCCCCCGTAAACAAGAGAGAGGGTGTGCTGGTTAGATTCAGCATCACCTAGGAGACACAGCTCTGGGCGTGTCTGTGAGTGCGCTTCCAGAGAAGTTTAAATGAAGGAAGGACCGACCGTGGATGTGGGTGGCATCACGAACACACACACACACACACACACACACACACACACACACACACACACACACACACACACACGGTGTTGATGACATTTCGGTTCACCACCCCCAAACCAAAGCAGACAGCCTCTACTGTACATGGCAGCTTTTCTTGTTTGTTTACTCTACCATGGATGGTTATTTGCCCTAAGCCTGGAAAAGCTGTATTGAAGAAGTATGGGAGATTTTCTTTCAGGCCAGTAAGATGACTTATCTGGTAAGCCTGAATAACCTGAGTTCAATCCCTGGGACACATGCAGTGGAAGGAAGTTCACTCCCTCACGCTTGTCCCCTGAGAGCCACACCTGCCCTGTGGCATGTGTGTGCTGCCCTTCCCCCTCCACAGGCACACATACAATAAGTTACTCCTTTTAAAGCCTACAGCATCTGATATTCCCAGGCAGTCTCCCATCCAGGTACTAGCCACGCCTGACCCTGATTAGCTTCCAAGATTAGATGCGGCTAGGTGAGTTCAAGGTGCTGTGGCTGTAGACACAAGATAATATTTTAAAGAATGTAATAAAAAGTGTTTGGAGAGATGGCTTGGTGGTTAAGAACACTTCCTGCTCTTGCAGAGGATCCAAACCTGTACCAAGGGAACCAGTGCCCTCTTCTGGCCTCCAAGGGCACTGCATGCACATGGTACATAAATATACATTAGCAAACATTCATACTTCTAAGTCCCAGACTTCCTGTAAGTCCCGCTTGATGTTTATTAGGGCTTGGGATTTTTATGAAAATCTAGGATGGCTTTAAAAAAAGTCCAAAAACAAAAAATGAAAAAACCCTGTAGCTTATGCCACAGTTAGTGATGGTTGATGCTCCCCTTTACTCAGGAAAGTGAACAAACTGCTCTTAGAATTTATATGGTGAGCCAGGCGGTGGTGGCACACGCCTTTCAACCCAGCATATGGGAAGCAGAGGCGGGTGGATCTCTGTGAGTTCAAGGCCAGCCTAATCTACAAAGCGAGTTCCAGGACAGCCAGGACAGTTACACAACGAAACTCTGTCTCACTATATATAAATTATTTATTTATTTATATATGGCAACAAAGGACCTAGAATAGTGGAGGTCTTTTAGAAAAGAAAATGTTGGAAGACTCATGTTTCTTGATCTCTTTGCTGACTGAACTTACTATAAGTTGTAGTAATTAACACAGCATGAGGGTCGCAGAGATGGCTCAGTGGATAAGAGTACTTGCTGTGCAAAATTGAGGGCCTGAGTTCGAATCCCTAGCACTCATGTAAAAACAAACAAACAAACATGCCGGGCGGTGGTGGCGCACGCCTTTAATCCCAGCACTCGGGAGGCAGAGGCAGGTGGATCTCTGGGAGTTCGAGGCCAGCCTGGTCTACAAGAGCTAGTTCCGGGACAGGCACCAAAGCTACAGAGAAACCCTGTCTCGAAAAACCAAAATAAATAAATAAATATAAAAAAAACCCAAACATGCTGTGTATGTTTGTAATCCCAGTCTTGGGGGATGGAGGTGGGGGATCCTCAGGCCTATATTGTTCAGTGCGTATGTATGCATTGTGTATGCACGCGTATGAGGCACAAGGATGCCCCGTGTCAAAGCCAGAGAACAACGGGTGGAAATCTGTTTTCCCTTCCTACCACATGGTCCCAGGAATCCAACTCAGGTGGTCAGACTTTGTGGCAATCACTTTTACCCACTGAGCCATCTCCACAGCCCCCGTACTTGCTTTCAAAGAAAACTTGATATTAATCCATAAACGCACAATTGGTACCGTTTAAAATTAACAGCAAATAGACAAAAACAACGGCAAGTAAAAATAGAGTCAAGCCTGGCTTCTGTTTTAGTTTTTCCTCCCCGGCAGTGAACTGGAGGTCAGGTTTGACAGAGCAGGTGGTCTGGGACCCTGCACTTGTACAGAAGAGGGGAGAGGGCCCTGGTGAAAGGGACGTCCGCGTGGGAGGCCCGGGTGGGGATGGGTGTGGATTTGTTCCACCTTGATCGAAGGTCAGAGAGTCCAAGCCTATTCCTGCTCCTTCAAGGTTATGACAGGTTTGACCCAGGGTGTGGCTGCATGCAGGATGCTTGGCCTAAGGAGTGACTGCTGTGTGTCCTGCCTAAACAACAGAATACTTAACTCCGGGTATAGCTCCTTGAGGTTTCAGGTACTGAAGAGGTAATGACTCTGTTTGCTTTTTGTATCATAGCAAAGCAGTCTTTTGCCTTCTTCCTCCCTTTCGGATCGGGGTATATACGGCATATGAAAAATAAACCTGGGCAGATTAAGTTCTCCCTGAGCTGCCCTTCCAGCACTATTCTGTGTCTGTGTACATCTCTTTCATACCTCTGTTTCTTCTGCCTAACACTTCTGATCCACACACCCCACCCTGAAATGTATGAACCCGTTGAGGATGGACCCTGACACATCCACCTGCTGGGATCCTGTGGAACCATGACGGTCATCCCAGGTACCATTTCCAACCTCTCTGAGGAGCGCGGCTGTGGGTCACAGAGACTTAAGACTCCAGAAATCTCTTTAGGATGGAAGATGTTTCAGGTTGTGTTGCCTGGCATCGTGAAGGCGGAGCAACTGAAAAATATACTGGGGACAGATTATGTTTACATACAGAGCAAGACTGAGCCCATAGGCACTCCTGGTCTGGTTGGCGCTCAGGCAGTGAGGGGCGAGCACAGCGAGAGGCATGGCCAAGCTCTGGCGGGTGGTTGTTCTGGGAACAGTCTCTCCAAAGAGAGAGAGAGAGAGAGAGAGAGAGAGAGAGAGAGAGAGAGAGAGAGAGAGAGAAAATATGCAAGTCTCTGCGCCCTGTTGCTTTTGGGCTGCATGCAACCAGTGGGTCGTTAACTTGTGAGTGAGATCGCGGGCGGGGCGCCTCACACCAGTGCTCCCGTGGAGGGAGAAATATCACCTCAGCCGTGTAATCATCGAGGTCTTCACGTGCACAGAGCCCCGTGGCTAAATCACCCTGATGCAGATGGCTGTAGTTGTTACTGATTGGCCAATTAGGGCCTTTCGACAGCTTGTGGTAAAAGTTGGAGCGATTATTTAGGGGCAATTACTGGCCTCCTGTCCTTATGAGAAGGTGTGTTTACCCAAGGCACCGCTGCCTTATTTTACCAGTCTCAGAAGGTCACAGGATTTGGAGCTAAAAGGAACTGCAAATGAGGACGAGGATGGTCACCATGGTGACAATTACAGGGAACACCTGCTGAGCCTGGCTCACACACAGGTCTCCTCACTTCACACACATTACCTCAGACACCCACAACACAAGAGTATCGAGTGTTCCTGCTTATAGGAGAAGATGCTAACAGATGTAATTTGCTCAACAGAGAGTTACAAATTAGGACACCATGTCTATAGACCGATCTCATCTCTCACCGGATTCCGCATACCCGTCACTCAGTTCTACCCCCTTTTATTAAGGAGTCAGAGGGCTGGAGAAGTTAATGACTTTACCAGATTTACACAGTAGGTAAACACGGCAGGGCCATCTCCCAGGTCAGGCCACAGGATCCCTTCAAGTGTCATAAAACGCCTTCCACGGCCCACACCTGTCCCTCTGCCTGAGGCTCGCTGTGTGTGTCCACGCTTTGGATGTATAGAGTGCCATCTCCACTGCCCCCTACTATGTGGAAGGACTGAGCACGCAGTGCTGGTTTCCAGTGAAGGGTGTGGTCACGTTTATTTCCTCCCTGTCCCGCCTGAAGCTTACGGAGTCAGTCTTGTGTGCAAAGGCTAGGGAATTCATGAAGGACACTTGACTTCCAGCATCACAATCTCCATCTTCTCCCTGCAGGGTGGTCACATGACCCTGGACTCCATATCACTCTAGGAGAGGTTGAATTGTCTCCTTGCATTCCCTTTCAATACCCACATTAGGAGCACTGGATAGATGCCATTGGTTCTTGTGTCAGAGGAGAGGAAACTGAGGCCCATGGGGGAGAAAGGTCTCATCCCACGTTTCTCAGCTGGTGAGGCCTACATGCAGGGAACTCAAGGCCACCCCCTCTTCTCTCTCTCAATTTGGAGGGTGGAAGGTTCTCTCCTTCCATCATCTGGGTTCCAGAGATTGCACAGTTTGCCAGGTGCCATGCTAAGCCATCTTGCTAGCCCCTTGCTCTTGGATCCTAATGATGGGTCTCACGGAGAGCTGAGCTCAGAAGGCTGCTGACTTGAACTGTACCCCCTAACATGATACACCCAAGTCCCAACTCCTGATTCCGGTGGCCGTGGCACTGTTGGAAACATAGTCTCTGCAGATCAACTCAGTTCAGGTGCAGCCAACCCTGGGTGAGGGTGGGTTTGAAGTCGGTGGCTGGCGGTCCGTGAGAGAGAAGCCGGTCATAAGGAGAACGGTAGGGGATGGTGGAGGCAGACCTTGATGTGTTGTTCTCTGTCATGGCTGCCAAGGACAGCGAGCAAGAAGGAAGCCAGGGCTGGGGGCACAAAGACAACACCCTCAACCACGTGTGTGGGCTTCTAGAGATAGTCTGTCTGCTTACCATTCCTCCATGTCTCCCTAGAGGTTTTTTTTTTATTTCCAAATTTTATTAACTTTTTTATTACATTTATTTACGTGTAGGTGTGCATGCCAATATGGAGGTCAGGGAAGGAACTTTGGTAGTTTGTACTTTCCTTTCCCTATGTGGGTCCCAGGGATCAAACTCAGGTTGTCAGGTTTTGTGGCAAATGCCTTTACCCACTGTTTTTGTCTATTATTATTATTATTATAATAACATTTACTTATTTACTCGTGCATGCAGGGTAGGGAGAACACATTATGGTGCGCAAAAGAGCTCCAAGGGCAATCTGGGGTGTAGACTCCCTCCTTCCACCATTCAGGTTCTAGTGATTGCATACAGGTTGTCAGGCATGGTGGCGGGTATCTCTGCATGCTGAGCCACCTTGCTAACTCCTTACTTACTATATTTTAAAAAACAAATTCGAATAACTGTGTGTGTGCACATAGTTGTTTGCCTCTGGTCAGCGGTGGAAACTGGGCATCTTTTCTCACTCTCCACTTTATTTTTAACTTAGAGTCGCCCACAAAATCTGGAGCTCGCTGATTGGCTAGACTGGCAAACACCCCACCCGCTGAGCCCATCCCCAGTCCTAGAAGCCTTTTTCTACCTCTGTGACCAGAGTGGGTGCCCGAGTCAGCTGATGGCAGTACCCTGGAACTCATCTCCCACACCCTTTGGCTTAGATCTCTGACCCACAAGCTTGGTGAGCTAGGCTGTGTGGACTCTCCGCTCATCACATGACCTTGTGCCCAGCATCAAGCCACTGGCTTCTGCGTGCCACTGCTGAATTCTCTGTGACTTCTTCCGGAGTGTCCATAGGACATCAAGAAACTTCCTGGTCCAATCAACATGCTAACACAATCAACACTGTTGCCACCAAGCAGAAACACACCAGGAATGAAGAGGCTCTGTGTCCCTTGCTTTGGTGGATGCAGAGATGGAAGACAAGCACTCTCTAGCTGGTCTTCACGCCATCCACAGCAGCCATAGCGTGCGTGCTTCCTTTCATGTACCCATGGACGTTCTGGGTCTCATGACATCTGGCTCTGCTGGAATTCTCTGGTGTCCTGAATCGGAGCGCGCATCTTTAGAGACAGAGATATCTTCTTGTCAACTTCGAGTGCTCTGAAGCATCAGTGATCACTTTGGAAAAAAGGAGGGCCTGTGGTACCTGAAGCTGTCCTACTCCATCCTGTTTTGATATGAAGGTATTTCTTACCAAAGGAAGCATTTTTAGAAGCAGGGGAACCTTCTTTTTTTTTTTTTTTTTTCCTGAGATGGGGTTTCTCGGTGTAGCCTTGGCTGCTCTGAAGCTCGCTCTGTAGACTAGGCTGGCCTCGAACTTAAAGATATCTGCCTGCTTTTGCCTCCTGGGTGCTGGGATTATAGGAGTGTGCCACCACTGCTCAGCTATGTTTGCTGTGTGCTAAAACCCTGTGTGATATGCTGCTATATACTCAGGTCATTTCATTCCCAAGACTCCAGAAGGTGGTCACCAACCCTCATGTACCCCATGCGGGGAAACTGAAGGTCAGCAAAGTTCTGTATGAAGCTGCATTCAGCCAGCTGGAGTTGATGACCAGGAATCAGGTAGGTGCCAGGCATCATTAACCATGTGACTGAACTGCTTCTCCATCCCTCAGTTGCTCATCCACCCTGCTTGATGGATATCAGTTTCCAGTTGCCCAGTCTCAAGCCTGGGTGGCACAGGGCTTTCACTTGCTTGTCACTTGCTCTGATGGTCCATGGGAGCATCATTTGCTGTGTGGGAAAGGTAAGTGACCCACCAATGGAGAGGATGCAGAGGGATTTCAGAGAGAAGCAACAGAGTTCTGCATTGACCAGAGGCCTATGGAATATTCCTTTACACTAGGCAAATTACACTATGATTGGTTTAGTAAAGACACTGACTGACCAATAGCTGGACAGGATAAGGTTAGGTGGGCAAACCAGACTAAGAAAACTGGGATAAAGAAGGGCGGAGTCAGAGGAGTTGCCAGTGAGATTCAGAATGAATACGAGAAGTGCAAGATGAAAGAGAGACAACACCATGTGGCAGAATGTAGGTTAATAAAAATGGGTTAAGTTGTAAGAGCTAGTTAGTAATAAGCCTGAGCTATTGGCCAAGCATTTACAATTAATATGGAGTCTGCTTGTCTGCTATGTGAGTACCGGCGGGTGGGAAAGAAAAGTCCACCTACAGAGGCCCACGTCTGTCTATTAAAGTCTAAATGTAATGGCACTCAACACGTTCAGCATTGTAAACCCAGCCTTTGCTTGCATGGCTGAAAATGGGGAGCCACCTGTGGCTTAGCAAGGGTGATGCTGAAGAACTCTGTTAAGATTAGTCAAGACAACCCTTGGGTTGGGGGAGATGGCAGATGCCTCAGTCTGTGAGGTGTACACCTTGCAAGCCCAAGGACCCGAGTTCAATCCCCAGGATCTATTTAAGAAAGCCGGCCATGGTGGCAGGGGCTTCTAATACCAGAGCTGGGAGGGGAGAGACAGGAGGATCCCTGAAGCTTTCTGACTCGTCAGCTTAGCCTACGGGTCAGCTCCAGAACAGCAAGAGACCCTGTCTCAAAACACAAGGTGGCTGGTGCCCAAGGAGTGACACCCAAGGCTGACTTCTGGTCTACACACACACACACACACACAAACACACACACGCACACACACACACACACACGCACACACACACCCTAACAAACGCACGCATGCAGATACATGTGGGTGCACACACAAACACCGAAATGACATTGGAAATGGACACACTGGAATGTACTTTCCCCACGCTCTCCTCTGCATCCCAGTTCCATCAGTCAGCTGGGTTTGAAGACCCTGAAAACTCCACTCCTACTCGCTCTCTTTTTTTTTTAATATTTATTCATTCATTATGTATACAATATTCTGTCTGTGTGCATGCCTGCAGGCCAGAAGAGGGCACCAGACCTCTTTACAGATGGTTGTGAGCCACCATGTGGTTGCCGGGAATTGAACTCAGGACCTTTGGAAGAGCAGGCAATGCTCTTAACCACTGAGCCATCTCTCCAGCCCCCTCCTACTCTCTTGACTCTCTTGAGAACCTTAGCCTGGGGCATATTCCAGAACCATCAGTGATAAAAGACACTTGATCCAGAGGGAGCAGTCTTCCATCCATACCTGGGGCAGGTGCTTCCCCTAATTGCTACGGTGCTGAGTTTATGAGAATGCAGGTGTCCACTGTCAATTCTAGATAGGGCTGTCCCCACCTGCTCACCTCAGCAGGTGTCCACTGTCAGTTCTAGATAGGGGGCTGTCCCCACCTGCTCACCTCAGCAGGCCATTCATCTAAACACTTCCTATTGACTCCAGGTCTCCAACATGCCAGTGGCCCTCTTTCTTCTCCAAAGACTCCAGAGGGCATGCCAGATTTTTCCTTTTACCACAGAGGCTGCCACCGGGAAAGCACGCATGCATGGGGGGGATGTTGTTTTACATCGACAGACCGCTTGCCTTGGAGGTTGGAAAACATCAAGACCACCACAGTTCTGTGGGAAGCGGGCAGAAGCTCTTTGCTCTTTGTCAAAGGCCAGCAGAGCATCTGGCTGGACCCTCCTTTTAATTACGGCTCCGTGTCTCTTTATGTAACAGCTGGTTCACATGCTGTCTTCTACAAGTCTTAAAATTTATAAATCACATAATCGGCTTACGATGACCACTTTTCAAAAATTTCCATATACTGCCACAACTGTGGCATTACAGAGAAATAACAAAATAACAAGTTTCCGCGTGTAAATGTTTGGGGTTAGGACGGCAGGAAAGGGATGAGGCCAAGCACCTGGATAGTTAGTGCCCTAAATCCACGGGTAACAGAACCTTGTTCAACTGTGTGTGGAAAACACGAGAAAAACCAACTGCACCTGGACTGATCATGTCACAGAGCCGCTTTTTTTTGTCATTGTCCCCTGAATGAGAAAGGAGAAAGTCAAACACAGAGTAACATTACACTGAGGCCTCATCACTACTCACGCGGTATCCGTTGTGCTATGTATGATAAACCATGTAGGGGTAATTAAAAATTATATTTAGGTGTGTGTGCATGTGTGTGCATGTGTGTGTGTGTATGCTATGGCACATGTGTGTGTGTGTATGCTATGGCACGTGTATGTGCATGTGTGTGTGTATGCTATGGCACGTGTGTGTGTGTGCATGTGTGTGTATGCTATGGCACATGTGTGTGTGTGTATGCTATGGCACATGTGTGTGTGTTTGTGTGTGTGTGTGTGTGTATGCTACGGCACATGTGTGTAGGTCAGAGGACAACTTGCAGGAGCCAGTTTTCTCCTCCCACCATGTAAATCCTGGGGATTAAACTCTGGTGAGCCAGTAGCTTTATCCACTAAGCCCATCTCTCTAGCCTCCAACACTGCAAGAGGTGATTTACTGGAGGTGGGGGAGGGTATATGCAAATGCCATGCAAATGCTACTCCATCTTGTAGCGGGGACTTGAACATCTACAGAATTTGGTATCCACTGGGCTCCGTGAGCCCAGCTCCCAAGGCTACAGAGGAACCACTGTCTTTGTAACTGCCACAGTCTAGCGTATACCTTAATCAGTGGATGGTGTGTGTGTGTGTGTGTGTCCGTCCGTCTGTCTGTCTGTCTGTGTGCAGGTGTTGTTCCTCAGGAGCCATCTACCTTGTTTCCCATAGGCAGGGTCTCTCACTCCCAAGTGACCTGCCGAGTTCTGCTTCCCCAGTGCTGGGATCACAGGTGTGTGCCACCATGTCTTTTTGTTTTTTTTTAACATGGGTTCTAGGGATTAAACCCAGGTCCTCATGCTTGCATGGTAAACACTTTACTGAGCCATGCTCCCAGCCCTTCCATTACACACACACACACACACACACACGCACGCACGCACGCACGCACGCACACACGCACACACACACAAACAACCTAACCTCTGGTGGAGTCAAGCCAATACACACAGCGCATCCCTGAAATACACGGACTCATAGATGAGACAAGGAGGAAGACACAAGCTGGAGGCCGTTCCAGCCACTGAGTCTCCTCAGCAAGAACCTCGCCTGGGTGCGGAAGGGGTTGTGGAGGGCAATGGGGTCAGGGAATAAGAAGAGACCTTGGGGTGAAATTGTACCTTTTGTTTCTGGAGGGAAATCCAGAGATGAGGGGAGAAGAAAAAGGGGTACTAGGACAGCAGACAACCCCTTGTGGTATGGTGCGGGAGTGGGGGGTATCCAGAGGTTGTTGGTGGTTGCCCTGGAGTCAGCAATGACAAGCCTTTCTGTGGCCTTTTCTATCAAGGGCTTGGTCCAACCTCAACTTCTCCGTGATCTTTTAGGATCCGAGAGCCACTGGGTTCATCCATCAGTCTTAGGCTCCAGGGTTAACAGGAAGTGGGTCCTTGAGCAGAAGCTAGTGGGCACGGGGACAGCTGATTCCAATGTGAACCTACTGAGGCCCAGCTCATCCTAGGGCTCCTGGAAGACCCCACTCCAAGAAAGCTAGCCATAGCCGGCATCTAAGGGAACAGACTCAGGGTGGGCCTGGCACTGACTCAGTTTATGAGTGGTTGTGATGGTTGAAACTGCCTGCCAATTTGACAAGCCCTACAACTGCCCAGGAGACAAACTCTAGGCCACTCTGTGAGGGCATTTTTAGACTAGGCTAACCGAGGTGGGAGGACCCCCCCTAAATGTGTGTGGCACCAATCCGTGCCTGGGGGCCTGGACTGAATAAAAAGGACCAAGTGACTTGAGCACCAGCATACACAATCCCTGCTTCTTGACAGTGGGTCCAAGTGAGCAGCCATTCTAGTTTCTGCCTCCAGGACTTCCCTGCCATGACAGACCCTACCCCCAAACCAGCAGTTAGAACAAGCCCTTTCCCTTTTGAGGTGCTTCTGTCTCAGTCCAACAGGGGTAACAAACACAACAGCGCCTCGGAAATGCAACACCATCCCTCCTTCAGCGAGGTGCCTGCTGGTGCACGGCACAGGCTAACCTGAACTTTATACTGGCCTGAGACGGCATGGCTGGACCTGTGGATAACTTCCCTAAACATCTACTTTGCCACCACATTACAAATGACCGCACACGTCATACGCGCAGGTCTGTGGCCTGAACATGCCTCTGGTGGTTTGAAGAGTAGATTATGCTCTTTCCTCAAGCAGTGGCATCCTCCAGTCAGCTTCCAGGGCTGGGAAGCTCTCACTCCATCACACAAATGAACTGCTTGTCCCTATTCCTTGCAAGATGACTCACCTATTGAGAGAATTCCTGTCACCTAGACAGACAGCCTTGCCTGCATTTTTTAATTTCAGCTAAATGCCTTCGTCTCTTTTCAGCAGGTGGGCAGGGGCATAAATCTGTTTAATAGTCAGACGATGAATAAAAATACTCAGAAAGCCGCCTTGATGGAGTTAATTATGCCCCGTTTTCTGAAAGTGACTTCCCCACCAATCGGCTGAGGCCTTCCCCAGCTGCAGCCTATCCGGGGACTCAGGCTCCTGGGCAGATCTAGTCCTGGGCTCTCGGTGGCTGTCTTTAAATCATGTCACTTGACAGATGTCTAGAAGTAACACATGTTTCATGTAGGGCGCAGGCTTCCACGCCGATCACTCACAGTGTTATCGAGAAAAGAAAAGGAAAATTTCCATCGCAGCAACATGTTGGCCTGTCAGCCTCTCATCCGCTAAAGGGCAAAAGTGCCTCCTGGGGATGTTCCTGCAGTTCACAGAAAGAAAAAGCCGAGCACACACCAGAGACTTCTAAGCGCCTCTCTACCGTCCATCAGCTCCCCACCAAGAAAGGAAAGGGTGGGCCAGACGGCTGAGGGCCTAAAGGTGCTCGCTGCCAAGCCTGACAGCCCGAGGTCCATCTCTGGTACTCACACAGTGGAGGAGAAGTGATTCCGCATGTCGTCCTCTGAACTCCGCATGCATGCTGCGGTATGTGTGCACCACTCCTCAGTTAAAAATAATTAAAAAGAACAAAATGCTAGGGACGAGGAGATGACCTAGTCAACAAGGTGCTTGTCATATAAGTTTGAGGGCTTGAGTTCAGATCTCCAGCACCCAGCTGGCCATGGCGGTGTGTATCTAGAATCCCCAGCACTGGAGAGGTAGAGAGAGGAGGGTCCCCCGAGTTCCCTGGCCAGCCAGTTGAGGCAAAATGGTGAGCTCCAGGTTTAGGGAGAGACCCTGTCTCCAAAAACAAGGTGAAGAGCAATAGAGGAAGATGCCTAGAGTTGACCTCTGGCCTTCATGTGCAGGTGCACACGTGTGTTTGCATACCCCCAAGCATACATACATACACACACCACCACCACCACGATCATCACCACCACCACTACTGCTCCAAGCCACACAGGGTATTTGAACTAGGGCAGGAACTTTGAGATTTTTGGCTCCTTCTAGAAGGATTACCTAGGATTAATCTGATAGACAGGAATCTTCCAGTCTCTCATTCCGCAATGGTGACAATCTGGGCCCCTCAGCAGTATGGGGGCTCACCATCCTTATCCCCCCCAAGTCCTGTCTCATGCTGCACGCTGCTGATTCGGCTGCACAGATTCCCTCACCTCGTTCCTTATTCTTGCACACCCCTCAGCACCGAGCATCCTGCTTTGTGTCTCTGTCCCAGGGAATCCTGTTCATGCCTGATATATTCCCCAAAGCAGCGTCCGGAATTGACGCTCGCTCACAGTTCCAGGGGCTGAGAGGGCTCCTGCCCTGTACAGGCTTCTTGGGGGCAGGGCACAGCGGCATTTCTTTCCCTTGTGGCACCTAGCATGTGGAAGGTACTGGGACGTCTGGTGAACAATGCTGGTCTTCTTTGTCACCTTTTAGTTTTGCAGTTTTAGGTCCCTGCACGCCATGAGCACCTTGAAAACTCGCTTGCCACCCAAGGGAACACAGAAAGTATGTTGTGGGAAGTTGCCATCAGGTAGGTACTCTCTTGGGAGTGTCCAAAAGATGCCTTCCCAGCTGATAGGTATCAAGGAACTGACCACTCAGGAAGTTCCCACCTGAATGCCACTCTGTATTTAACAGAGGAACGACGTGTGTTCTCAGCCCGTCATATCCAAGCCTATGAGGTGGCTATGTTTCCGATGTGACCATGAGTGACACAGTATAGTTAGGAGACAGGACATTGCCAACAAAAAGGCCTCTAGGAAGGTCCAGCAGGATTTCAGCCAGTACCGAATCGTCTTGTCAGGTATGTATCGTATACACGTCTCAGATGACAAGTCATGCTAGTGACACTGGGCACCCCTGCCAGAGATAGACAAACCCAACAGTTGATGTCTTGAACAGTTTCCCCACGTGCTTTGGTACGATATTTTTCAATGTCTTCCCAGGGGAGACACGAATAAATGTCTCTTTGCCCCAGATAAAGCACCAACAACGGGCCAAGGAAACGATTCCCACGTCCATCTCTGTGAATCAGTAAGTTTATTGGTATGACTTACAGGGGTACGGGTGACCCCCAAGCAGTGATGCCACTGAAAAGCCTCCAGCGTGAGTGATGATTCCGAAAGCCTCATCCCTGGAAGCTTCTGCACAGCCTACAAGCAGCTCCACCGGGGTCTCCTCCCTAGCAGCTGCTATTGCTTTTATCACGCTGGGGAGGGGACATGGGTAATTTCCTGAGCTTTGCCAGTGTCCTTAGCATCTTGAGTCCCATGAGCCTCCTCCACGGTGGAGTGTTCTAATTCCGAGGACCGAATCAGTGCTGATGTGTCTACATTCCTTCTGAAGCCTGTTTTCCTACTTACTAATGGCAGTGTGCCACTCTCCTTCTGAGGTCAGTACCTGTAGATCTAGCAGGTCCTTTCCCTTGCTGTTGTTCTTGCTCCTAAGACTCCCCCAAGTGCAGGAATGTGGCTCTAGTTTGGCTGACAGGGAGACCAAGGTAGGGAGAGATAGAGAATTTGCCCAGTGTCAACAACTGTGCTCTCTTGGTTCAGGCCCTGTGGGGACATCTCCCTGTCTGCCCGGAGCCAGAAAAACCACTGCAGGGCACGAGGACTCAGTTCAGTACCAAAAAAGAAGTTCACATAAGGGTTTGTGCCGTTGTCTTCTGCTACAGTTAGGCAGAACTGACTATCCCAACCTCAGATGTCGGATGCATGGTTGGACTTCACGGCCTTGAACGCTCTCTCCAGCCCCGGCACCTTGTGATTCTACTGTCCCACCATGCAATGCTCCAGGAACGGGGGAACCTCGAGCTGAAGCTTGACTCCTATAATGATGGCTCCTTCTAGAGGCACCCCGTAATCAGCACCGACACTGTTTGCCTTTTTATAAACACTACCCTATTTATCTGCCCCTGTAATTTTCCTCTCTGCCCCAGCTGTGAGCAATTTGTACTTTTCGGTGCTAGGTTTGTTCTAATTTGTCAAGGGCCAGAAAACATGTTATCAGTGCTGCCCAGAGGGCGTGCTACACTGTGAGGAGCTGTGTGCGAGGTGGTGCAGGCTAGAGGTCTGTGTCTTCGGAACCCGGAGCAGCAATAGGTGGGTGTTCCAGGCCTCCAGCGAAGCAGGGACTGCTTGATGCCTGGGGATTCTGATTTGTTTCCTGCTCAGACGTGAACACGCACATGCGCACACCCTCCCCTACGGGTCACTGTTCCCATCTCAGGTGGAGGAGTTCTCTGAGGACAGAAGATACTGCTTGCAGCCAGGGCATCATAAGTTCAGATCCAAATGAGGGTCGTGGTCCTGTGTGTTCTGTAGCAAGAAGCAGTCAGTCCTGTTCTTACTGTCTAGGAAAGTCAACATCACTAGAGGCCAGGGGTGCGAGTTCAGGAAGCAGTGACCCAGGACTCCACAGTGTTAACCCACCTGGGCTTGTTCCCTGGTTTCACTGCCCAATCACCGAGACCTCATTTCCTGTGGGTGACCTGGCTCTCCCCTGGGGAGCATAGAAAAACATGGGACCAGGAAAGCACATGCATGTTGGGAAAATAGGGCACGCAAGAGAAATCAAATGCTACTTTTCAAACCCCCTGACCAAATGGTTTCCTTTAGTTCTTCAGAGTCGGCCTGGCCTTGTATGTCCCTAAGGTGAAGAGAAAAGCTGTGCTGCTCAAGTCAGCTTTCCTTATTCTGCACTGCACAGAAAGCACAGATAGAGGCAGCTGAGCCTCCAGGACTGGTCAGGGGTAGCATGCGCTGATGGGGAGCTGGATGACAAGCTCACAGCTCCATCTAGAAAGAAGGGCATTCCTGCTACAAGAGGACGCCTTTCACACAACGACACAGCACCAAGCATCCTCCGGGAACCTCTTATGCATCCCAGTTGGATACAGGAACATGGAGGCTCACCGGGCAGAATAGACTCAGCTGCCAGTCTGAGTTCAGAGCTTGTGTTTCTAGCCCCTGGGATTCCTTTAGTTGTGGATGTGTGTGCAAAGATCAGCAGAAGCCTTAGGGAATGGGTTCAGGGTAGAGCAGGTGCACACGAGGAGAGGCTCCCCAAGTCGGAATCCACAGGGCGGCCATTCTAGGAGAGAGAGAACACTCACAGAAAGGCTCAGGGCCCTAGAGCCTCTGCATACCCAAGGACCTGGAAACCAACGACCTCCGCTAATGATCATCTCATTAACATGCACCGAGTAAGCTGCTCATAACTGCTTTAGATGGAAAGGATGCAATTCTTAAGGGTGCACAAGTATCAAATATGCTCTTTGCTCAGAAGCGAAAATTCAGTGTAGGCAGGATTATGGCACAGAACGAGAGGGGCCGTGTTAAAACCTGGTAGGAAGTATGTGATTGGGTCAATTACCTTCTTTTCTCGAAGACTACCACTTTCCAATTAGATGAGAAATAAGCACTCTGTGAATAAATAAAACATTACAGATGAAAGTGCCATAGTTTTTGTGTGAGAAAAAACAAAACCAAAAAAACGCTAGACATACCCAGGAAGAGGGAACCTCGATCTAGGAACTGCCTCTTTCATCAGAGTGGCTTATGGGTATTGCTTAATTGCTACTGATGTAGGAAGGCCCAGCCCACTGTGGTGGTGCAGCCCCTGGGTGGATGGGCCTGGGATGCATAAAGAAGTAGCTGAGATTGTTTGTCATAGCCGGAACCTGGAAACAACCTAAATGCCCCTCGACCAAAGAATGGATGAGGCAAATGTGGGGCATTTACACAAGGGAGTGCTACATAGCGGGGGGAGGGGGATAATCATATCTTGAAATTTTCCATGTGACGTGGCAGAACTCTGCTCGTGTAGTTCAGAGAGTCTCACTTATCCCAGCTGGTCTCAAGCTCACTGTGGTCGCCATGGCTGCCTCTGAACTCCTGATTCTCCTGCCCCTGTATCCCAGAGTACTATGGTCACAAGCATGTACCGCCACACCTGGCTCCCGTGGCAGGGCTTCCAACAGCTGTACCCCATTCCACACGGGACCGGTATTGTCTCGCATCTCCTGCGGATGAGTTTCTGAGTTGCTTCTACTATAGAGTGATAAAAGTTGTGTCCCAACTTCCGGTTTACACGCGGCTGTTTCTCTAAATTAGAACTGAGCTGTGGACGCCGCAGATGACGAATGCACACTAATCTTAGTTTGGGGATGATAAACAAAAGTAGGGCCCCTCTCATAGAGGGCTGGTCCCACTCATATCTGAGAATAGACATAGACATTGCAGAGTAAGGGGGGTAATGGAGAGAGGCAAGAGGGGGAAGGAAGGGAGGAAGGAGGGAGGAAAGGAAGGAGGGAGGAATGGAGAGAAGCTCAGAGTCCAGCTGGGTTTGAGAGGGTCCCCAAAGGCAGGTTTCACTCACCCTTGGGCCTTGGGACTACCTGCGTTTTGGAAAGCATGCCTGGTCACCACCAAAGAAAGCCACAGGTGTGACATCCCCAGGGACATAGGCAGGCTTGCTCCAGTGACTTCATGCATCTCTTGCTGGCCCACATTCTTGCCCTGTTCCTCTGAGCCAGGTCAGATGACCCAGCATTTGTAGGGGGAAAATGAGGCCGTTGTGGCGAGAAGAAGCTGGGAAGAAGCTGCATTTTTCTGGTGCTAAGGCTACAGGAAGGAGGAGTCGGTGCTCGAGAGAGAAGCCCCCGCTCTGCTCCAAAGCGAGCACCAATTAAGATGATTACTGGTTTCCCTACAACACAAATACTAATGGCCTGTCACGCTCTGGCATATTTTTCTTGGTAACCTTCAACTCCGAGTTGATTAATCAGACTCTTGTGGGAAGGCTCAAACACGCTTGGGCAGAACCCAGGGAAACTAGCCCAGAGCTCTGAAGGCCACGCTGGTGATGGGGCAGAAGAACCACATTCTCAGGGATGAACAGGGTGGGGAGCCTCGCCACAAACGGTGGGGGAGATGTCCTGAGGATGAACAAAGAACGAGGAATGAGGGTGAAGGCGAGCTATGTGACTCCACTGTTTCCCACTCTGGGACCCACAGCCCTGCTGGATAAAAGCGGACAGTAACTCCTAGCCCATTCCCCAAAGAGGACACCATAGTGACTCACAGGAGGGACAATTCCTTTAGCATGTGAGGGAACGGGAGTGAGCACAGCTCCTGAATCAGAAAGATTCAGGCAGATAGCCCCCCCTCCCTTTTTTTTCTCATGGAACCCTGGCTGGTCTCAAACTTGCTACACGTCCAAGGGTGACCTTGAACTCCCGACCCTCTTGCCTTCGCCTTCACTTCTCAAGGGCTGGGATTACAGACGCATGCCACCACACCTGGTTTGTGCGGTGCTAGGGATTGCACCAGGGTTTCTTGCACACTAGGCAGACTCTACCACCTGAGCCACATCCCCAGCTCAATGCCTACCTTTTTTTTATAGACCAGCTCTGCCAAGGTATTTAGGTCTTTGGTTCCTCATCCACCAAGCAGGAACCCAGTGACTGACAGACGGAGCACCCACTTGACAGTTATTAAACAATAATTGTCTGCGAGTCAGAGTTAATAGTTCTCAAACTATTATCGTCTGCAAGTCAGGAAGAAGGCGCAGGTCTTGGCACCTCAAACAGTTCCCCCCGTTACAGAGATACCTTCTGATGCGGAATGTTGCCATCTCGGTGTGGTCGTGTTTGATCTAACGTTCAGTAATGGTGAGGATATAGGAGGAGCTGCCCATGGTGGGGGCTGCACCTGCTGCTCTTTGCCTTCCTCTTCCACCAGGGACAGCAAACAGGATCTAAAGTCTGTCCCTCTAGCCCAATGGCTTTCCCCAGCCTTCCCCGAAAGGCATTCTGGAATGTCCTGGGCCTCATGCTAGTCAAATGGCAGGCTTGCTTGGTAGATTCTGACCAGCTCTCAGCCATGCATGCTCATGCCTGGGCAGGGCCCAAAAGCACTGTTCTCGGAGCCTTGAGAAGCCTGACTACCTGACCTGGGGCGGGGGCAGGGATGAGCGCTGTCATAAGGCATAGGACAGATGTGTATGCCTAGGAATGAGGGTGGTGTGAGCTGGGGCTGAGGCTGGACAGGTGTGTGTGTGTGTGTGTATGTGCGTGTGTGCACAAACACACGCACATACACACACACACACACACATACACGTACCCTATGTTTCAGCCTCCTGGCTTGCTCCTGAGATATATTCTCTAACTCCATCCTGCAGTAACACTCAGTCCTCGTCTGCTGTACCCAGCCCTACATGGTGCTAAGGGGCACCTCAAATCCATCACAGAGATGACGTAAGTTAGCCAAGCATACTAATGGTATCACAGCAAGTTGGCTATCTGACTGGGAGGTGGCAAACAGATAAATAGAAACAACAGCCAACGAACGGGCCACAGCAGGGTCAGGCATAGGGTAAGGCTGGTAACAAACGTGTCAGAAGGTGCTCAGGAAGTACCAGGATGACCATGGGGCACACCCAGGCCCAGGTCTATGCTTCTGGGTTCCAAGTTCTACCAACTTGTTATTGTGTTGCTCCCCTGCCCCCCCCCCCCCCCCCCCGCAGCAAAGCACAGAGGCACAGCGATGTGCGAACACCAGCTTTGTGTGTATGTACATGTATGTATATGGGTACGTGTGTGTGGCAGCTGGACGTCAACACCAAGTATCCTTCTCCACTTTATGCTTTCAGATAGGGTCTCTCAGTGATTCAGAGACGGGCTGACCAATGAGTCCTGGGATCCTCTTATCTCTCTTCGCTCCTCAGTGCTAACTAAGACTGCAGGCATGTGTTACCATATCCAGCTCTTTATGCTAGGGATTAAAGTCGGGCCCCTAAGTGTATGCAGCAAGTGCTTTACCAAGACACCGCTCCAGCCTGCACTGTCAATCCTATAAGGACGCAGTAGAACAAGACCAATGTGTCCTCTCTGATGTCTTGACAATGTATCTGCCCCACCAACTCCACTCACATCGCCAATTCTACTCTTGTAGCGCTTTGTAGAATCCCAGGTCTTTGGGGCATGGCCCTGTCTTCTTCTTCCTTAGGTATCTCTAAAGCCTTACTTAAAGCCTGGCATGCATTGGGGCTCAGGGAGACTACTGGAAGCAGAGAAAGGCATGGACAAATTGGCTCAGTGACCTGTAACTCTGCCCATTCCTTCTTGGCAGAGTGCTCTGGTAGATCCCCCTTGGAAAGCGGGACCCTGGGAGAGACAGTTCTCCTGACCCCCAGAGCCTGTAAAACTCTGTCAGATTAGACTGAGTGCGGTAAATTAGTATCCCAAGGCTTTTGGGGGGTGGGGATGTTAGTATGATCTTTGCTTACTCACTGTTGCTGGCCACCATCACCCCCCCCCAAAAAAAAACAAAATAAAAACAGAACACTTTGGCCTCTACTGGCCCTGGGGATGGAAATCACAACTAGCATTAAAAAAAAAAAAACAACCCAACACAAAACACAAACAAACTCAGGAACAAACAAATTCCTGGGAGCCGAAGGGGCACAAGGGTTAAGAACACTTGCTGCTCTTCCAGAGGACCCGAGTTCAGTTCCCAGCACCCACACTGGGTCACTCACAAATGCTTTGGGTTGGTTTATCTTTGTTGTCAATCTGATCACATCTGGAATCAACCAAAACCCAAGCATCTGGGCATCCCTGTGAGGATCTTCATGATTGGATCATTTGAGGTGGGAAGTTCCCATCAAAATCCAGGCTACACCTTCTGGGGGCAGCCCCCACAAAAAGAGACGGAAGAAGGACGCTTTAGCTTTTTGCCTGTTTGTTCTCACTCTGGATGGTAAGTTCATCTACCCTGTTGCCGAGGCATTCCTTTGCTGGTGTTAGAACCCACTTCTCTGGGATGCCAACACAGACCGAGGGGCCAACAGCTCTCCAGGAATCCTCTGGCCTCCAGCACCAGTTGGGACTGCTGAGACATCCGACTTCGTGAACGGAACAACTACTGGAATCTTGGACTTTCTGTTAGGGCATAGCTACTGTTGGGCTACCCAGACTACAGAAGATATTCATTTTTATATATAAAGGATATACTCATTTTACCAGTTTTGTTCCTGACTAATACACACCTGTGAATTCATCCCCTGCCTGCTCCCCACAAAATTAAAACTCAAAACCAAAATCTTAAAAAAGATATATTCCCGGCCAAAGCCGAGCTCCTGGCATGAATAATAAGGGGGCACCTGTGCCTTGCTTTGCAGGGTAGTGTGGTGCACGCCTCTAATCCCAGCACTCGGGAGGCAGAGCCAGGCAGATCCCTGGGAATTCGAGGCCAGTCTGGTCTACAGAGTGAGTTCTAGGACAGCCAGGGCTGTTACACAGAGAAACCTTGTTTTGAAAAAAAACAAAAAAAAAAAAAAAAAACAAAAGAAAGAAAGAATGCAATCTTTGGTCCTTCCTCAAGCCTGGACCACTGCTGTCCTGGAGTGAGTCAGTGTTGGGAGGCTTCCTGCTGGGAGGACCATGGATCTCAGTGCCACCTTCAGATGTCCGAACAGAACTCACACCAAAGGAATTGTGACCAGAGAGGAATCCCGTGAAGTTTCTTCTAATTGACAGCCAAGGCTTGATGTAATACACAGGCGATCAAAGGTTTCTTAAACTACAGGTGAATCAAATCTCCTTGGCATTAAAACGTCCAGGCACTTGGCAGCGCATACCTTCCTTAATTCGGCCAAACCTGCAACTCCATTCCCGCCAGATCTGTGCCACTCAGCACGGGCTGAACTGGGCATCCACTAACAATCACAAAGGCTGCACTACAGCACGTGCCATGTGGGTATCGGGGACAGAATTCAGGTCCTCTGCAAGAGCAGCAGTCGATCCTTTTAAAAAATATTTTCTCAGAGCTGAGGACTAAACCCTGACCCCTTCATTTGCCAGACAAGCAGTCTACCCCTGAGCCAAATCCCCAATTGTGTGACCAGGGCCAGGAGACCTTAGCCATGGCACGGTGCCACCCACATTCAGGGTGGGCATTCCAAGTCTGCCCTCTTCAGTTCATCCTTTCTGGAAATGCCTGAAGGTTTGCTTCAGTTTTGCCTTAATGTTTCTTTCCCTTTCTAAAAGAGCAGGTGTCCTCTTGCTACCCATGGCTGTCTCAGAACTCACGACAGACCTGGCCAATCTCAAACTCACAGAGACCTGCCAGGCTGTGCCACAAGGCCTCTTCCTTGACGTTTGTTAATCCAAACAAGTTGGTGATAGAGGTTATCGGTCACACACACCCATGCTGGCCCACTTAAGAAAGTGTTTGTTTGTTGTGGTCAATTTCACCTCTGAAGGTGGGGGTGAGGAGTGGAGACAGTTATGCTCACACAGGGCTCATGTTGTCAGGATGGGAGAACAGTAAAGACCCTGTAGCTTTGCCTCTCAAGGGGGGATGGAGGATCTCGTAGCAACAGCCTGTGGGGACCTGATCATATGCCCACCTTCTTGAGGGCCTGGAATCAGTGTGGCTCTGGCTGCCAGTTACTGGTGCTCCTTGAACGTGGAACAAGACTTGTCACTAACTGGCTCTGTGGGGTAAGGCAGGTCCCCAAATGCAGAGGCTGGAAAGCTTCGGGACAGATTTCTGGAAGTAGTAGAGAAGCCAGGTGGCCTCAGAACACGAAGCTCCCTGGGGGGTGGGAGAGACTTGATTTCCTCCAGATTTGAAGACAGGCTTTGCATGTGGGTAACACATAAGAGAGTGTACTGAGCACAAAGAACTGTCCTGATTTGAGCTTTTCCCCTTGCCAAAGCTGTGAGGACGAGCCGAGGCAAGCTGGTGAGGGTAAGGGATTCCGGAGATGCAAAGGCTCAGGTGTAGGTAGTGTGTATCTCAAGAAAGGCCAGAGACCCTTTAAGCCTGCTGCCCCAAGTGGGGGAAGATGCAATCCACCCCCAAGTAGAAAGGGCAGGGCAACAGAAAAGGCGGGGCACATCTGCCTGAGGATCAGGCCTGGCCCTAAGCACGTTCTCCCATATTTTTTTTTTTATTGTTCATTCAGGAGCGATTTATTCTATGCCCCGTGAGTTTAGAGTTATGGGCTTGGTGGAGGCCTCACATAGGTGATTACGGTAATTTAGAGAGAAAGTAGCAAGCCATTCCTGTCATAGGCTGCTCCGGCAGGAAAGTAATAGCATCACTTCGTATTTATAGAGTGCTGAATGATTCCAAAGTGCTCTGCCATCTATTATCCCATCTCATGGCGACGGCAGGCCAGTGAGCCGGGCTGAGCCTCTGCTGCGGAGCTCTGCACAAAGGTTGTCCCCTTTCTGGGGTCCCCTTTCCCTACTGAAAAAGGAGCAGGCACTGGAAGAATGCTTGCCTAGCATGCATGAGCCCCCGAGTTCTGTTCCTAGCACTGCACAGCCTTGGCCCGGTGGCAGGCGTGCACCTATAATCTAAGCAGTTGGAAGGTGGAGACAGGAGGACTAGGTACTAAATGGCCAACTTTGGCTACATAACAAGTTTGAGGCCAGCGTGAGTTACAAGAGTCCTTGTTGACAGAAAAAAGAAAGACTGTTCTTGTGGTGGCTTGAATAAGAATGGCCTCCACAGACTTATATATTTGAATGCTTAGTCATCAGGGAGTGGCCCTACTTGAGAAGGATTAGGAGGTGTGGCCTTGTTGGGAGAAGTATGTTACTGGGCTTCAGGTTACGAAAGCCCATAGCAGTTTATCTCTTGGATGTAGCTCTCAGCTGCTGCTCCAGCACCATGTGCCACCATGGTCCCTGTCATGATAATGGACTAAACCTCTGAAAGTCTAAGCAGGTCTCCAATGAAATGCTTTCCTTTGTAAGAGCTGCCATGGTCATAGTGTCTCTTCACAGCAACCAGACAGTGACTAAGACAGGCCTCATGCCTGTTTTGTTTTTCCCATCAGCTATTCCTCAAGGGGTCTGAGCAGCCCTGACATCTAAGGCTGAATTTCTTAGCTCTGTGTGCCAGGATTTTCCCCCGCCCATCCCCACACCCATCAATAGCCCCAGAAAAGGTGGTTCTGAGGCAGCTCCCTGGCTCCACCCAGACAGTGTGGAGAGCGGTGTGGCCTAGGAATCTACACTACACACACATTTCCTGCAGGACGATCTTTGAGAGCTTCTGCGCTCAGCCTCCTGACCCCCAGGACACAGGTGAGCCCTGATTTGGGGGAGGGAGGACGGTGGCACAGGGTTGGGGCAGAGCAGTGTCTGCTAAGTGTGGCAGATGATCTGGGTAATGATAGCCTCTTGAGGATATAATTAGAACCCTCGCAACCGGAACCGGACAGTTTAATAATTTAAGTGAGACCTCAGGATTAATGAATGGTTGGAATGACATGTGGGACCATAAATCCTGGCCTGCGGTGGGGAAGTGATGATTTACAAGACGGCTTCCCGGGAAAACAAGGTCTGATGAGCCTGCAGGCTGGTCTCCCCGCCTCAAGGGACACATGGTGGGTGATCTGCCACACTTTCTAAGACCACACCCTCCAAATATGCTACAAGTATATTTACTTAGTGGCCTTGACACACCTGCATGTCAGCATTTCCCACAAGTTCGAGAGAGCTTCACTTTATTTGCAATGTTTGAGGCTGAAACCAAAGACCTTGTTTACGCTAAAGCAAGGCCCCAGCCACTCTACCAGGCCTTCACTGAGATTCTAGGCAGGGGCTCTCTGTACTGAGCCACACCCCCAGTCCCTCACTGGGGGATTTGGGGCAGGCCCTCTACCACTGAGATACTCTCCCAGTCCTTCCCTGTAGAATTCTAGGCAAATGATTCTCCCAATCCCTCATTAAATGACTTGTAGGTAAGGGCTCTACCACTGATGCACCAGCCCCTCATGGGGGGCGCGGATTCTAGGCAGGTGCTTTACCACTGAGCCACACTCCCAGCCCCTCATGGCGGGGGTGGGGATTCTAGGCAGGTGCTCTACCATTGAGCCACACTCCCAGCCCCTCACAGGAGGATTCTAGTCAAGTATGACCTGGTTAACAGTAATAACACAGCCTCACAGTAACACTGACAGCCTGATGATGGCCGTTCTCTGAATGCTGGCCAGGAATATCAACTCACCCAGTCCTCACTCAACCATAAAAGGGAAAGCGGGAGTGATGGAAACTCCACTCCCCTTAGGCTTGTACAAGAAGAGAAGGTTATGTGCTCTGGGTATGGGGACAGGATGGAGTACATTGGCCTAAAGCACACTGGGTTCACAACAGGCTGGCTGCCATGTAAGGGAGAACAGGCTCTCTAACCCGAATCTGCTTCCTGCTGCTCTATTTCTTTCTTCCCCCTTTTGGGGTGTTTGCATGACAGAAGACTGAAGCCACAGCTTACTAAGTGCTAGGCCAGTGCTGTACCACTGAGCTACCATCCACGGCCCTCCACTTTCCTATTCCTTGAGCCTAAGAGGAAACAGGGCCGGAGCTAGTGGCCACTAGAAAGGGCATCTTGCAATGGCCTCTTCTCAGGAAGGATTGCTCACAGGTCTGTCTCCCTCCCTTCTGTGTCACAAGGCTGTCCCAGGGCAGCTGTAGTGTGTTGGCTGGGAAGGGTCAGAGCTGGTCATTGTGAGGCCCAGCAAAGTGACCGTTGGGTTGGGAGTTCATGAAGAGAGGCTGGAGAGCGGTTCAGATGGAGAACATTCCAGCCTGCATCCTGACAGCGTACAGGAAGGGATCTGTCTGAGCAGGCTTGGCAGAAAGCAGAGCCTCCCGCTCCCCCTGTTGCCTTCCCCTCACTGTGACCATCCACAGTGCCCAGGAAATCCCCTTGTGAGTGGACTTAGAAGCAGAGCAGCAACAGGAGACAGGAAGAGGTTAGCAGTAGAGAGCTCCTGCTCATTTGCAAATAACGTGTATGTCTCGAAGAAGTGAAGCAAATGAATATAATTAATTTTTAACAATCATTGTGGGATCAAAGAACGTTCTGGAAAAAATTCAGTGTGCAGGCTTCCCAAGACTAAGCAGCACACATCTGTTAACACTTTATAGGAACGAATGTCACCACAAGAGGCCTCAGCACAGGCCTGATCCTTTGTTCTTTTTAACGATGTAAAAATTACATGTTCATAAAATTTATTAGCTTGAGGCAGGAAGGCAGAGGAAAAGAGAGAGAAATTAAGCTTCCAAGGCTGGAGAGTAGTGGACTCTGTTCTCTTCTTCCAGAAATTCTCAGACTAAAGACACACAAACGTGAGGATTTGGCCTCCCTAATCTTCAGGGCTGTGGCGCTGTGCCTATCTGGAGCTATGAGAACCAGTAGCATTTTAAGGCAGATGGTAACAGCTTCAAAGGTGTTTCTGGACTCAGATCAAGTCAACGAGGGCTCTGGAGTGGTGGATGTCTGATAAGACAGGCTTGGAGTCTGAGAAAAGCAGGAAGAGTTCTTGTGGTCTCTGTGAGCCATGACCACATCTGGAGGCTGCTAGGTGTGTGCATCTGTGTTTATGTGCGCATGCCTGTGTGCACAGGCATGCGTGTCAGTGTGCATGTCACTATGCATTGGTGCTGGTGTGTGTTTCTGTGTGTATGGGCACGCTTATGTATGCATGTGTGTGTTGGTGTGCATGTCTGTATGAATTGGCACTGGTGTGTGTTTGTGTGCACATGCATCCGGATGCATGTGTGTTGATGAATGTATGTCAGTATTAGTGTGTGCATGCCTATGTATGCAAATGTCTGGGTGTGTACATGCATGCATATGAACACATGTATGTATTGATGTGTCTATGGGTGTGTGTACAGGCATATGTGCATATGCATGCACATGCCTGTGTGTGTGTGTGTGTGTGTCTGTGTATGTTGGTACTGGTTTGTGTGTTTGTATGTGTGCATGTATATGCACGTGTGTATGTGTGTTGGTGCTGGCAGGAGATAACACCTATTCAATGCCCTTCCTTAGCTAAGTATAAACAATATTATTTAAAGGATCTGAACTAATGTTTATGATAAATGAGAAAAGGAGACCATCTCTTTTTAATACACGGATAAGGATCAAATGAAATGACTGAATATTTTGAAGTTTTACCTAAGAATTTTTGCTGTTTTATCTAGGAGGTGGTGCTCCAGGTTGGGGTAGGGGTGATATGAATATATGAATTTTCCCTTTCTTACACTTTGGGGGTGATATGAATATATAAAATTTCCCTTTGGGCCAATGCTAGCTGGAGAGGCTTTCTGTCAACTAGCTACAATGTGTTTACATCACTCTTATTAGCTAGCTACTTCTCTCCGCTGTGACCAAGTATCCACCATGAACCCACATAGGAGAGGAAAGCTGCATTTTAGCTCAGGCACGGTTTGAGGAAGTCCAGGCCATCATGGCCAGGATAGCATGGTGGAGGCCAAAGCATAGGGAGCATGTGGCTGGGACTCATGGAGTCTGTAGGGACACAGAAGCAGAGAGTGGGCAGGAAGTGGGGCTAGGATATACCTTCAGGGCTAACACTGACTCACCTCTTCCAGCAAGGCTCTACCTCCCCCAAAGGGCACCACCAACTGGGGACCTAGTGTTCAAACACATGAGCCTGTGGGGGACGTCTCTCATCCAGACCGGTGGCTCACAACAGCCCTGGTACAGTCAGACTCTCTTGGTGTCACTGGCCACTTCCCTCTGTCTGCTCCCCACTTAATGAGCTCAACCTGGGTGACACGCAGCAGGTTTCGGCTAGATCAAGTGACATAGCAAGGAAGCTCTTACTTTTAATTTCACCTCAAATGCCATCTCATTCTCAAGCCTGGGTCAAAATCACTTCCACCAGCTTTCAGCTGACAGAGTGGCCCAGCAGTCACCGGCAGACAGATGGACAGCCCTTTCCATGCCCTTTCCCTGGGGACCTTCCTGCAAGGAACTCTGATGTCCTGCTCCACCCGGCTTCATTTCCCTCTCACTACACTTTTAGTGAAACACGGAATCCGTTTCAAGTTTGGTTTCAGAATCTGGGGAACTGGTTCAGTCAGTCAAGCGCTTGCTGCAGAAGCAAGAGGACCTGGGTCTGATTCTCTCGCCTACGTGGAAAGTTGGGCATGGCAGTACATGCTTGTAACCTCAGAGCTGGCGACGCTGAGACAGGTGAATCCCGTGGCTCACCGGACAGCCAATGCAGCTGAATGGCAAGCACCAGGGCATTTAAAGGCTCTGTCTCAAAAGCAAGCAAACAGGGGGCTGGAGAGATGGCTCAGAGGTTAAGAGCACTGGCTGCTCTTCCAGAGGTCCTGAGTTCAACTCCCAGCAACCACATGGTGGCTCACAACCATCTGTACTGAGATCTGGCGCCCTCCTCTGGCCTGCGGGCATACATTGAGGCAGAATGTTGCATACATAATAAATAAATATAAATAAATCTTAAAAAAAAGCAAGCAAACAAACAACAACACACAGGGCAGATGGCTCCTGAGGAATGAGGTGAAGGTTAGCTTTACTCTGGGTGGCGAGATGACTTGGTGTATAAATGTGCTCAATAAAAGCCTGATGACCGCGTCCCTGGCACCTACATGGTGGAAGGAGATAAGCGGCTTCCACAAGTTGCCCTGTGCTCAAACTCATGCCCATGCTAACACACACACACACACAAACCAAATAAAATATAATAATTTTTTAAAAATTGCCTACAAGATATTAACAGAAAATCACTTGAGAAAAGGGCTTCAATGAGGGGCTCCCTACACTGGTTTGGCCTGTGGACATGTCTATGAGGGGCTGTCCTACTTAAGTTACTCGATGAAAAGACCTAGCCTACTGTGGGAGGCACCACTACCTAAGCAGGGGATCATGAATTGTCTAAGAGTGGAAAAATCAAGCTGAGCACAAACAAGCAAACAGGCACACACGCATGCACCTCTCTCTGCTCTTGACCACGGATGTGATCTGACCAGACGTCTCAAGCTCCTGCCACCGTGACTTCTCTGCAGTGATGCACTGTCGCCTGAAACTGAACTCAAATAAACGCATTCCCCGCAAGAAGCCTTTGCCAAGATGTTTTACGGCAGCAACAGAAACGAAACTAAAACAAATGATATCTGAGACTAGCTATGGCTTTACTCATGTGCGTGAGCGTGTTTGCACGTGCGTGTGCGCACACACATACACACACTATCACTCACGGTCGGGCTTGAAGTCATCACAGAAAACCAGGAGAAAGTGCACAGCTGAATGCTTCTGCTGTGCAAATTTTTAAAATGCAGACGGCTCACCGCCTCAGTGGAAGTGTCACTTTCTGAAAATAAAATGCAGCTATTTTCCGCGACAGAGACGATCCTTTCCCACACATCGGAGCTCTCGATGCTTCAGATGCAATCTGAACACACTCACCCGATTCTCTTCTTTCCCAGGACATCATTTATATAGTGCTTGATTCACACACCCTAGCTTTTGCTTTCTTAAAGATGCACAGAACGTCCCATAAATACATCGATTCTTGCACCCTGTGTTTTTGCCAGACATTCCCTGAAGGTTTATAGATTTCCTTCATTACAAACTAATTGAGATTCCGTAAGTGCCAGAGTCTTGGCAATCCTCTCTGTTGAGAAGGAGGGAAAGTGCTCAGGATGTCAGAGAGGCTAAAGGGAAGAGAGCCTGGAATAGAGCGTGGTCATAGTGACACAGGGACGGACAGGAGAGCCCAGAAGCCAGTGTGTGTGGTCACAGTGACACAGGAGTGGACAAGAGAGCCCAGAAGCCAGTGTGTGTGGTCACAGTGACACAGGGATAAACAGGAGAGCCCAGAAGCCACTGCGTGTGGTCACAGTGACACAGGGACTAACAGAAGAGCCTGGAAGCCAGTGCATGTGGCCTAGTGACACAGGGATGGACAGGAGCACCTGGAAGCCAGTGCATGTGGTCACAGTGACACAGGCCAGTGCACATGGTCACAGTGACACAGGGATGGAGAGGAGAGCCTGGAAGCCAGTGCACGTGGTCACAGTGACACAGGGATGGACAGGAGCACCTGGAGGCCAGTGCACGTGGTCACAGTGACACAGGGATGGACAGGAGCACCTGGAAGCCAGTACACGTGGTCACAGTGACACAGGGATGGAGAGGAGCACCTGGAAGCCAGTGCACGTGGTCACAGTGACACAGGGATGGAGAGGAGC
>NC_022014.1:41049395-41070177 GCF_000317375.1 Microtus ochrogaster
AGAGCCTGGAAGCCAGTGCACGTGGCCTAGTGACACAGGGATGGACAGGAGCACCTGGAGGCCAGTGCACGTGGTCACAGTGACACAGGGATGGACAGGAGCACCTGGAGGCCAGTGCACATGGTCACAGTGACACAGGGATGGAGAGGAGCACCTGGAAGCCAGTACACGTGGTCACAGTGACACAGGGATGGAGAGGAGAGCCTGGAAGCCAGTGCACGTGGTCACAGTGACACAGGGACAGAGAGACAAACTTGTAAGGAATAGTTAAGATGGATTTCCTTTTGGGAACCCTTATTTTTATTCTCCCTGGGTGAGGTATGGCCCCAAGCACCTGTCTAGTATCTAGTAACCCATTTAACAGTCAAGACTCCCAAAAGGAAGTCGGTCTTAACTATTCCTTTTCACACATGAGGGAGCTGAAGCACAGAAGGGGGTCAGGAGCCTGGGCTAAGGTCGTAGAGAAAGTGGGAGTCAGGGGCAAGGTCAGAGGCTAACTATTTCCAGGCTTGCTGCTATGAGCTACGTGACAGGAAGGCTTCCCACTGCCGTCACAGGTTCACAGACCTTACGGATGCCCTAGAAGTGGGAGGCCACGAGCTGGAAGGCAGTCTGTCTTGAACTGCATTTGAGACCTCACCTCCGTGTCCTTCCATCCCCAGATGAGATGCACAGTCTCTGTATATGGATAAGGTCACACGGTTGGAGGCACAGAGACACAGCTCCGTGCCTGTGCCACACTGTGGTAAATGCCACAGGCAGACTGGCTTGACACCCTTTTACCACGACTCCAGCCTTCCGCCTCTACCACAGACACAATGTCTCATGGTGGTAGCCTTCCACAGAGACAGATGGACCAGATTCCTGAGTTCTGGTCAAACGGTTCTGAAGAACCTTCTAGAAAAAGGAGATAAAGCTCGACAGGAGGAGGCTGCATCTTTTGGCCAGAACTTCCACGGGTTCAGCAGCCATGTTGTGACCAGGAGGAAGGGGAAGCAGCATTGAATGAGTTAACTGGTTTTTTTTTTTTTTTAACAACAGCCCCTGTTCTGATTAGCTTTTACTGCCAACTTGACACAACCTAGAGTCACCTGACAAAAAGAAACCTCAGTTGAAGAATGGTTTGATCAGACTAGCCCGTGTGCCAGTCTGCAGGGCACTGTCTTCATTGCTAATGGATACAGGAGGGTCTGGCCACTGTGGGTGGTGCTATCCCTAGCAGGTGGGCCTGGGCTGTATAAGAAAGAGAGCTAAGCAGAAGTTAGGGATCAAGCCAGTAAGCAGTGTTCCTCTGTGGTTTCTGCTTCGGTTCTGGCTTAATCCCTGACCTGACTTTCTTCAATGATGAACTGTGACCATAAAAGTAAACGCTTTCCTCCTCCAAGTTGCTTTGGGTTATGGTGTTTATCACAGCGAAGGAAAGCAAACTTAGACAGCACCCAAATGCAAGATATACCAGTCCTGTAAATAGGTAGACAGGTGATCCATGGCTATGCCAGCTGTTGCTCATCTGTTTGCCTTTCAAAACAGACAAAAAGGGATTAAAACGGGATCCGTTTGCTGGGACATTGTGAATGCGAAATGAGATCGTGTGTGAGGTACAAGGTCTGCATAGTCGCTGTAAATAGGGAATCGTGGATCACACGGCCGGAGAACTCCTCTGTGGGTAGCACCCCCTCCCGTGAGCATGGAGCTCAGGGAGCAGAGCCAGGGCGGGCAGCGCCTACCTCGATCACTGAAGTCATCGACCAACACGATCTCGGCCACCAGTTCTGGGGGTGAGCGGTTGAGCACGCTGTGAACGGTGCGGAGCAGTGAGGACCAGCCCTCGTTGTGAAAGGGGATGATGATGCTGGTGTTGGGGAGTGTCTCCAGGTAGCGCTTGCCATTGCAGCTGGAGGGAGACACAGAGGAGAGGAGACAGGTGTTATCCAAAGCCACCGTTCGGTTTCCACACTGCAGGAAGAACGCAGATGCGGCGTCAGGCTAAATGGGAGTCCCATGTCCTTTCCAGCCATTAGGGTAGGAGAGAGATGGAATGACCTTAGCCGCTGCAGGACGCTATTGTCCTTGGTCTCATGGTGTCTTAGTTCTACTGCTAGATGAGTGGGACCTGTGTAAAAGACCCTTGCCTTTGTATGAAGTCAGGCTTACACACACACACACACACACACACACACACACACACACACACACACACACGAGAGAGAGAGAGAGACAGAGAGACAGAGAGACAGAGAGACAGAGAGAATGTCATTTATCAATAGACAATTTTACTAAATTTCCAACCTAGAAGCCATCCACTATGTCTGATTGCCCTGCTTAGAGATTGTAAAGTAATGTTAGGTAGAGGTGGCAAGGGCAGACATCTTGTCCTGCTCCTGATCTGGGGGAGGGGGTAGCTTTCATCCCTGGGTAGTGTAGTTTTCCACAGGCCACTTAGCAAGAAGTTCCTTATATTCTTAGTCTGTGGAATGTCTTAAGTTTGGATTTGTCAAATGCTTCCCCTCCCCCCACATTTGCTGGCATTTGTCTTTTGCTGTATTAGTATGGTTTATCACATTGACTGGTGGTCCTATATTAAACCAACCTTGCATTTCTGGGATAGCCTAGCTGGCCACAGTACATAATCCTTATGTAATATTGAATATTTTGTTTCCTGATTATTTTGTTGAGGAGCTTTGCATCTATTCTCATTAGGAATTTTGACCTATAGTTTTCTCATCACACTTTTGGTTTTCTACATTGCATTTAGTTTGCCAAATGCTAGATTATTGGGGTTAGAGCGATGGCTCAGAAGTTAGAAGCATTTGCTGTTCTTTCAAGAGGATCCGGGTTTGGTTCTCAATACCCACATCAGGTCGCTCACAATCCCTTGCAACTCCAGCTCCAGAGGGGTTCCAACACTCTCTTCTGGCCTTTCCAGGTACCAGGCATACATGTGGTGCACATACAAACACATAGGCACTCACATGTATACCCCAAACGAAACAAACCCTACCTAGGTTCCTAACATTAACAAAACTATGTACTTGCTTCTTGCCCTACAATATGTGCTACCATCAGGAAAAGCAATCCCAGCATTACTGGTAGCCATAGTTTTCCATATTTTTTCTATAGCATATGTTTCTTCTGTTCTGAAGCTGCTTGAGTGATTGCCTCATGTCTCATTCTGCAATCACATGTGTACAGAACATCTGGGTCCACTTTCTATATTTATCTACTTATCTTTAGGGCTTGTACTTTAATTTAGATCTAGTTATGTTTATAGAATTGTGTGAAGCATACAGCTCCAAGGCCAACTCTAAGAAGGGGTAATTCAAAGATTCCTGCCTCTCATTGGGTCTCCTCCTCTAGTTCCCCCTCCTTCCGGGAGGCCATGGGATGTTTTGGCTAATGACTGTACTGTTTCAACTTTTTTTTGTATGGACATCTGCAGGTGTAAATTGCTGGCCTTGCAGTACTTTCCAGGAAACTTGGTAGTATACACTTTATACCTTCATTTTTTACTGACTGTTCCACTGTGGAAACCATGCCATATGACACACTTCCTTAGGTTCCCCTTGCTACAGCTTGCCAGACTTTCCACGTATGTGTGTCCGTGTGTGCATATGTGTGTGTATGTGTGTGTTGAGACAAGGTTCCTCACTGAACCCGAATCTGTCTGTTTTGGCGAGGATGGCTGGCTGGACTGCTCCTAGGATTCCCTGCCCTCCCCAAGCTTCGGTTCCAGCTCCCCAGTGCTGGGGTCGCCGGCTGTAGCCACACCCATCTTTTTACAAGAGTGCTGGAGGTTCAGACTCAAGCCCTCACACCTGCACGGCCCGGCACATGCTCTCATCCACGGAGCCATCTTCCCAGTCCATTTTAGGTTCTGAAGAAGTGCGTGAGTCCAATTCAGGAGAACAATATCTAAGTCCATTTGCTCAGCCTAAGATTTATTTTACAGAAGTAAGCCAATCTATTTACTTTATAATAAACTCTGCTTTGCTTCTGGAGAGAAGTGGGATGGGAAGAGGGAAGGAAGCGGGAGCAAAGAAGGCAGCTATTCTGAACGAGTTATCTTGCCCGGACCAGCGGCCTCATTAGACCTAAGAGCTTGTTAGAAAGCTAACGTTCTGGCCCGGCCCAAACCACCTGCACAAGAGTGATGGTCTCAGGGCCAGGGCCCAGCAGTTCGTTTTTAACAAATCTTCTGTGTGATTCTGATGACACTGGGGTTCAAGGGTCACCGTGGTAAATATCCAAATTCACAACACCCCTGTGGAAAGGTTTCTGGGATCCTGGGAAGAACGGCGGGGATGATGACTGGAGAAGCACTGGGGGTGGGGGGAGGCGCGTGTAAGGAGGTGACACTACCTATGCGTTAGGGGAGGGAGGAGGGGAGAGGAAGAGGTGCAAGAGGGAAAGATGGGGATGAAGGGGGGGAGCCGCACCTCCATGATGGGTTGACACCTGTGGGCCGCTTTCCTATCTAAGCGCTGACGTGACCCTGGCAGACCAGATGGGCATGTCTTCCCTGCTTGAAGCAAGGCCTGGGCCCCGAGGAAGGGGAGGCAGCCACTTAGAGTCCCACTGACATGGCAGTCCACGGGTGACATCACTGGCTTGAAGCCCTGAAAGGAAAGGGACACAGTCGTGTCTTGGCACCTGCATGCTGGGGGACAACATGAGGGAGTGGGGCACACTCCAGAAGTGAGGAAGGGCGCCTGGGGGGAGAAAGGGGGAGAAAGCATGGCTGGGAATGTGGGCACTACACAAGAGTGTCTCCCTAGTCTCCTTAGATATTACCTCCCTCCCCAAGCCCTCATGATGTGTCCCCAAATGGACCCACCACGTGGCTGGTGGTTTCTCAAGTCCTTACATCCCAGAACAGTCATGCTTCCCCAGCTTTTGACGTGCTACCACCTCAGGGACCCACAGAAACTGGGACCTGAGGAACAAGTCTGGCCGGCTGTGCTTGTGGGGCCTTTTCTGAGTTTCCTTTCTGTTATGATAACAAAATATCTTGACAAAAAGTATTTTAAGAGGAAGGAGGGCTTGCTTATCTCGGTCACAATTCAAGGTCACCGTCCATCATATCAGGGAACCCACTTAAGCAGCTGATCACAAGGCGTACATAGCTCAGAGCAGTGAGAAATGAATGCACTGCATGCCCAGTGCTCGGCTCACACTCTCGGGGCACACACCAATGTTCCGACTCCTGCCTAAGCAGGCAGCTGCAGCCCTTCTCTCTTCTGTCCAGTGATGAGAGACAGCCTTCTCTTGAATGCACTCAGAGATGAATGTGGTCCTCCCGGCAGTGAAGCTGTGAGGGGAAGGCTGGGAGGCCGAGGCCAGCACTGGCTGTACAGAAACCGAGCATCAAAACCAAACACAAAACCAAAACGACAGCAGCCAAACCCTCAGCAGCACACAGCCGGCTGGAATCAAGAAGTGCAAAGATGAGCGGGACCAGAGGGCCAAAGCTAAGTCCCTTATGAAGCCCTTCCCCATTCATGGCTGCTCTGCTGAGAGCCAGCCACAGGCACCTGCTCAAGACCCAGCCAGAGGAATGAGGTTTATTGCCACTTAGTCAAAGTTTATTGCCACTTAGTTGTGGGCCTCAGCCCAATCAGGCGTCTGTAGATTTACATTCCTGCCTTGCTTGCACCAGAGTTCAGACGCAGGCAGTCTCAACCAGGTCTTGGACTGTGCTGGTTTTTTCTTTTCTTTTCTTTTCTTTTCTTTTCTTTTCTTTTCTTTTCTTTTCTTTTCTTTTTTTTTTGAGGTGGGGGTCCTTACCTGTATGAACCTATGTTCTAGAAACTTCTTTGTTCAGGTCATAAATAATTGTTTCTTTTCTTTTTTGGAGACAGGGTGTTGCTATCCAGCCTAAAGCTGGTTTAAAACTCATGATGATCCTCCTGCCTCTGCTAATGACCATGGGACTGTGTGTCCCTTAAGATGACGTCATGGCCAAGGGTTAAGTGATGGCTGACAGATGCAAGAACGAAATGGACTTTGCCCCAAGACACTTGATGATTTACAAAAGGAGAGAAGACAAACAAGCTGGACAGAGAGAGGTACAAGTTCCAGAACGTTCCGCCATGGCGTCTCCAGAAGCAAAGAACTGGAAAGTACCTACGGAGGAGAGGATGGACTATTCCTGAAGATTATCACACAGCTATGGCTGACAAACATGAACATGATACAATCAAAGAGGCTATTTGCAGAATAAAACAGTCCAGCCACTTGTTGTAGAATCAAATGGAACACGAACCCCACACACGGCTATATATACTACGAGCAAAGATCAAACAGCGTGCACTCCTTGCCTGGGCAGAGCTTGGATCTGAGTGTGTGTGTGTGTGTGGGGGGGGGTTGGGATGGAGGGCAGCCAGCCCCACCTCCACTCCATGCCTAATGTGGAGAGGAAGACTTGCCACAAAGGGGGCACCCTGTTCTGTCCCTAAACTAAGCTGCTTAGCTCGTCACCGCGCTTCCCCAGGCCTTCTTGAGGGAGGGAGGGAGGTGGGGCGCGCTACTTTCATCTTATCGCTCTGATAAACACCATGACCAAAAGCAACTGAGGGGAAGAAAGGGCTTTATTTCAGTTTACACTTCCAGGTCACTGCCCATCACTGAGCGCAGTCTGGGCAGGAATTTGCACACGAATCTTGGAGGAACTCTGCTCCCTGGCTTGTTCCCGGGCTCAGGCTGAGCTAGCTTTCTGAAATAGCCTAGAACCACCTGCCTGACGAATGGTGCCGCCCAGAGTGGGCGGGAACCAACTGCATCGATTCACAGTCAAGACACGCCCGCAAGCCAACCTGAATGAAGACAGTTGTTTAATTGAGAAACCCTTTTTGGGTGACTGTAGGCTGCATCAGGTTGACAGGGAACTCTGACCAAGACAAGTGAGTCTTCATCTTTCCTTCACTCTTTTCTTTTTCTTTACATTCTTTCAGTATCAAAAGCACACAAGAAATGGGGGCCTTTTTAAAAATTAAAGATGAACATATCAACTATTTCTAGAAAATTAAAAAAAAAAACGCCTCTGTAAGAACAACAGAACAACAATGAGAAAATCCAAACTCACACAAACATCATCCCTTGGCGGGTGTGGCTGTGGTGGTTCTTAGGCAGCTGTGTTGTCGGTGATACACGCGTGTTTGAGTTTTAGCTGACAGGCTTTGCTTGCAAGCTATCAATCTCTACAATTTTTCAACCCACAGGCTGAGCCCGCTGAAATCTGGTTTAAACAAACCAGAGGAAATAAAAAGTCACCCGGAGAAACTGTACTGGCTGCCATTTTGCTTCAAGGCTTGCGAGCTTTTAAATCTTGATATTGGGGTCCAATGGATCAATAGCTGCTATCTTAAAAAACAAAACAAAACAAACAAACAAACAAAACCCTCCATGGTTCAGAAGAAAGTTGTTGAATTTTAGAGAAGAGTTGATATGAGTCTCCTGAGAAAGTAGAGACGCTGCAGAAGAACCTGTACTTTCTTTACCAGTGCACAGACCTCCCAGCCTATTGCTGCCCCAGTAACCACCTCGCAATTCAGGATGCCCACAGCCCGCCTGCAGCCAGAATTCCACATCCTGCACGCTTCTGGGGCACTCCATTTGAAAGGTGCCCGCCAGGCTCACTTTACTACACGAATCAGGATGGAAAGGATGGAGTCTGCTAATCAGTACTGTGGCTTCTAAGCCTGTCACTAGTCTGCGGAAGATCTAACCAACTTCTCTGGATGGCACCAGGGACGGCGGGTGTGGACTCTATGAGAAATGGCAGAGGTGGGGGAAGTTGAGGCAGGAACTCAAAACAGCTGACTGCATCACATCTGTAGTCAAGAGCAGAAAGAACCAACGTTCGTGCTGCCTGCTTGCTCTCTGTTAAATGGTAACAGACCACTCTTAGACCATTCAGAACCCCAAACCAGGGGATGGCACCTCCCACAATAGACAGGTCTTTCTGCCTCAATTAACAATCAATACTTCTCTGCACACCCCCCCCCCCCAAGCTATGTTCACAGGCTGACTTGATCTAGACAATTCCTCAATTGAGGCTGTTTCTCAGAATTCTAGGCTGTGGACAGTTAAAACTAACCAACAAACAATCCATGTAACCTGACACCAGCTAGTCTTGGGTCAGTTTAGACTTACAATCTTGCTGGATCTCTGTCTTTTGCTCTTCACAGAAGGTTACCTAAACCACAATCTGAACACAGCAACTCAAAAACCCCATTTCCACTTTTCACAAAGCCACCACGCACTCATCTATCACTCATGTACATATCACTCATGTACATATTTAACAGTGCCTCGCTCGGACGCCTCCCTGCAATCCTGCTCTTCCAGAAGTCATCCCCTTCCTGTGCAAATGGTTCCACCTTTTTGGCGACTCTGAGGTACGAGCCTTGACACTATGCTTGACTCTGTTCTTTCGCTCGCTTCCATGCAGCTCCTAAGTAGACCCTGCTGTCTCCATCTTCACGGTATCCTGAGAACCAGCTCTGGCTCCTCTGCTGCTCCCAGCTAACACAAGTCACTCTCATTTCCCGTCAGACTCCGAGCTTGGTTCCCTGCTCCCATCTGCGGCTGCCGACAATTACTTATTCTTCATGAGATGCATGTGTGTGTGCATTTGTGTGCACGGATGTGAGCATCTGCCCGCCACACTGCACAGGAGGAGGACAGGGAACAACTCTGGGCGTCCGCCCTTGCCTTCCACCTTATTTGAGATAGGGTCTCATTGCTGCTGTCCATGCCAAGCTAACGGGCACACAAGCTTCCAGGGACTCTTTTGAGCTCATCTCTCTGTCTCCGTCTTGCCTTAGCTCTCGGGATCCGAACTCAAGTCCTCATGCTTTCTGTGGCAAGTGCTCTACCCACTGAGCCATCTTCCCAGTCTCCTCACTGGGTTTCTTGGATGTAGCTTTACAGTTACCACACAATTTGGAGAGGGCCAAGTCTTTGCTTCTTTTCTCTTTGCCACAGGTATAGTAGATGGCTCACAATTATCCCAGACTTCAGAGCCATTTTATTTTTCAAACCTTTATGTGTTATTTTGGGCTGTGTGCTTTGCTGTGTCTTCAAGTTCGCTAATACCACCCCCCCCCCCCGGCGCGCAATAGTTAACCCATCATTAACCTATGCATCTTTCCTCGCAACCACAAGGGGTTTTATTTCTGGAGTTTGGGAGTTGGAGGGATGGTTCAGTGGTTAAGAGCACTTGCTGCTCTTACAGAGGACTCAGCTTCGGTCCCCAGAACCCATTTGGCAGCTCACAACCATCTGTAACTACAGTTCCAGGGGATTTGATGTTCTCTTCTGTATTCTGCGGGTACCAGTCATGTACACACCAGATGTATACACATACGTACAGAAAACAAAACAAAACAAACAAACAAAACCCTCCTCATATAATAAAAAAAAATCTGTATTTCTAGAGTTTGAGCCGTTCCTCTGCCTCTCCTCAGCTTTATAAACAGAACACAGCCGTGCTGTCCTGCTATTGCCGCATCTTCATCAGAGGCAGGTAGTTCTGACTGACGACTGTTCTCCTCGTCACAGGCCACCTGCCCTGCCACTTTGCACTCCTACTACATTCTGACTGGCTGTCAGTGTTCACAGTCGAGTGTCCATCTGTACGTCTGCACCCTTGAGCTTTGCATTACATTAAGTTACCCGAAAACACTTTTATCTTTCCAGTTTGTAATTTAGGGTCATTTTCAAGACTGGTCCAGAGGGCTAACGAGTTCCCACTAAGGTAAAGAAGCGCTGCCAGACACTACACCCACCTCCCCGTGAAGTGTGAATTATGAGTTTTCCTAGTCTGAGCGGTGGGAAGAGGCAGCTATCGGTCGTCAGTGGGGTTTCTCTAGTTCTCCAGAGTGATTCTTTGCCCTCTATGACATATTCTGGGCGAGAACCCACTGGCAGACCCTCCAGACTGCCTAGCCCTCTCTGTGCTCTAGGGATCCACTAGTCTCTGCCCAAGCCCCGCCCCCCGCTAGCAGGAGAGGCACACATGTGCCACCATACCCGACTTTTATGTGGGTGTTGGGGACTTGAACTCAGGTCTTCACGCTTGTGTGCTGCAAGCCCTTTATCAACTGAGCTATCTCCCTAGACCATTTCATTGTATTAGCGTGTGTACTACGTCTGTCGGAGGCAACAAGCTCAACCTTCCTTCTCCTTCGGACTCTGTAACCTGCTGGAGTTGTAAAGAGACTCCAGAGACTCTGGCCTATTACAATAATCCATAAGTTCTTTTGAGGAAATGCAGCACGTATCATAAATCTTATCGTGTTGACACAAAAGGGAAGAGCCCAGAGGGGTGTGGGGTGGGAAGGTGGTAGACGATGATTCCATTCATGTCCACTCACTTCTTCCTGACGTTCCATGTTCACCATGGAGCCAGCAGGTCGTGGCTGCAGGCTGCTGTCATCCCCAGCGTGGTTAGCTTTGCACTGTGAAACTGAAAACGCAACCGATGCATCCCAGACCCGACACTTCTGCAGCCGAGGCTCCCTGGTGTCACCCGGCTGTGGGTCCTGAAGAGCCTCTGTGTTTGGTTGCCAAGCAGCTGGGCTGGGTTCCCCAAGGAGCAGGGAAAGTGGGCCAGCCCACCAGCCAGCCTGTGCTTACACTCACTGGGCAGGGGGTGCAGAGGGCAGGCCAGCTGGTCACCTCCCAAATGTCAATGTCAACGCAGTCAGTTGGGACCAAACTGCCTATCCCCTGCTCTCCGGGGGTGGGTGTCTCCAAAGCAGCTTCTGGCGTGAGCAAAGGTGCCCCGAGACAAACAAACAGCCCCTTGCATCCTGCTCTTGCTGTGCTGCTGCCAAAACTTCATCTGAAGGGATAAAAGGCAAAGAGGAATCCCGGCTCCTGCCTGAGAAGCTGCTTAAGCTAAAAGAAAGCAAAGGCACTAGGCTGCTCAAGCGCTCTAATTTACTCAGGTGCTCCCACTGTCAAACTGCGGGAGAGCCTCCTCCCTGGGGACAGAGGAGGGCTTCAAGGTATCTGCTGACTCTGCTGGAAACTCAGCTTCCACACTTAGGAACGCTGTGAAAAGCAGGTGTTGGAAGTACTCAACGTTAGCAACCAGGAGGCTGGTGGGGCAGACAGGCTGCTAACTGAGGTGACAGAGGCCTCCTGAGCAAGGACTCCCTCCCAAACTGTGAGCACACTTCAGGGCAACGTTTCTAACGTGGAAGAAAAAAAATTATACGCACAAAATAAGAACGAAAACCTGCAGAGATGGTTCAGCAGGTAAAGGTGACTGTTGCCAAGCCTGAGTTCAGTCCCAGGAACCCACACGGTGGAAGGGGAAAACTGACTCCTATAAGCTGTCCTCTGACCTCCACAGACATGTTGTGGCATATGTACCCTCACATACATACACATAAAATTAAAAAAAAAAAAAGGAAAGGAAAGAAAAAGAAGCCAATCAGGCACACACTATTTCCAACTTTGGACTGTTCAGTTGAGAATTTCCTTATTCGATAATCATATAAAAACGTCCCCCATGTAATCTAGTCTTCTCACCATCGGTGCAGAATTTATGAGGTAAATGAGCTGGGCCTGATGCAAAGGCCTGTCATCCCAGCTATTCGGGAGGCCGAGGCAGGAGGACGGATAGCTGAAGGCCCACACCAGGAGAACAGCGAGAGATGAGCCATTGTGTTGCCTCCTAGGAGTTCGTGATGGTGCAAGGTGGAGGCACGTGGTATAAGTTTTTTACAGTCATGTCAATTAGTGCTCCAGATGTCGGGCACAGGGTTGGGTCTGGTAACTCTCAGTGTCAGCTCACGGGTCTGAACCCAGCAACACCACAGCGTGGCTCAGAAAACGCTCTTATATGTTAATAGAAGATTCTAGGGCATTACTGAACACCATGAAACCGACAGTAAATCCCACAGGCAAGCACTCCAGGTCCCCCTTCTGTCCCCTCTGGGTAAGAGACCTTGGTGCAAAGGGCCTAGTCCTGGGGGACAGTCTGTCTTCTAAGCGAGGTTTCCTAGCTGTGTGATTTCCTGTTGTACCCCGCGGCTGCATCCAAGTCACCTACAGGGCTTCTGGGGGCACTGGCAGTTGACAGCCTCCAGTGCTTTGATAGAGTTAATCTGAGTGGATGACTGGGCTGGAGAGATTGCTCAGGGGGCACAGTGTTTGCTGAGCAAGCCTGGGGACCTGGGTTTGAAGGGCTAGAGCCCACATAAAGCCAGACATAGTAACCCCCACACTCTGACAGTGAGGTGGGAGGGGGAGAGGAGGATTCCCTAGGAGCTGGCACCTGCCGTACACACAGGGAACAACAAATAGGCCCTGCTGCAAACAGCAGAAGATAAGGACCTGCACCAGAGTCTGTCCCCTGACCTCCACATGCTTGTTGGGGCACATGTGTCCTCCCTTCCTCCTTCCCTCCCCTTCTCTCCCTCTCTTACACACACACACACACACACACGCACGCACGCACTCACACACACACCCTCGCATGCATGCATGGACGTACGCACACATAACAAATTTCAAGGCAAACTGATGCCACCGTTCGAGAGACTGATAATTGCTGGCTTCTACCCCTGGAGAGAGGGAACAGACTGACAGACAATGCCATCCCTGGCCACGTCAGCTTCAAGCTGCAGAAGGAAAATCGGAGCCTCTGCAGAGGGAGGCCAGCAACACTTCTCGTAACTAAGTTCACAACCCAGGGCAATGGGCAAAATCCGTAGGCAGCAGGAGATGAGAGGTGGGACACTCACTTTGGGTGCCGGATATCGGGGAGAGAGCGATTCAGGGAGATTTTATCACTGACGTAGATGTTAAATCCATTTTCTCGGTATGCCTGGTCCACTCTCTCGGCATCGGTCATGGGGTAAGGCCGCCCCTGTTCTCCATTTCCTAGAGGCAGAGAGCAAATTCAGTGTTGCTGGTTTATCTGACATCTACAGGGGTTCAGACTGGGGAGAGGGCTGGACGGCCGATCAAGCCTTATGCCTGAGGCTGGAGAGACGGCTCAGTGGTTAAGAGCACTGGCTGCTCTGGCAGAGGACTCAGATTTGAGTCACAGCACTCACGTAGTGGCTCACAGCCACCTGTAACTCCAGTTCCAGGGATCAGATGTTCTCTTATGGCCTCCCTGGGCACTGCACACATGTGGTACACAGACTTACTTGCCGGAAGAACACTCAAATGCACATAAAATAAAATAAAGACATTGACTTTTTTAAAAAAAATCTTATACCTCATCATGGGGCATATTAGTGACTTCTGCTTTACTGTGACCAAGGACCTGAGAAAAGCAACTTAACAAAAGAAGGATTTTTTCCCAGAGGGGTCACACGGCTTTGAGCTTTTGGACCTGGTGTGAAGCAGAACGCAGTGGCAGCAGGAGAGCATGGGAGAGGTTCAGGGGCGCAGGAAACAGAGAGAAGGAGAGTTACAGGAAGAGACCAGGGTGAGACTCAGCCAGGAGGACACTCTCTCGATGTTCTACTTCCTTCACAGAGACCCCGCCTCCTACTTCTGTCGCCTTCCAAACTGTCCCCACATCAGCTTCATCAGAGGCTTCAACCATTCATCACTGGGTCCCAAACCCTTCTGGGGCTGTTCTGGAAGTCAAGAGCCAGCCACACCTTCTGGGAGTCCCTCTCTTTTCCCAGGGTTTCTTTGGAAAGTGGGCTCACTGCTCTCATGAGGAGCCAAATCCTCTCCCTCCCTCGGCCACCTGGATGCCAGAGACAAGCTGGGATCTGTGGGCTACCATGAGATCATATATTAACTAAGCCTGCTCCCAGACTATGCAAGGAAACTTTTAAGGATAGATGCCATGCTTCGTGAGATTGAAGGTTCTCTCTTTGGAATCCCACCGGACTATCTTTGACAGTAGTACATCTCTTCCCTTGAAGAACAGTTTATCTTGGTGCGTTTCCCCCTAAACCCATGCTCTCACGTCTTCCTCCCTATGACCAATAGCCACCAGGTCAGAGCCCCAAAGATCTGCTTGTCTCTGGAGAGGCCCCTACAGACAGACTGAGGGTGAGTTCTACGAATCTTCCAAGCATTTCTCAAGGAAAAAAAAATTAGACAACCAAGATCTAAAAGAAAAAAGTTTTCTTCTTCTTCTTCTTCTTCTTCTTCTTCTTCTTCTTCTTCTTCTTCTTCTTCTTCTTCTTCTTCTTCTTCTTCTTCTTCTTCTTCTTCATTATGTGGGGCTGGAGAGATGGATCAGCAGTTAAGAGCACAGAGGACCTGGGTTCAGGGGCAGCACACATAGAGTGCTTTTCAGACATCCACAACCCCAGTTCTAGGGGATCTGATGCCTTCTTCTAGAACCCGTTGGGCATCAGGCACACATGGAGTATACATATACATACACAGGCAAAACACTCATACATATAAAATGTAATAAATAAATCTAAAAAGAAATCTTACTCTGTGTGTGTGTGTGTGCAGGTGCCTGTGGAGGCCAGAAGAGGGCATCAGATCCCCTGGAACTGGAGTTACTGGCAGTTGTAAGCTACCAGACATGGGAACCAAACTTGTACCTCGGGAAGAGCAGCAAATGCTCTTAACTATAGATACACCTTCCCGGCTCTCAACAATCAAGATTAATTTACCTAAGCATCCCCCCAAATTGTGCAGAGGGAAGTGAGAAGAAGGGGAGGGGTACCAGCATTCACGCAGCCAGGGTCCTGTTCTGCACGCCATCCATCTTTTTTCTAGTGTCCCTATAGCAACCCTGCGCAGTAACCGGGTGTGAGGGCCAAAGACCAAGCTCCCTGTACTCCCTTAAGAGCCAGAACCCCTGCCCACTGAGTTCCCCCGGACAAGAGGCAGGTCCACCTTCCCTTCTCTGAGCTGATAAACCTGGCTCGATCAGCTACAATCGTCTCTTCTGATACTAGCAGCGTGTCTGGGGAGTCAAATTAGAGGCCACACAAGTCAACCTTTTATGTAAAGCACCAGATAAACTTGAGGAAATCTGATTCCTATCTAAGCGAGGCAAATGTTCTGTGCAAATCAAAATTGCCATAAACAAGGGCTAGGATGCAGCTTAGTGGCTGAGTGCTTGCCTAGTGCCTACAAGTTGCTGGGTTGGGGTTGGGTCCTTAGTACAGCTGCAAATAAATACTAAATAAATTATTTTTAAGATGCCACAATAATAAAACACACCTTGATTTCTCTTCAAAGTTGGGAGGTAAATTAAGAGCCGCCTTATCTACTAAGCCAGGTTTATTTGGAAAATTCTATTGCAGTCAGATTCAGGGGACAAATGGGTGGCAATCTGGGTGCAATATGCCTGAGCAGGGCCTCCGGTGCTCCGAGAGCGTGCTCTCTGGGGTTCTTGTGGCCTCTGGTGACCAAGAACTGACACAGGCAGCTCACGGGTCTCCGCTGCCGAGTAGCCAAGCTTCAGTCCCAGCAGCCGCTGCTGGAGGCCAATGGCTCTCTGGGTACTGAGGACACTGACACTGTGGAGGCACAGCCGGCAGAAAGAGGCCTGAGCTCACGCTTGGCGGGCGCGAGGCATCAGGAGACCCACACGGGAGTGACGGGGTGTTAATGATCAGACCCAAAGGCTCAGCAGAGGAGAGGGAGCAAGGGCCAGCCAGCGGGACCCCAGCACAGCATTCTGACAAGGCTGCAGCTTGTGCCTTTTCATCAGACATGGTCCACTGTGACGGCTGAAGAGGACATTCAGTCCGCAGTCTCATCAATCGCTTTCTCTTTTCTTTTTTATAATTAGGCAATTATAAATTAATTTTTAAAAATATTTACTCCTTACTACTTACATATAATTTTATTTCAACAAATGAAAAAGTAAACAATCATTTATTTATTTTTTCTTAATTTCCTTGCTGTTCTTTCTTCCCTTGCTAGCCAGCCCAATATTCTAATGATTCAGGCACCATTGTCTGGCCAGCTGGCTCTTTGCAGATGTTTCCTTTCTTAATTTAAGCAACATCCATCCCCGTTCATATAACATTCCTGGCACATGGAGTAGTGTGCTGGGCAGCAGGACTGGGGATGCCCCAGGCATCAGCTCAGTTCTTACGCCTGTTCTCTTCCGAGCTTTGTAGTGAGTTGGTTTGGTCATACATAATTTAGAAGGGACACCTTTAACCCAGATCACCACACATGAGTTCAACCCCTTGGGCTGCTGTATCAACTTTCCACTCAAGCAGAGCGACCTCATAGCCTAGTTCCGCACCCTCAGAAAAGCCTTCTGAGGTTGCCCAGGCAAACGGCATGTGGGCACCCACAGATGGGGAGGCCGATTTCATTGGTGGCCCCTTATGCTGGCAGCTGGCATTGGAGTTGCTCTCCTGACCTCTGCCTGGACTCCACTGAGGAGAAGAGTCTCCCCACACAGTCTCTGTACCTCCTCATCCTGGCCCTTCCCTTATCTTCCAGCCTCACAAGGAAGGTGGCGAAGCCCCATTAGCGAAAGGAAACTGGAGCTGAAGCCCATGCAGACAGTTCAGAAGCTGGTGAGGTACTGGCTCTGCCTTCCAGACCTGGGTTCAAGTCCCAGGTTGACCTTATTCTCCCCGTGTGATGGCTGGCAGATGACATCATATCTCTGAGGTACCGGTCTCCTCTTATTCAGTGGGGCCATAAAGGCCGATCAGGTTGCTGAGAGTGGAACCTGCTCTGTGTTCAACCTGTGCCAACTCGAATCACTGCCGCTTACTTCAGTACGGGACCTGCTAGAGACACAGTCACTTGCTAACTGGAAGGTGGCAGGGCAAACCTGAAGACAGTGGGTCTGGTGCTGATGGGAGAGGTCAGAACAGGTGAAAGGTGGGTACAGGAATTAGGATGGACGATGGCAGGCAGGAAGTGAACAAGAGGTCCAGATGGTGCTAACACACACCCAACACGCTCACACACCCGTGGCTGCGCAGGTGCCCACACTCAGCCCTCCATACCTACACGCTGTGCGTCCCTCCTGATGGCCTCCTTGTCGTGCCAGTCCTTCAGCTTTTGTTCATCTCCCAAGAAAAACGTCTTTTTGGGTCGACTGTGTAAGTCCTTTGAAAAAGAAAAAGAAGAAACCATGAAGGGGAAGAAAGGGGGAACATCGGCAGTGGCAAAGGTCCAGGGCCTAAGGGAGCACTACCACCTGCCCAGCCCTCACAGCATCTTTCTGAGTGCCTGCCATATGCCGGATACATGGGCAGAAGCCGGGGGAGGGGGGCACAGAAGCTGGGCAGAAGCCAGGGGGGCACAGAAGCTCAGCGCCACCCCCTGGAAACGCGCCACCCAGGAAAGGAAGGAAACTTGGAAAGAAGCATCCATGGGAGAAAGTGCCAAGGGTGTTGCTGCCCAGCAAAAAGGATACGTGAGGCAGACATGGCCGTCAGGAGCAAGCTGCTTTGTACGCTGAAGAAAGAAAATGAGGCCGGGTGCCACCGGTGGTACACTTCCATAATCCTAGCACCTGGGAGGTAGAGGCAGGAAAACCCCCGAGTCCTAGGCTAGCTTGGCATATACTGTGAGATACTGTCACCCAACAAAACAAAACACGTAGAGGCTAAGGGATGTAGTCAGCGGTGGAGAGCTTGCTTAGCATTCATGAAGACCTAGTTCAGTCCTCGGTACTCCAAGGAAACAAATACATGAGCTTAGATTTAGAAACTGATTTAGTTTTTAAAGATGCATTTAATTTTTAATTATGTATATATGCGGCTGCCTGTGTGTGGGTATGTCTGCGGGAGGCCAGAAGAGGGCATCGGGGCCCCTGGAGCTGGAGCTACTGGCAGTTGTGAGCCGCTAGACACAGGTGTTAGGAACTGAATGTAGGTCCGCTACAAGACCGGTGGACATTCTTAACTGCTAAGCCATCTCTCCAGACCCAATACATGCATATATATCTAAAATATTAGCATTCCAACATGTAATCAATGCAAAATTTAATTATGGCATTTTACATTTTTTTTCTCCCACACAGGGTTTCTCTGCGTAGCCTTGGCTGTCCTGTCTTACTCTATGGATCAGGCTGCTCTCTGGAACTCACAGAGATCCACTGGCCTCTGTCTCCCGAGTGCTGGGATTAAAGGCACTGGTGATATTTTACTCTTTTTTTGGATTAAGTCTTTAAATTCTTGGGTTCATGTCAACTCAAACCCCTTCCCAGTGCTCTAGAATTGCAGGGGACTGGCTAATGGCTACATCCAGGGCAGAGCCTCAGAAGTGAGTGTTAGGCTGGGCAGTGGTGGTGCACACCTTTAATCCCAGCACTTGGGAGGCAGAGGCAGGCAGATTCCTGTGAGTTCCAGATCAGCCTGGCCTACAGAGTGAGTTCCAAGACAGCCCCACAAAGAAACCTTGTCTTGAAAAACAAAACCAACAACAGAAAAGAAGTGACGGGATGATGGACTCCTGCTTTTACAAGAGCGCTGGGGACTGGAAATCAGGTTGTCATGCTCGCATAGCTAGCGCTTCATCCACTGCGCCATCTCCTAGCTCCAAACACCCAACTCTTAAGTGACGCTGGTCATGCGATTATGTAAAAGAACATGCCAAGACTTTCAATTCAAGGGTGCTTGGATGTTTCCATCACACTGCACATCTAGAGGTGTGTTTCTAAAAGTTGAGATCTTTTTCTTTCTTTTTTTCTGGTTTGCAATCATCTTCTGATAATCCCCCCCCCCAGGCTTCCAGAATGTCCCCTCGCCACAGGAGATGAAGACAAAGGGAAGGAACGCAGTGAGGACGTAGGCCAGCTGGAGAGGCTGGCACAGTGTCTAGAAATCCCTTTACACAGCAAACTGCAAACGCACACGGGCGTGCTTGGAGAGACTATGTCTGGAACCCATGTGCCCTTAGTCAACATTCCAAAGGAATCAATCACGGTCCCAACTGCCACTCACTCGCTCATCCAAATGGAATTTTAATCTTTGTTTAATCACCATTTAGTGTGTCTGGCACCCTCTGAAGATAGAACAGCGAAACAAAGCCAACTGCATTCTGCTGGAGAAGAAAGATTGGTCAAAGCACATAGTCCAATCCCGAGACTGCAGAATTGCCAGTGCCTGCCAGCGAGGGCCTGGCCCAGCTGACTAGGGCCCTCAATAAATAAATTTAAAAAAAATTAATTCTATCACTGAAAAAAAAAAACCACAGGAGGGTCGTGGGGTTCATCCACGTCTCAGGATGCATTAGGGAAGACTTTACTGCAGATGCTGGGGTGATTCTCTAGACTCCCAATCCTTCCGATTTTGCTTTAGGAGCATACACACTCTTTGATGCCAAACATTAAGTTTAATAGATTCTAATAGCTCTTGTGGTAGTTTGAATGTAAATTGGCCCCCATAAGCTCACAGGGAGTGGTACTATTAGGAGGTGTGGCTTTGTTGGAGGAAGTGTGTCACTGGGGAGGTGGGCTTTGAGGTCTCATACATGCTCAAGCTGTGCCTAGTATCTCTGATCACTTCCTATTGTCTGTTGGTCAAAATGTAGGATTCTCAGCTTTTTCTTGAGCATCCTGTCTGCCTGCACGCTACCATGTCGCACAATGATGATAATGGATTAAACCTTTGAAAATGTAAGCCACCCTTTATAAGAGTTACTGGTCATGTGGTCTTTTCACAGCAATAGAAACCTCAACTAAGACAGCCCTCGTATGTGCATACATGACACACAGACATAGACACACACAGATGCACACATGCACACACACACATACAGTATTCCCTTCAAGGTCAGAGTGGACCAGATAGAACTTTTATTTAGCCAAGTTCACAGAGTTGCTTTATACCGGGTGTGGAGTGTGAATGAGAACGGCCCCCATTGGCTCATGTCTGAATGCACAGTCCCCATTTCGTGGAACTCTCTGGGAGGTATGACTTTCTTGGCATAGGTGTAGCCTTGTGGGAAGAGATGTCTCACTGGGGTGGGCTTTGAGGTTTCAAAACCTCACATCAAACTCAGTGTCTCTGCCTGCAGACCAGGATGTAAAGCTTCCAGGCGGTGTTCTAGCGCCATGTTGGTCTGCTTCCCACATGGTGACCATGGACTAACCCTCTGAGACTATTAGCAAGCTCTCTCTTTTTTAGAAGAGCTGCTGTGGTCATGGTGTCTCTTCACAGCAATAGAAGACCCAGGAGACACACCTCTGGGGGTGTCGGAGAGGCACTGCCAGAGAGGTTTAACTGAGGAAGGAAAGTACACCCTGAGTGTGGATAGCACCACCCCTGTCGTTTAGGGTCCCCAACTGGATAAAGGAAGAATGAATGCACAAATGCACATCAGCATCCATCTCTCTCTCTGCTTCCTGACTGTGGCCCCAGTGCTCTCACACTCACTCGGCTCCTGCTGCTCTGCCATCCCAGACATGATGGACCACAACCTTCCTTAAACCATTAATGAATACAAATCCTCCCTGGGGGCTGGGGAGATGGTTCAATGGTTGAGAGCACTAGCTGCCCTTTCAAAGGACCTGGTTTTTATTGCCACAGGAACGAGACATGTACGTCATACACTGCCTACATGCAAATGCCCCCACACACCAAAAAACAAAGCAGCATCTTCCTTCCGTAAGTTGCTTCTGATGATGTATGTTGTCATAGCAATGAAAAAGTATTTATACATATAGCTAAATAAGACAGTTCACAGGCTCAACAAAACACGATGATAGAAGAAATAACGCACACAACTGTAAGTGTATTGCCTTAAAGGGCACAGATAAAATTTATAGATATTTAGAAGAGTCAAAATTAACACCCCCTTCCCCCAGACGACTGGGTAAGGATTCCTACAGAAGAGTGTGTGTGTGTGT
>NC_022014.1:41070294-41089195 GCF_000317375.1 Microtus ochrogaster
CTACAGAAGAGTGTGTGTGTGTGTGTGTGTGTGTGTTTGTGTGTGTGTGTGTGTGTGTTTGTGTGTGCAAAGATGGGAAGGGATCTGCCTGAGAGCAGTGCAGGTGGAATCCAACTGGAGGGAATGCATGAACCAAGAAATGGAGGCTTGAAGGTGACAGACAGATTTACTTAAGGGCAAAAGCCCAGCCTGGCAGGAATAAATAAGGTTCAAAAGGCAGACATGAGCCACACAGTAGGAGGAAGTCTGGACCAGTGCTTGGCAGGTGGGAACGACAGACGGTCTCTGAGCAAGGAGTGAGTCTGAGCAGAGCTCGGGAATAAAGCGCTGAAGCCCACACACTTTGATCCGTTTTCTCCTCCTCTTCCTCCTATGAGAGACACAGGGATGGAGATGACTTTGTTCTCAGCTTGAGGAAATGTTTCCTTTTCCAAAAGGAGGACCCGGAGGACCGCTCTTATTCTCACAAGTAAGAATCAAGTGAGTTTGACTACCCCAGACTCCATCTGACTTGCTGTTTGGAGAAAATGTGTTTGTTTTGGTTTTTATTTTAACTAGAACCAAATGGTGCAAGAATATAACTGAATCTCACTAGCGCCATCCGCCAGAGACTCTCAGAATCTAGTACCAAGTGGGAGCTGAGAGGCCATTTCCTGGATACCCTTAGCATCGCACTGGTCCAGGAGGAAAGCCTCATGCAAGCTGCCCTGGCATCCCAGAGTATCCTCGGGGCTCCACACCTCATGTTCCTCTGAGCACCCATCTGATGATGTGCCTGTCTCCCCAAAAAGCAGGTCTAATTCTCACTGAGGAAGGAATGGGAAGATATTCCTTTGTTTTATTTTTTTTCTGGATGGAGGGAAGGTCACGTAGGGATTAGATGTGCCTAACATAGTCACAAGGATTTAATGCCATAAAGGGCTCTGAGGATTAACTCTGTCCTCTGATTAAATGGTTTCAGGTCAGTTTAATGGGCTGCACAACTCTAGAGGGAGAGGGCTCCCCTCAGCCTAAGGTGATTTCTAGTTCAAGCCACAGGCTTTGAGCTTTCACACCTGCCTCCTTCATTGCTAGTCAGCTTCCCGTCTGTATCTTACCCCTTGAGGCTGGTGGCAGAGGGTCTGTCTGTCTTTCCTCTGGGGTTGCTTTTATTTTCATGTAGAAGTACCAGACATTTTAGCTCTTGCATGCATACACACGCAAGCATGCACACACATACACACACCTTTCCACAAGAGAAAAACTCATATCTTGCTTGATTCATTCAAATCTAGTCTTGACTTTCCTTTTTGTTATTGTTGTTTGGTTGGTTGTTTTTGTTTGTTTGTTGTTGTTGTTTTTCCCTCCCTATAATGTAGTGCTGACCTGGAACTTGCTCTGTAGACTAGACTGGCCTTGGATTCACAGAGACCTGCCAGCCTCTGCCTCCTGAGTGCTGGGATTAAAGGCGTGCACCACCATGCTTGATGCAAAAGTTTCTTAAAAAATAAGGCACAGTGTAAATTTTGCCGAACTGGAATTCATTTCAACCGTATCTTTTGTTCTTCAAGGTACAAGATGTGGACTCGAATATATCTGCAAAGTGCAGTGGCTGAAGGGCTCATATTCAGAGTGCACAAAGACCAGTCAGAACTCCAGGCGCTGAACCTTAGGGAACTAGGGCTCAACCTATCACGAAGAGTTTTTTACTACTTAGCAGGATAGTGTAACTGGGTAAACAGAAGGCGAGTGCTGGCAGGACGTGGGTGGAGAAACTGGAGCCCACGGAGTGTTGTTGAGAACGCCAGTGGGGGGACTGCTATTGTGGACAAGGTCAGAGGTTTCTCCAAAGGTTAAACGGCCATCACGTGACCCCATGATGCCTCACCTTAAGTTACGGATGGAAGAGACAAAGGCCTGGGACCCGGGTGTTCATCGCAGCATTGGTCATAAGGGTTAGAAAACACAACTCAAGTAGTGTCCATCAGTATAAATAAGCCATGGCCCAGACACACAGTGGCACACTACTGAGCTTTGGAAGGGATAAACGTTTGATAGCTACTTCACCATAGACCCTGAAAACAGTAATGCATAGTGAGATAAGCCAGGCACAGAGGGATGTGTACTCCATGATGCTACTTTTCTAACTACCGAGGAGATAAATTCAGTAAAAGAGAGACTAGAGTATTACTGTGGAGTGAAGAGAGGGAGGAGGGGCCGCTGCGGGGAGGTGGGGGCATGGCGGTAACAGACAGCACTGGGAATGTACTTAAAGCCAAGAGTTACATACTTGTGAATGGATGGGATTTAAATGTTATGTCACCCCCTTTTCTGCACCCCAGTTTTTCACACTGACATATCCACACGCTACAGTGTACGTCAACACAGTAAGGGTTCTTTGAGGACCTGGAAATAGCTCAGTGGGTAAAGTGGCTGCCTTGTAAACAGGGAGACCCGAGTTCAAGATACAGAAGCCACATAAAAAAATCCACTGTGTCCCAAGCTTGTAACTCCAACACTGGGGAGGCACAACTGGCGAGTCCCTGGTGCTCACTGGCTCACTACGAGATCCTTTGGGAGGCCGCCTCAAAAGAGCAATATGCACAGTGCCTGAGGAGCACCACCCAAGGCTGGCTCTGGCCTCCACACTCATGCACGCCTCCATCCCATGTGCACACTTGCCTTCACAAATCCACACACACACGCACACAGGAAATACTCTCTGAAGTCCCACAGAAAGAAAGTTGCCTGTTTATTTAATACAGTATTTCAAAAATTTATCTGAATAGAAGTCCCACCCATCCCCACACTCCCTCCTGCCCCCAGCCTCTGAGTAGTGATTAATATAGCCAGGGAGGAAACTTAGGGACCTCATTTTTTTTTCTGCTAATAATTGCAGGCTTCGTGAGAAAGAACACAGCATGGCTCCTCCCCACACAATGCGCAACTGGGGTTTTTATTCTGCTTTGTTTCCTCAAAGCATTCGGATGCCAAGGGTGGTGGCATGCGCCTGTAACGTGAGGCCAGCCAGGGCTATGTGTTGAGATTTTAGCTTAGGAAAGCGAAACACAACAAAGACCACCATCAAGGAAAAGCTCGTAGACACAAAACGTCCACAGTAAATCTCAGTAACTTGGCAGGAGGAAAAAAATAAGTTTGTGGTAACAATTTTATAAGTACCTATAGCTGTATCCTTAACCATCCTTCCACCCACTGATCCATCGATCCAACCATCCGTCCATCCCTCCATCCATCCGCCCATCCAATACATATTCATTGTGCAACTACTTTTTGTTAGCAAACAGTTTTATTTATTTATTTTTAAAAGCAATGTTTTCTGTCTATGATACAGGTCAGATCTGAAAATCATTCTTGTCTGGAAACTTCTGCCGGGTCGTTGTAGCAAAAGCATAATTTTTTCTCTAAGAATGGTTCTGGGTGGAGTTGGCAGAGGGGTCCAGGGCTAAGCAGGCACTGAAGGACAAGCAGAATGGGAGTAGATGGGGTACTACCTAAGAAAAAGAAATGAGGTTGTCCCACAAGCCTGGTGTGTATGACCCATTAACAGACAATGTCACAGGCCAGGCGGTAGTGGCGCAAGTCTTTAATCCTAGCACTCAGGAAGCAGAGGGAGGTGGATCTCTGTGAGCTTGAAGCCAGCCTGGTCTACAGAGGGAGTTCCAGGACAGACAGGGCTACACAGAGAAACCCTGTCTCAAAACTCTGCCCTCCTCCCCTGCAAAAAAAAAAAAAAGCAAAAACAAGAAAAAAAGGACAACATCATATTTACAAACTGTTTTTCAAGTGCCTATTTCACCAGACCCTTGAATTAGTCTGAGGCATTGGAAGTTCTTTAATTCTAGAGAATTTAGTTAGAGCGAACACATTATTGTAGCCTGGCTGGAAGTGGCTTTAATCTTCCATCTCTTTCTATATCTACCTCTCAATGTCCTTGTAATGAGATGGCATATGGCTCCTTCCACTAAAACTGTCACTTCCCCATTTCTGGAAGCTGGACTGGCTTCTTTGGCTGCTTTGGCCAAAACGATGGGGGCAGAATGAGGTTTGAACCAAACAAAGCTCCAGAGACTCGCAGTCTTTCACACACACACACTCTCTCTCTCTCTCTCTCTCTCTCTCTCTCTCTCTCTCTCTCTCTCTCTCACACACACACACACCACACACACACACACACACACACACTTTCTCTGCCTGACCCAAGACACTGGAAACCTGTGAGAGGCAAGCGGAACACGAGACATTGGATGGCTATCCTTTGTGATCAACGTGGGATTGGAATCACATAGGAGACACCCTCTGGGTGGGGTGGAGGGCAGCAAGGGCTCTAACTGCTGAGCCACCTCTCCAGTTCCAGGCCGTCACGTTTTAGGGCACTGTGCTGAGTGCCAATAGTAACTGGAGCAAGTGTGGGGCGTGCACCATACAAAGTTCAACACATGAGCCTGCTCCACATCTGTCCAACAGCAGTGCACCACCCGCGCTCATGGTGTCCGGACATCAGAAGGCCCTTTCCCAGTCCCTACATCTGTCTCATGAGCTGGGTGTCAGCAGATCACCCTTTGGGAGGTGTTGCAGAAACATCCCTGGGCCGCGCCCATCCTTCTTACTCAGTTCCATGTGGTCACGGGTTCCTGTTAGATTTCCTAGTTATAAGAGGGCCCTGGAGAACATTTACAAACTCTACAAACTGCCCAAAGACCAGAGAGAGCTGAGGCTGAACGCCCGGCTTGCTCCCTTTATAGATGGTCTGGTGTTGGTCCCAAGGGATGAAAAGACATGTTTAGGGTCAGTCGCTGGATTTGTTTCTTTTCATTTCATATCTTGTATAAGTTTCCTTCCTGCTGATGTGCTAAAAAATACCCAGGCTTCAAAGAGGTCAGAGAACAGTTTGTGGGAGTCAGTTCTCTCTCATGCAGGCTCCAGGTGTCAAACTCCCTAGCAGCCTACTTCCTCCAACTAGGCTTCCACCTCCCAAGTTTCCACCATCTCCCGACATAGGACCACTGTCTGGGGAACAATGTTCCAACCCCTGAGGCTGCCAGGGGCATTTTACATACAAACCACGATGCCAATGCACTAGCCTTAGAGAAGCATCCAGAAGTGACTGCTTCCCCACATCCGAAGATTGTGAGTGACACTTAGCTGGTGCCAGCTGCCAATTCTTGCAAGGGAAGGAGGTCTGTGGCTACAGTGGGGGTCCGCAGCCTATCCTCAGAGCTGGAGCACTCCTGCTTCCGAAATGAGTACAGGCCAGGTACAGAGACAAAGAGGCAAACAGGTCTGAAAGAAATCACTGAAACCGGTTGTTTTCTAAGTGTGCAATAGATACGAAGAGACGCTGTGGCCAGGAGGTGGGGCCTCCCAGCATGTGGGGCTCTGGCTTCCTCTCTGGAACACACTAATTAGGCTTTCGTGTAAGATTATGTGGAAAGCTGTTTTGACGATTTAAAAGAAAGCCTGAAAACCAATGGTCTGATCCAAACCCTTCATTGCATTTTTTTTTGAAAGCCAAACCCTGTAATTTGATTTGCAATTATAGAAATAATAAAGACCAACTGTGAAAGAGTCAAATAAAAAAGAGTCCAAAAAGCACACGGTAGAAAATAAATCTCTCTGTTCCTAGGCCCCAGTGTCATGCCCTACGAATGACTCCTCTCTTGTGGACGCTTCCAGAATCGATAGTGAGCAAACAGTCCCAGAGCTCCGCATCAGAGAGCACTCAGCCAGGTTCCGTGTCTTTCCGCTAGATTCTATGCTCCTGGCCTCTCTCTTTCCCCCTTCTAACTGCTGAAGCTGTCAGCATTTCCACAGACCACCCACTGTCACCCCAAGCCACCAGCAGCAGCACCACAGCCCATGCACAAAGCTTCCTGCTAGCCTCATTCACAGAACAGGAACAGGAGGGCCTCCCGTCCTGTCCGGGAGACCCTGTCTCCCTGTAGACTGTTTGATGGTGGGGAAGTGACCAGAATTAGGCTCTCTGAATTCTCAGCAGCTGCACTGGCCTAGTTCAGGCCCAAAGCAAGATGCTGTAAAGCTCTCAGCAAGCGGTCTGCACCAAAGGAGAAGCTAGATGCAACGTCCTGCCCTGCTAGGGACATCTTCAGACCCCTGGCCCTGAGAGCCAGCCGCTTCCTGTGCCTGGCTGCTCCTCTCTGCAGGGCTGGCATAGTCATCATTCTCCTAGCTCTGGGCCGCACCCATGCCTCCTGTGCCTCAGCTGTTCTCCTTGGTCTCCCTACCGGCTGCCCCCTTTCTACCTCCTCAAATTCAGAAGGAGACGAAGCAGGATAGCTTTCTCCCCCACAGGACTAGCATTTCTGGGCGCTCTAGGCACCAGGATCTGGGCGGAGCCAAGCCTAAGGGCAGAACTATTTATTAACATTCCCTGATTCAGAGAGAGGGGGCGGAGTTGGAAGGGATAGCTGGGATAGGAAGAGGGACCTGGTCAACCCAAGGCTCACGGCCCTCACTCAGTTACTTTTGATTCCATGGCCTTTGATATCATATCTGTCTCTTACACTGACATACTGTGGTCCTGAAGGAGCCGGTCCCCAACAAGCAACCCCAGGAGACTCCTAGTGATGCTCCACCCAGCTTCTTCCTGAGGCTCAGATGCGGAAAGAGTCCTCTCCCCCGCCCTACTGCATGCACTTTTAAAGTGGCGCTCTTATAAAATCCAGGCAGTGAGAGACGCCAGGATGGACCAGGGTTCCCAGAACAGAACAATAGGACTAACATTTATTGAACTTAATAATTTTAAAAGCTCCTTTAAAAATCCTTCAATGGCTTCCCATCGCTCTTAAAATGAAGCCAAATGCTTTACTGGGTTTAGACAATTCTGCAAGGCTTGGCCTCTCCCCACACGTCGTCCCCTTGGTCTTAGAGGTCTAGGGGGCTTCTAACGTCTCTCAAATAACACCTCGCTCTCTCCTACTGTGAGACCTTTGTATACGGTTCCTCTATCACAGACTCCGGTCACACCAGCCCCTGTTCCAGCTCCACACTGCATCTCAGACGCCAGTTCCTCTGGGAAATCTTCCTCCAACTTCTCAGTCTAGGCTGCTCCTGGCACAGCTTGATCCTGACATCGGAGCTCTACAACCTAGGGCAGGCTTACTTGCTGTGACCGCTTAAGGAATACATTCCTGCCTGGATCACATACTTCAGAAGCACGGGGCAGCATCTGCTCTGGTTCGCACTAACACTCGACTGACGACGCTCAGCAACATACCAGGCATTGTGCGAGTGTTCAAGAAATGCCAGCTGGATAGACTAATTAAACAGATGAGGGAGAGCTTACTATATACACGGGTCCTCGGGACTCCCTCTCAGTGCTTCGGCCCATTTTACACTCAGGACAACCCCAAAGGGAGGATGGAAGTATTTTCAAGGTCACAGATCATAGCTGAATACATTTTATCAGTGATGCCAGATTACTTGTCTAATCCCAGCACTGGGGAGGCAGAGGCAGGAGAGGTCAGCATGCTCTGTATAGCAAATGCCAGGCCAGTAAGTGGTACATAGTGAAACTGTCTCAAAAACAAAAAACCAACCAACCAACCAAACAAACAAAGAGCCTTAAATAATTTGCTCAATACTACAGATATAGTAACGACTTGAACCCAGGTTTGCATGATCGTAAGGCTAGAAATTATGTTTTTGTTAGAGATGGTTCAGCAATTAAGAACACTGGCTGCTCTTCCAGAGATTCTAAGTTCAATCCCAGCAACCACCTAGTGTCTCATAAACATCTGTAATGGGATCTGATGCCCTCTTCTAGGACTAGGCATACACGCAGCCAGAACACTGTATACATAAATACATACAAACAAACATAAATAACTCTTTTAAAGATTGCTTTAAAATTACTTATTTTCTCTCTTTCTCCCCCCGTGTGTGTGTGTGCGCGCGCGCGCGCGTGTGTGCATGCGTGTGTGTGCGCGCGTGCGCGTGTGTGTGTGCGTGCGTATGTGCGTGTGTGTGCACGCGCGCGCGTGTGTGCGTGTGTGCGCGTGTGTGTGCACGCGCGCGTGTGTGCATGTGTGTGTGTCATGGCATTGTATGCTGAGGTTAGAGGACAGCTTCCAGGCGTCATTTCTCTCCATCCACCACGTAGGTTCATGGGATTGAATTCAGGGTGTCAGTATGAACCACCCCACCGTCCTAGCTCTTTACCTTGTAAACTTGAACCCAGTTAGCAGCAGAGGACATCTCAAACATCTACTGGTTCGCCTTGCTTTAGCATCCAAACTTAAAGGGGCGTGACCTTTAAGGGGAGTCTTTTCTTCCATAAACCCGGATCTGGGTCTCAGAAATGGACATCTCAGACTCTTTACAGCTTTTTTTCTTCGAGAATCCCACCTCCTCCTCGCCCCTCTTCTCTGTGCTCCTGAGACTGAGGCTAGAGAGCACTCTGGATGTCACGTGAGAAATCCGAGGAGATCCAAGGAGATCCAACAGAGATCAGTGCTTATCTATCATCTTGCCTAATATCGCCAACAGGAATGTAATCCAGGGATGGGGAGATGGTTCAGCAGTTATGAATGCTTGCTGCTCTTCCAGGGACACAGGTTCAGTTCCCAAGTCAGGTGGCTCATAAGCTACCTCTAACTCTAGCTCCAAGGACGCAGACACAGGCACACACACAGACAGACATACACACAGACACAAACACACACAATAGACACACACAGTCACACACACACACAGACACACACACAAACACATATAGACATACACAAACAGACAGACAGACACACACAGAGAAAGAGAGAGAGAGAGAGAGAGAGAGAGAGAGAGAGGGAATTTTTTGGTTTTGTTTGCTTTGGTTCATTCTGTGCCTCAAGACAAGGTTTCTCTGTGTAGCCCTGGGTGTCCTAGAACTCACTTTGAGACCAGGATGGCCTTAAATTCAAGAGATCTGCCTGTCTCTGTCTCCCAAGTGCTGGATTAAAGGTGAGTGCCATCACCACCCAGCTGATATATACAATTTTTAAAAAATAAAATCTTAAAAAAAATAACAGCCAAGTCTAAAATTGTATACCTTATACATAAAATTATATAGAATATGCTTCTCTGAATAGATTTTTACTAATAGACTCTAACATTCTCTCGCTCGCTTTATGAACCTAAGGAGAATCCCAAACCACACCTGAAATGTGCAACTGTTGAGACACACACCTGTGCTATCGTCTCCCCTCAAGTGATATCTGTAGCTCCTTTACGGCATCCAGTCCAGAAAAGGACTGCTGAGTGGTGGGCCTCTCCAGCCTGCATTTCAGAAGTCCCGAGTTCATGTCTGGCTAAAGGCTTTGATGGTAGGGTCTGCTAACCGCATCACTGCACCTAACACCGACCTTGTTAATAACCACCGAAGCGAACCCTCTCACCCCAGCCACCGTGTTATCAGGAATTCCTCGACTCTGTGCAAAAATGTTAATTTCATGCTTTGTAAACACATCTCTTGTAAAAGAACAGCCCGCCTACAGAAATTACTTTTGACATCTCTGAGATAATCTTCAGGGGAAAGGAAGAGGAAGTTCCCTGTCTGTCCGTTTCTGTCGCCCGCGCGGACACGAGCTCGTTTCTTTTATAAAAGAGGCACTGCCATCGGGGCTCACTAAGGTGGCAAAGGAATAACTCCAGTCCCTGAAGACTGGCTTTGAATGAGGCTCAACTTCCTGAGGTGCATTGTTCATCTTCACAAGGTGCAAAGAGACTGGGAAAGCTGGCAACTTCCCATGCTCCAGGCTAATCGGCTAACCTGTAAGCATCTAAGAGACAGGATTCTGAGAGGCCATCTGCCAGATACCCCAGACAGCTAGTAAAGGAAGAATGACCGCAACACAAGAGAGTCTGCCAGGCTCATACAGAAACTAACGGTGGAGCTGAGAACCCAACCCATGGGCCCGATTCTCTGATGAGGTTGGGGTGTTTCTCTGCAAGCTACAAGTCCTAAGACATACATAAAGAACCAAAGATTCTGTTAAAAGTAGAGAAGCACCGGACAGTGGTGGCTCATGCCTTTAATCCTAGCACTCAGGAGGCAGAGGCAGGTGATCTCTGTGAGTTTGACGCCAGCCTGGTTTTCAAGAGCTAGTTCCAGGACACCTAGGACTGTACACAGAGAAACCTTGTCTCAGAAAAACAAACGAACAAATAAAAAAGTAGATGAAGCTAGGCATGGTGGTGATTGGTTGTAATTCCAGTACTTGGTAGGTGAAGGCAGGAGGGTCAGGAGTTGAAGTTCATCCCCTGCTACCTAGTGAGTTCAAGACCTGCCCGGGCTACAGTGATTCTCCCCTGTGCCAAGCAAAATAAACATACAAAATACATAAGACAAAAATAAAGGCAGGAGACCCGAGCCACCCCATTTCCTAAAGTGCTGTGTGCTCTGACATCTGCCACCCTGGACGAGGGAAAGAAAGCAGATGAGCCATCAACTGGGATTCCTGAAGTACTCCATAGTCATCTGCTTGTCCAACCTGCTGTCGCCAGAGGAGACAGATAGCTTGGAGCAGGAGCATATTCCGAACATTTCATAAAAGGTGGCGGTGGGCTACCGAGCCTTGCTTTCATGATTATTTCAGACCTTATTTTCTACTCTGGGATTTGCATGTTTCAATCTGACTTTAACATAAAAGGCAGGTGTCTCTTTTCTCTTGTCTAAATGGTTTGAGGAAGCCTGATGCGATCAGAAGGAGCGTGTCATTGACCATGAACGCCTACACCAGGCATAGTCTCAGCGACTCAGGGTTAGTATAAGGTTCTAATGTGCACAGTGGGTCAAGAGGAAGGGGGCTAAAGAGAAACAAAAGGCCAGCTTCCCCGGAAGCAAGAGTGTGCTTGTGCTTGTGCTCTTGCCTGAGCGTGCGCCGCATGCATGGGGGTTTAAAATGATAGCCCTCAACCTGTCAATTTTCCCCACCTGTCAATCACGTGGCAAGGAAGAAGCACAAAGGGAAAAACAAAAAAATTCCCTGCAAGAAACGGAGAGGAATGAATACAGGACTTCCCTGCAATTGCATGTGAAATTTACAATTAACTCAAAGTAATACGAACCGTAATTAAGGAGCACTCCCGTAACTCCACCACCCAGTGTCTCTGTGAATGGCTTCATGCTCCTCTTTACTATCTTGTTTCCGTACCTGTGCCTGAAACTCAAGACCTAGAGGCCCAGAGGCAGCTTTCTTCACCTATCAGTTGTCATGAGACGGCCCGTTATTAAAGAACTTCGGAGGTATTGTCAGAGCGTGCTGCCGCCAACACATGGATGCACTTGTCCCTCTTAGACGGAGCATTCAATGTGGTTCCCATTTCCCACTATTAAAGTTTTTGCATGGGGCAGAGGGATGGCTCCATAGATAAAGCTGCACAAGTGTAAGGAACAGAGTTCATTTCTCTGAGTGGGGATGGCCACCCTCCTGTAACTCCAGGGGCAGGGGGTGGGGAGTGGGTGGAGTGGGTGGCAGACAGAATTTCCAGGGCCAACCTGCTAGGCAGACTAGCTGAATCGGTGAGCTTGGGGTTCAGTTGCTTCAATAAAGTAAAGAGGGCCAGCAAGCTGGATCAGTGGATAAAGGTGATTGCTGCCAAACCTGACAGCAGGAATTTGACCTCTGGGTCCCAAAAGGGAAGAACTAACTCCCACAGATTGTCTGTCCTCCGCCCACAGCATGGCATATGCATCCTTGCACAAAACCACACACAATAAATAAGTGTAATTTAAGAACTATCACAAGCCAGGACATAATAAACAGACACCTAAGTGGAGAGTGAGTGAGGAAAACGCCCAACACCAACCCCTGGCCTCCACGCGCTGGTGCTCTTAACTGTGGAGCCATCTTTCCAGCCCTGGGATCTGACTGAGAGACCACAGCTCAGGAAACAGACAGAAACCACTGCCGCTGGGGTATGAACAGCACGGGATGAGCCTAATCCCACCCCACTGAAGGTGTGCGTTGTGAATTTAGAACCAACACACTGTGAATTCATGACAAATCTGTACATTCAAAGACCAGCGGGCCCAGTGTTAAAACGGTTGTTGACAATATAAGCTTTGAAAATACTCCCGGTCACACTGCCCGGGTGGGTATGGCATGAATGGGCTTCCCTCATGGCCTTGCCAATGTGCAGGGCTTCCTGTTGTAGCTCTGGGGTTTTGTTTTTGTTGGTTTGTTTTTGAGCCAGCATCTAATATATCCTTGGCCATTCTCAAACTCACTATGTAGCCCAGGATACCCCTGAATTTCTCAGCTTCCTGTCAGTATCTCATAGGCAATAAGATTGTAGACAGGCAGTGCCATGCCTGGTTTTATACGGGACTAAGGAACTGAATCCAGGGCCTTGTGCATGCCAGGCAAGCATTCTCCTCGCTGAGCCACATCCCCAGCCCCGGGTCTGACATCTGGATGATTAATTTTCCCATTCATTCTGGGAGACATCTGGCCAGATGTTTCATGAAAGGAAAGACCGCCTGGCAAAGTGCAGGGTTTGTTTTTGCTTTGTTTTTTTTCCATATTTAAGGCACAAGGACACAAAACTAGAGACCAATTCCGCAAGTCTCTAATGACCCCCAAGCAATGAAGAGAAAACACATAAGGAGACCTTGCTCCTCAGAAACCATGGCTGCTGGATCTTTCAGGGGTTTTCCTGGAACGGGAAAGTTTGCTGGCTTGCTTCTAAAATGAGATCAGAGCCAGGGCTGTAAGGGTTGGCAGTGTGAGGGGTGACATCCCACCAGCTGCTCACGGGAGATCAGACGCGAGTCCCCTCTGAGGGCTGGCACAGGGGCCCTAAGACTGAGTGGTGAGTTTCAGGCTTTCCCCAGAAACAGCTGGACGGGGGAGGGGAGCCTGACCTGCTCTGAGACAGAATTCACTGCACTGGGGAAGGAAGGGACAAGAGTCCATTTATCCTTGTTTTAGACAGAGACTAAAGATGGGCGACAGCCAAGAGTCCTCTGACTTTTTTTTGGTCCCTTGGCATTCTAAAAATTCCAACTTGGTGCTTTGTGAAAATAGGACGCGCCTGCCTATGACTTCCAGCAATGTCGACAGAGAGGGCAGAGGAGCACAAAGACCGTCATGGTGTCTCACTGCGACCGGTGTTTCACCGCGACTGCTCTTCACCAATGTAGAATGCTTTTGCTGACTCATGAGATGGTGTCAAGGCATTTGACCAACTGGGTGTCTCGGCACACGCCCCTCAGCCGAAGATCACTTCCTTACATGTCGGGCCACATCCCTGGTATTCTATGTGTGCTGCATCTATACTCTTCCCTGTGGGTCCCCAGATTACTCTGTATTTTATCCTCTTTCCATTTTCATATGTGTGGGGGAGCACATATGTGTGCAGGTAAGCATACGTGTGTGTGTGTGCAGGTAAGCATGCGTGTGTGTGCAGGTAAGCATGCGTGTGTACAGGTAAGCATGCATGTGTGTGTGCAGGTAAGCATGCACATGTGTGCAGGTAAGCATGCGTGTGTGCAGGTAAGCATGTGTGTGTGCAGGTAAGCATGCGTGTGTACAGGTAAACATGTGTGTGTACAGGTTAGCATGCGTGTGTGCAGGTAAGCATACGTGTGTGCAGGTAAGCATGCGCGTGTGTGTGCAGGTAAGCATGCGTGTGTGCAGGTAAGCATGCGTGTGTGCAGGTAAGCATGCGTGTGTGCAGGTAAGCATGTGTGTGTGTGCAGGTAAGCATACGTGTGTACAGGTAAACATGTGTGTGTACAGGTAAGCATGCGTGTGTGCAAGTAAGCATGCGTGTGTGCAGCCCTGAAGTTGACATATCTTCCACCTTACCCACTGCAGTCTCCCAGACCAGGCTTAGATGCCACTGACCCACTTCCTGTCTAGAAGGGGTTCACCCGCCCTGGGCTTGTAATGTATATGGCAGTGTACTCTCTGGCTTCTTCCCACAATGGAGGGACACCAGGAATGGGTGTGCTCACTGTGGCCTTCTGCTGCTTCTTCTTCTTTCTCTTTTTTAAAATTTATTTATTTGCATTTTATGTGCCTTGCTCTTTTGCCCGCATAAATGTCTCTGTGAGGGCATTGGATGTCCTGGAACAGGAGTTAGAGACAATTGTGAGCCACCACATGGGTGCTGGGGATTGAACTATCTCTCCAGCCCCCCAACAGCCTGTTTTCTTATACCTCGCAGGATCACTGACCTTTCCCAGAGATGGCATCACCCACAGTGGGCTGGGCCCCCTAAACTAATCATCAGTAAAGAAGATTCCCCACGGACATGCCCAAGGCCAGTACTATGGACACAAGTAAACAACTCCTCAGCTGACAGTCCCTCTTCCCAGATATGTCTGTGTTTGTGTCAAAGTGACAAAACCAAGCAGTACAACGTCTCCCAGGAAGAGTCAACGCCTCTACTCTTCATCGGCTGAATGAGACTGTACAGCATGGACACGCTGCTCTGTACATCCGTTCATTAAGGCCACATGCGTGCCGAGGTCTGGTGTGGCTCTAGGTTCCTGATTCTCTGGGGTCTATTCTTAGGGGTAGAAATGCTGGGTCACATGACAACTCCACACTGAACCCTTTAACAGAGCTGTCAATGTCTCCAGGGCCCAGCTTCTCCACTTCCCCGCCAACACTTGCTTTTGTCTGTCTCCAGTCAGCTTCGCTAGTCATTTCCCCTCAGAGTAAGATCCATCGTGGGGTTCTGCACAATGCTCCACTTTGGTTTCTGTAACTGGCTCAAATGCCACCAGTCTGTTGCCTGTAATGGAATGTGGAAAGAACAGAGGCGGGGCCTAGTGCACAGGAGGGGTTTGCTCTGGATCTGGCAGGCCCCACAAAGCACCTTTCTGTAGCCTATCACGCCAACAACTTGGATATTCTGGGGTGCAAACTCCAGGGATTGGTGCTGAGAAAATGACCTGTAGGTTCTAGACCACTGGGAAAAACCATCCTTATCTTAGGAGGGAGCCAAGGGAAGGACAGCAGACCAGACTGCGGGAAGCTGAAGGGATATGGGGGAGGGAGGGACTCAGAGTTTGGCATCTAAGTGGCCCTCAGTGATGTCTGCTTACTTCTGTTGCCTTAAGTGTGGGAGTTAACCAGGGACGGGGTGTGGCGTGGAGAATAAAACCTCCACTCCCAGCATGCTAATGAGCTTGCACACGACCCCTCTCAGGCAGGAGCTAATGAAACACTTCCACAGCTTCTGCGGCAGCCAGGACTCAGTACTTTAGCAGGAGGACAGAGATGGTTACCAGGAACCTAGTCCCGGCTCCGCCAGGCTTCTGGCATCACCAAGGAGGAGGCACGGTCTGGGCAGAGCACTTCAGCTGATGTTCCCACAGAGATCTCATACTTTCTTGTCCAAGGAAACATGGCAAGGAGGCAGAGCTGCCGCCGCCACCAGCAACACAGCTAGCGGCTTCTCACTCACGGAGCACTGCCTGTTCTGCCTCTCTTGTCCCCAAAGCGCTGAGCTAGTCCCACTTAATAGATGAAGGTTTCTGAGCTCCGTTAATGAATTAATTCCTGAACATTAATTACAGTGTATCTAGATAACTGCAAGACCGGGGCTCTAGACTGGGGGCTCTGGACCGGGAGCTCCAGACGGGGCTGGGTGGGAAGGGATTCCTTTTGCATTTTCAGCTAGAATGGAAGCTCAACGAAGCCTGAGCACAGGATGCTGAAGAAAGTGAGGAGTCCAGGCGGGGACCCTACCCTAGGCTAGTTATGTGACTCGGTGGGGAAGGTTACTCGCACAGGGTGTGGCTCTGCGGCCCCCTGCTCTCTACAGCCAACCCAGGCAGAGGAAGACACATGCCTAGGGTAGCGGGAATGAGACTCCACCTAGGCTTCTCTGCTTGGGAAGGGCATAGCGCAGAGCTTCCTTCCCAGAGTCATTCCCTGAACGAGCCCAGTTTCAGGGAGAACTGCTTTCTGAGCAAGGTTCCGAGTAAGGGTGTTGTTGACCTATGGCAAGGGCCAGCTCTTCCTTGTGGGATCCTGTTCCTCCATTTGCGACTTGGGCTGCTCTTCAGCTTAGGAGCCACTGTCTCTCTTCCTTTCCCTACCAAACAACAAGGTAGGCGTTGGAGAGTTTCCACGGTGTTCTGTAAGATCGCAGGGGCAACACGAGGAGTTTCCCTGGACACAGCTGTTTAATCATGAGTGCCCCCCTCCAGAAACCTCACACTCCCTCATTCCAACAGGAGACAGCCTGGCCGGTCTACGCTTTCTCCAGAGATTCATAATACTTACCCCTTCTCTCTAGCCTGACATTCGCTTACGATCTATTACCAATTAATTAGACCATAACCGTTTCATACGTCGACTCTTGGTTGTGATCAGCATAGAAATTTACACATCTGGGGAGGTCACACGGAGGCTCACGAAGAAACTAAGGAATCCACTTAAAAGAGCGTTAAACTGTGCTGGCACCGGAGCACACAGCCAACAGAGGCTCCGCGTTGGAGAGGCCTGGAGGAGACGCTTTTGCCACCTCATTCCCCCCGCCCCCGAGAGACAGGCGCTTTTCAAAGTTATTTCCTGAGCCTAGAGTGGTTTTGACAATTTTCCGATTTGCTTAAAATGAGCGATGACGACATGTCATTAGAAGCATCTGCAGTCATTAAGGGGTTCATCCTGGATTCTGCCACTGTCTCGCAGGGAGAAGAGACAGGAGACTAATTAAATGAAGCGGGCTCAGCCGGGAGCCTGGCTTCCAGAGGCACAATCTCCCTTGCCAGGCGCAGGGCAGCTGCGTGGCTGCGCTAGCATCAGCCGCCTGGCCTAATCCTCCTTCCTCTGTGACAAGCATTCCGACGGTGTCCGGAATAATAATGTAATTACAGAGAGAAAACACCTCAGCCATGAAGGGCAAGGATTTGGAGCTGTTCAAACATGGGAACCGGAATCAAAGCCAGAAAAGGGTGGGATGTAGAAGAGAAGGTGTTAGAATGTATTACCATCCCCCCTCCTTTCCCTCCCTCTCCATTTCTCTCTCTGCTGAAATAAATGTCGTCCCCTCATCCTCAAGGAACATGTTCTGAGACACCCCCGTGGACACCCAAAACGGCAGACCTTCTCTGCAAGTGCTTTCTTCTGTACATATGACTCTGTGGGATAGCTGAACTTAGGGACCTGGCAGTGCAAAAAGTTAATAACAACAGCCGGGTGGTGGTGGCACACACTTTTAAACCCAACACTTGGGAGGAAAAGGCAGGTGGATCTCCGAGTTCGAGGCCACCAGGGTCTACATATTGAGTTCCAGGACAGCCAGGACTAAACTAGAAAACCCCAACTCAAACATAACAAAACAAAACTACACAAAAGGTTAATAACAACAATGAATTATAAAATGAAATAGTTATCTATAGGAAAGTTAGGTAGAATCAATGAACTGGAACTTTCCATTTTGTATCTCAGAAAGGGAAACCTCAGACTAGAGTAACTCGAAGGGGAAATAACTGCCTGAAGTAGTGGCATAAGGCCAGCTAATTCACAGTGACCTCTGCACATTTCCTGAAGTCCCCAAAGATCCTCTAAGGCGTTGCCCTCAAAGGGCACATTTCCTGTTTGTTTGCCATCTCTACAGTTGCTCCTTGGGTCTTGATACAAAACCCTCTCTGTGGTAAAGAGGAAGGATGCAGGTTTGATGGGCAGCAATCACGCTGCATGAATTTCATGTTCCATAGACAGCACAGGGACTGTGAGCAGAAAGTACAACAAACACTTGCTGACGGGTAAGAACTATGCTCCATGTTGTTGATATGAAGTCTAACTTGGCTCGTCTCAGTTTGAAAGAGACCCATCCCACTCTGAATGTCTTACACTCTAAGAACTTGTAAAAAAAAAAAAAAAACCATAACCACTGAAAGTCAAAGCCACAAACCAGAGCTGTGGTCTGCAAGCAGCATTCCGGAGCACAGGGTTCATTTCTGCATACTTTGGGCAGGCGTGTAAAAGCTGTTATTCCAAGATGGAGGTTAAAAAAAAAAGTTTCCACAAAACAGTAACATCTAACAAGCCAGAATCTTTTGGGAAAAACAACTGTCCTTCTGCGAAGGCTAATTTCACTTAGCAATCCCATTTCAGCACCAGAGCAAGTTCTGGATGGTTATGGACAGCAGACCACAATCCCTGTTTCTGCCTGGAGATGCCAGAATAGCAAGAAACGGACTCTTGACAGTGAGGGGCAGGCAGACCACTGCTCTCATGCCAAGAAGGTACAGGCAACCCACCTTCTAAGTGGCAAGAGCCATGGGTTGAAATGGTGAGCAGTTGGGTTGGCATCCCATTATCTGCTGGCCAAAGCGCCAAAGACTAACGCCCCATTGTGAGTCTACCCTGGACAAGTCACATGGCCTTGAATTGACCCCACAGGAAAAGCTGACTGATTTATGCAACAGAGTCTAAATGTATTCATTTAGCCTGGTTTCTGGCTTCTTCTAGCAAAGTCCAAATGTTTCCTGGCATGAAGACTAGCTAGTGTTGAGGTAGGCCTGGAGGATCAAGCCTGTAATCCCAGCACTGGGGAGGCTGAGGCAGGTGACTTCCGGCAAAGCTGAGGCCAGCCTGGGCTACAGAGTGAGTTTCAGAGCAGCCTGCGCTATAGTGTGAGACCTTGTCTCTCTCAGGTTTCATCTATAAAACTCCCTAGTTTTACATGACACAAGCATGTTTACTTCATGTGAAAAGCATGGTCCCTCCAAACTCAGGTCTGGGGAAGAAGTCTGATATAGCCTGTAGACACTCACACCAGACGGGTACTCAGTCTGGCTTCTAGAAGTGCAAGCGACATGGAAAACCCTTCGCTTGTGTTCATTGGATCAGCATATTGTTAGTGTGAAGAAGTGCTTTGTCCGGGGGGGGGGGGTGCCACACGCCTTTAAACCCAGCACTCGGGAGGCAGAGGCAGG
>NC_022014.1:41089375-41108385 GCF_000317375.1 Microtus ochrogaster
AAAAAAAAAAAAACCCCACAGCGTCAAACCTTGAAAACACAAACAAATCGATAAAGCCCGCTCACGCGGAAGCCATTGTTCCCTAAGGATGGCAGGTGAGAGCAACTCCGCCTTTCTAGGATGCTGTGTGAAGACCCCAGGAGGCTGATGTGCGAGCATGTTAGTCACACAGGGGCAGTAAAGCTGCCCTTTCCCTCTCTATCCCGAAAAGCGTGAGTCTGCTGAACTTCCAATGGCCTTTCGTCTGGAGACCACCGAAGCTGCCCACAAAAGGTAGCCTGCTGCTTTGCATTTTGCATGTTTTATTTTTTGTTCTAGGCTGGCCTCAGAACTCTCTCTGTGGGGTCTAAAATGTCCGAAGACCCACTGGCACGGCGTTCGGCCTTTTCACGTGTTGTGGCACACAATGTAGTCACCTCCAAAGTTCACACTGGAAAACGTCCCAACGGAGTTAAGAGAAACCAATCACTAACGTCTGTTCACTGTCTTGTGTTGGGCACATTTATGGCTTCCCTCAGCGCTTTGCTCATGGGCCATAGACGAGACGGCATGGGAGCAACAAAGCCTGGGTTTTTCAGTTCGTCTGGATTTTGGAAAGACATGCAAGTCTACCACACAGCACAACCACTGGAAGAGCACCCACAAAAGGATGAGCCACCGAGGCTCCCCATGAGCCCAAACACAAGTGGAGAAAGCAGGGGACACGGGAAGAGGCAGGAAGTGAGGGGGACAGTGGTTCTGTCCTGAGAGCAGAGTCCTAACACAGGCAACAGAAGCAGGTGGAGAGTGTGCCACCGGCAAGGTAAGGACTACGGCCTGCATGACCGTAGGGACCAGGGACAGGTGGGAGGTCTGCCTCAGCCCCTGACACACATGTTACTCCGGAAGAAACTGAGCTCACGCGATCAACACGCTCAAGGAAAAGACAATGAGAGACTGGAAGTTTAAGTCCAGCGATCCCAGGAGCCCATCAAAGAACCTCAGAAAGAGCCTTAGTGAGTTGAGCCAACTGCAGGGACATCGATACACAGACGGCAGAGGCAGCGACGTTACACAGCTGCCCCAGGACTGAGTGAGAGAACATAAGAGGGAGAGTGACGAGCGACAGGCACACGGCACCTATAAATGCGCCGAGTAGGACGGAAGGTGCAAGAAGAGTTTCCAGCACTTTTCAGCCCTGTCATGGTTACTGCTGTCATGGTTACTGTAGAGCTGCTATCTCGACACCGTCAGGATGGCGGTCCAGGGTAAGACAAGCTGACTAGGGGTCTCCATGTGCTGAAAAACCTAAGGTGCACAGAGACATACAAAGAAAACAGTTCATCTTTGGTTTCAATTAAACACATACGTTAGGACTCGTGGGACGGTCTATCTTCACATGTGAATATAACTGTATTTATAATCCTTCTTTCCCAGGGGTCCCCGCCCAAAAAGTCAAGAGCACGCACAAGAGATAAAAGCATCCCCGGTACCCAGTTTGTGGTCTTTAAATCCCATTTTCCATTGAAAGAAGCCAGGCAGCTTCTCAGAGAAACAGCTGATGCTCAGCCTGAGGCAGAAGAAGCACTGGCTGAACGCAGGGATCATGGCATGGCAGAGACCAATGACATTATCAAAGAATTCAGGGTAGTGTCCCACAGTGGAGAGTCCCACAGATGGACAAAGAAGAAACCAGGAGACAAGGTGTGTGCCTCCTGATGAGGAGGCGGAGGGCTACCAGGGCTCTTGTCATAGGGACCAATTGCAATCTGGCAGGGTCTTTGGGAGAAGCAGGGACCACTGGAACCTGAGCCATAAACATGCAGCAAGCCAAGGCCAGCATGGGACACTTGCCCAAGCAAACCACAAGGCACGGCTATCATGGAGGGTGGGGGTGGTAGGAGCACCACCTTTGGAGATGGAGAAAAGAACAGGAGACACGCACTTAAGAGCACGCATGACCAAAACCCCACTGGGGTTTGAACCTGAGTATTAAATCTTCTGGCTTGGTACATCTTAGGCCGAGAGGCAGGCACCCTGGAATGGGGGTGTTCCAGACACAGGTCACAATTCAAGCAAGGCAAGGAGGCAGAAATGGGGTGTGACACCCAGGGGTCACTTGCAGAGACCAAAAGGAAATAAATCTAGGAAGCACGGGTTGAGGGCCCTCGTTGTAAGTCTCTTCCTGTCAGGACAAGATGTTTGTTCTTAGGCCAAAGAAAAAGGTCAGTGTGTCCCAGCACAGACTGGCGCTGAGATCTTCACCCCAGGGGTCACATGGCACTCCAATCCCTCCCTCTTCCCTGACAGAACTCTGATTTTGGGCATTTATCCATCCTGCGGGGTTCCACATCTACACGAGTCCTGAAGCTGCAGCCCTCATCTTGGCACAGTGAAGAAATTTACCCCGGGGAGAACAGGCCCAGTATGGTGGAGCCAAAGACGACAGGAGAGTGACTATCAGATGGTACTGGCTGAGCCCCTGAATTAATTCCTTCCACAGCCACCCTTCAGCCGGGTTCTTATGTGAAGTAATAAATCTCCTTATCATTTGAATGAGCTGCGCCTCCCATTAATTACAGCTACAAGCAGCCAAAATTATGCGCGGGGCTTCTAGGGGAGATAATCTAAAGACCCGCCAAGCACTTAGAAGTGATACCACAGGAAATAAAACTACCTCTAAACAGTTGCTGCACCCTCAGGTCCAGAAGATACATGGCTCTGGGGTTACCCCAATAGTCTCTTGGTTCTACAGATGAACACAGGGTCCCCACAGCTGCCTTAACTTCACCTCTCAATCACAAAAATCTACCTGCTGTCAGGCTCTAAGGGGAGCTGATCCCAGGGAAGGGAGAGAAAAATGAAAAGAAAATACAATTTAACAGTAGTCTGCAGAGACCACCAGGTGAGCGAGATTGATTCCACGAAATCTCCATTTGTCTCCCTGGAGTCTTTTCACAAGATCCTATGCTTGGGGTTCCAGGAAAGCAACGCTGCTCACATGGTGTGTGTGTCTGTGTGTGTGTGTGCGTTTTCAAGAAAGACATTCCTGAGGCTGGGTTCCAGAAAAGCAATGCTCTTGCATAGTGTGTGTGTGTGTGTGTGTGTGTGTGCGTGTGTGTGTGTGTGTGTGTGTACGCGCGCGTATGTGTGTTCAAGAAAGATATTCCTGGAGCTAGAGAGATGGTTCAGCAGTTAAGAGCACTGGCTGCTCTTCCAAATGACCTGGGTTCAGTTCATATCCACGTGGCAGCTCATGACTCCAGGTTCAGGGAATCCAACACCCTCACACAGATATACATGCAGGCAAAGCACCAACACACATATAAATAATGAAATAAATTTTTAAAAATTTTTTTAAAAAAGAAAGACATCCCTTCACATGTTCCTGAAGGCCAAGGGTGACCTGCAGGGTAGCAGAAAAGCCTCTGTGAGCCAGGAGGAAAGGCTGTCTGACTTCACCTCCTTGGGGATTGTGACTCTCACGATCAGGAGCCCCAGGGATTGGGATGTGTGTGGGCCTGCCCTGGGGCCTGCAGTCCATCAACTGCTTGAGACAGGTACCTTGGCATGACCACAGCTGGAAGGTCAGGCTCTTGCTGACCTACATCCTGAAGACCACACAAGGACAGAGCTGTTAGTGGCGTCAGGAATTGGGGCCAGGATTAATGGAGAGGCTGGGACATACCCTCTTGGCTGTTCAAAATGGCGCTCCTTCCGTGGCACGCTTGCAGCTTTGGCTTCGACAGCCTCTGGTGTCAGGACTGGTGATGTGCCGGCCAGCTGGCCTAGAGCCCGTGTATTCCAGCAGGGAAGACAGCACAGTGTGGCACGGCTTAACCACAGCACCAACACCAGAAATTAGGTTAGTTACAGACTGGCCTTAGGCAGTTGGGACTCACCCTGGGTTAGGAGCAGGCACCAGCAGTATAACAAGCCCACAGGAAGGTGAGACAAAGAGGTGGAAAGAGGCAGGTGTGGTAACTGAGGGACAGACCTAACCATGTGGCTGGAGGTGGCAGAGGTTGAATGAACCACCGTGTGATGCCCACCCTTTTGCCATGTAGCTGCCAAAGGAGAAGGACACAGGAACCTACCAGTAGGCTACAACCTCATAGTGATACACAGGTTAATAGAAATGGGTTAATTTAAGATGTAAGAGTTAGCTAGGAATATGCCTGAGCCATTGGCTAAACGGTGTTGTAATTAATATAGTTTCTGTGTGATTATTTGGGTCTGGGCAGCCAGGAATGAAAAACAGTCTCCATTTACAGACAGCAGCAAAGTGGAAAGAGCGTGGTCTTCCTGTGGTCCATGATAGCCCTACAGCATACAAACTACATGCCCCAAATGCCCGAGGGCTTCACCCTCTTGCCCTCTTTATCTGCTGGCTGAGCAGAGACATAAAGGTGGCTGTGGTCACCTACGACTGTCACAGTCACTGAGTTTGCTCTCGGGTCTCTTCTTGCTTCCATTCTGTCAGCTTCCTACAGTGAAATTTCATTGCTATTGGAAGATACAACAAGAAGTTCTAGCCCCATGACAGACAGAAAATCCCATGGAGTCATCGGGCTGGCCCTTTCTGAGAATACACAACTGTGTGTAAACATCACTCATTCCTCTTTGTATGGCTGCTTACTGGATCCACCACCAACCACACTCTTCCCCTCTTCCAGTCCTTATCAAGACCCTGGGAGAGCTCAGTCTTCTACGAGCTTCAGATTTTCTTGGTCGTTCTATAGGCTCACCAACAATTTCACCAACTAAGGACAAGCGTAACAGATGTCACCCTCTGAGCACAAAGCCTGCTTATTAAAACACAAATAAGATCATAAACAGAAGCTGCCAATCCATGGGCTGCCCAGAACTCAAGTTTTCTTCCCTAGGAGAAGGGGAGCTGCTTACGCATGGGGGTCAGGGCACTCGCGTCTACAACCTCAGCGAGGCTCCTAAGCAGAGAACATGGCAGCTTCCTGCACAGGGTGGTGACCCTGGGCCATGCCCCAGGACAAGCAGGCCAACCCCTCTCAACTACAGGGTTCAACTCCTAAGGGCAAGATGGGGAAAAGATGCTGTCTCCCTGCAAGGGCAATGAAGCCCAAAGAGGATTGACAATGTGAGGACACGCAGGAATGCGGCAGCCAGGCTGGAAAGACCTCAGATGGTCAACTAAAGCAAACCGGAGACAGGAGGGAGTTCACACCCCTGCAGGTCACAGAAGTGCAAGCCTGTAATCCCAGCATGGGGGAAGCTGAGACAGGAGGATCATCTTGAGTTTCAGACTAGTCTGGTGTGCACAGTGAAAGGCCTCTTGAAGAACGTGAAAACCAAACAACGAAGGGGTCACACACCTGCTCTGCCCTTTACCAACCCCCAGGTTTCCTTCGCTGTGTCCCAACTTCCTCGTGTGCCCTGGGAAGGAAATAACAGCCTTCCTACCGAGGTGTGTGCACATCAAACCCACAGCTCGCTGGGTACCTGGTGCACACTCAGTAAGAACAATCCGTAGTCATAGTCTAGGGAATACGCATTTTCTTTCTTTTTTCTTTTTTTCCTTTCTTTTCTGGAGATAAAAAAATCAACCTCCTCCGACAATAACAGAGCCAAGCAGGAATTCAGCTGAAATAAAAACGGGAGCAAAAACCACTTCCTGTAGATGAGTATTTATGAAGCCAATTTCAGCTCTAAGAGCTAATGATTCCCGGATGGCATCCGTCCCTGCAGTGGCCCTCCAAGTGAGACATGCTCTCCCCGTGAGTGCTCCTGGGGCAGCGCACACTCTTGAGCCACCCCCCACCCAGCGCCATCCTAATCAGTGATAATCCTGCTAATGACGGGGAGAGGTGAGGGAGAGGGAAGACGCAGGTGGAAGGATCTAACCCGCCAGCTACTTTGCTTCCTCCAGACAAACTTTTGCCTGAAACAGATGAATTCAATCTGCATATTAATGCGGATTACTAATTAATGACCAAATGATGCTTTCAAGGCTGAAAGTGCAATGTGAGGGTTTTAAAAAAATCAGAACATCCGGGAGTCTCTGGTTAAGAAGGGGGAGGGAATAAGCCAGCCTCTCTTATTTTTTCTCTCATTTTTACCATTTCTAATTTTATGGTTGAGGGAAATGGCGGGCACAGGGGGATTCATGTAAAGATAAGAAAGGACAGCATGGTGGGAGGAGATGTCCTCTGTGTTCTCTGTGTCCCACAGTGCTGGCAGCCCTGGTGTAGAGTTCGAGGTCACCCCAGGGTGGGGTCATGTCTTGGTCTCTGCAGCTTCTGTGCCTGCACACAGACAGCAACCAATGATGCGTGGTGACAGCTGAGGACAAGGGCAACCCACAGCGACACTTCCAAAGGCTCCAATGGGAGAGAAAAGAAGTAGGAAACTCTGAAAGCCCTTGTCAGGGTAAAGGAAGGAGGCTGCTAATAGCCCAAGCCCAGGAAGGGAACAGAGGGGAGGGGACTCTATAGAAGCACAGCCTGGGCCCGGGTTCACAGAGATGGCAGGGGCAGGAACAGGGACTCACACCTCCCTCTGACTCTTCATTGAGAAATCTCCCTAGCAGGCTGGCACACCAGGATGCTGACGACATTTCAGCACCCCTTCTCATACACAGTGAGTATCCTGGCTTTTCTTTTAACTTGGCAACTTAAACCCTAGTTCCTCTCCTTCTTTGAAGCCCTTCGTTTCTCTTGATCAAAACTCCTGTTTAACTTGGCTGCCAGGCACTGGCAGGAGTCTAGTGACTGAGCTGGTGGGGGGCACTCAGCTCAACAGGGAAACCAGAAGCCCCCTAGTAGAGACAGTCTGCTGTGGATTAGGCATCTGGTCTAACCTGCACCAGTATTTCACGGCTGTTTCTTTTCTTTCTTTCTTCCTAATTTGTTATGTGTACAAGTGTTTTGCTTGCATGTTTGCATGTGTGCCACATGCATGACTGGTATTTTCTGGGATTCGAAGAAGGCATCAGATCCCCTGGAACTGGAGTGAAAGGTGGCTGAGCCTCCATGTGGGTATGGAGAACAGAACCTGGGTCCCCTGCAAGACTAGCAAGAGATCTTAACTACTGAGCTCTCTGTCTGGTCCCCAAAGTTCTTTCTGTCAACTAAGGAGTCAAGAAGCCAGACAGAGTCCGTTGAGGACTGTGGGGGAACTACCACCGGATTCCAGCTTCATCTCCAACACAAAAAAGTCAACTTAATATTAAGTGACAGATCTTTACAGCCTAGTCCACCCTGGCCACCTTCAAGCCGACAGCCCAGACCCGGCAGGTAAGGCCTGAGCCACACTGCCAGCCTCCAGCTGAGGTGTGCAAAAAGGGGCACAGCTTGGCCTGCAGGGCCTGCCACACTCTGCCTGCCTGGCCCCATCTATCAGCCTGTGAAGGCGGGGCGGGGAGGGTGTCTCATTTTCCAGCATGGCTTTAGGGACATTTTCTAAATGTGACCCTGTTTCTGTTATGAGACTCAAAGTGCTCCAGCCGCAAGATCATAAATACTCAGAAGTGACTGCTAATGGCTATGGCGGCTTGTAGGATGCCAAATGGCAGTGAGGAGTGGCGACCGTAAATTACACGCAGCCTCCCTCCTCCCTCTCCAGCTCGCTGAGGTGTTCGGTGGGTTGCAGTGGTAAGACGGGCTTTCCGGACGATTTCGGGGGGTTCCCTGTGAACTCGGGAAGAGCTGTGCAAAGTCCTTCCAACAGATGCTAAAGGAAAACTGAAGGCGACTGGGATTTCCATACGGAATCAATTTATTAAAGATATGTTTAATTAGCTGGGCAGAGTGGTACACTCAAGGATCGTCAAGGGTTGGAAGCCAGCCTGGACTACACTTCAAGACCTTGTCTTAGATGGAAATAAAATGAGTAGGTAAGACCTTTGCCACACAGCTTTATGACCTGAGTTTGACCCCCGGACCCACGTTTGAAGGCCAGTTTTAATTGTCAACTCCACATAATCTGAAATGGCTTGGGAAGAGAGTCTCAATGAGGGACCGTCTAGATCAGGCTGGCCCTTAGGCGTGTCTGCAGGGAATTTTCTCTTCTGCCTTAACTAACGTGGGAAGAGCCAGCCTGAAAGTGGTGGCACTATTCCCTGGGTTTGGGGTCCTGGACTGGGTAAGAGGAGAGAAAGATGGCGGAGACCTAGCCATGCATGCACTCATTTCTCTACTCCTGAATGTGGGCGTGCTAAGACTGTGGCCTGGAGATCCTGCTGCTGTGACTCCCGCGCCGTGATGACTGTGAGCTGCCCTAGCTGCTTTCCGCCAGGGTGTGCTGTCACAGGGAACGGGAAGGCCACGAGCACACCACGGAAAGGCAGGAGACGACAACTCCACAAAGATGCCTCTGACCTTCACACGGCACCACGGCACCTGCACTCCTACAGACACACAACACACACAACAGTAAAAACTAAACAACACCAACAACTAAAACTTTTAAGGTTGTAGCCGTGTTTACAATATAATTGCAGAAATACAGAAAGTGGCCAACAAAGATGAATAAATATACTTAGTACACAGAAGCAAATTTGTGTGAATGGAGAGGATGGCAACTACGATCGGGATCAGGGGCTGGGGCTGTAGCTCAGTGGTAAAGCTCTTGCCTAGCATGCCAGAGGCCCAAGGTTCAATCCCCAGTACTGTCTATAAGTAAATAAGCAGACACACTGGGTCAGGCACTGGGCTGGGCTCTGACCACAGATTATCTAGAGGTTGCCTATGATCATTCCATGCAACAGATGCTGTGATTATCCTCATTTTATGCCTGAGAGGGTCACTTAAGTCATTTGTCCAGAGTCACAGATGGAGGGACAGTCTGGGGGTGTGTACACAGCAGAGTCCAGGGTCTGGTTTATCTTGCTGGTCTCCCAGTCAAAGCAGGCATATGAGAGTGAGAGAGAGAGAGAGAAAGAGAGAGAGAGAGAGAGAGAGAGAGAGAGAGAGAGAGAGAGAGAGAGAGACTATGAATTCTGGGCCATCCTGGGCTACATAAGACATGGTCTGTGTAAGGGGTGGAGGCGTCACTGTGCACAAGAGAAGCCCAGGGACAACGTCAATGTTATATTTCAGAGCCTGTCATTAGCATAATGAACAAAGGACAGGCCTTTTAGACTCAGTTACTCCTTCATCAAAATAAAGGCAATACCAGCTTCCAGCTATTAAGATAATTTGATGACACTGCATACATAAAAAGCTCTTTGAAACCATGTAAAGGACTGTCCCGATTGCATTATTCATAAGACTTCATTGATAAAAAAAAAAAATTCAAGTCCAGTCCCGAAGCTCATGTCTCCTTTTGGAACACCTTGATCACGACAGAATATCAAGTCACCTCATTTCCACCTGTCTCCTAACACACACACACACACACACACACACACACACACACACACACACACGCGCGCGCACGCGCGCATGCACAGATTTAAAAATAAATAATAAACGATGATTAAATGAGGGACATTCCTGTGCATCAACACTGACTTCATACTAGACACAGACTATCTGAATCTATCTGTGAGGCAGATCTGGCAAGACCCGTGACCTCATGCTGTCCCAAGTCCCTCACACAGAATGACCTAATGATTCATAAACCCCTCCTTAGGAGCAAGGACCTTAACCACAAGACACAGGCTAACGCAGAGCAGAATAAACACAGGGATGCTGGTGGCCACAAGACACACCTCTGGATAGCTGCAGACGCACCCCCACAGCCTCGGGACTGTCTCCTGTCCTGGAGCAGAGGGGCTGGTCACTACTGCAGCATCAGCCACTGAGGCTCCTGGGAGGAAAAGCTCCAACTGCCACCATGGCCTGGTTCAGCTTTGTGGGACCTGGTGGGGAGGGAGGTTCTCTAAAGAGAATGAAAGCTGGGGTGCAGCTAAGTTGCTAGTATGTTTGTTTAAAATGCTAAGGCTTTTGGTTTGCGCCCCAGTACTGCATAGATGGGAGTGGTGATGGACGTTCGTAATCCTAGCAGTAAGAAGGCACAAGCAGAGGGACTAGAAAGGCCATCCTTAGCTACACAGCAAGATAGAGGCATGAGGCCCTGATGGAAGAGAAGGAGGAAGAGGAGGAGGAGGCAGAGGAAGAGGAAAGCCAGGCCTGATATCCCAGCTACTTGGGAGGCTGAGGTAAGCAGACCAGTAGTTCAAAGTTAGCCTGAGTAGCCAGTCAAGATGCTGTCTCAAATTAAGAAGAAGGCTGTTATGCTAGCCTAGTTTTAGGTCAACTTGACATGAACTATAGTCATTGGAAAGGAAGGAGCCTCAATTTAGAAAATGTAACCCTAAGATTGGGCTATAGGCAAGCCTACAGGACATTTTCTTAATGATTGATGTGGAAGGGCTTAGCCCATCATGGGTGGAGCCACCTCTGGGCTGGTGGTCCTGGGTTCTATAAGGAAGCAGGCAGAGCAAGCCATGGGGATCAAGCCAGTAAGCAGCTCCCTCCGTGGTCTCTGCACCAGCTCCTGCCTCCAGGTTCCTGCCCTGCTTGAGGTTGCTTTCCTGCCTTCCTTCAGGAATGAACATGTGGAAGCACAAACCAAATAAACTTTTTCTTCCTCGAGTTGCTTGTGATCATGGCGTTTCATCAGAGCAGCAGAAACTAGGACAGTTGAGATGGTGGCACAAGCCTTCAACCTCAGCACTCAGGAGGCAGAGGCAAGTGGATGTCTGAGTTCAAAGCCAGCCTGACCTATAAAGCAAATCCACAACAGACTTTATAGTGAGACTCTGTCTCAAAAACAAAAATTAACAACAAATTAGGGAAGGAGGGAGGGAGGGAGGGGAGGGAAAGGCTGGGTACGTCTCAGTGATACACCACTAGCCTAACATGTACAAGGCCTTTGGCTCAATCCCCTATACACGGGTGATGGTTGGGGGAATAAGGCATGCACATGGGGTGGAGGTGGGGGTTGCAGATGCTGACAGATGTGCCCTAACTCATTTCTGCTACACAGAAGCTGAAAAAAATGCCTGTGGGCCGACCCAAGAGGAAGGGGAAGTGTCAGTGTCGAGGCAGTGATGAGACAGATTGAATCACATCATTTTTGCAAAGGAAGAACATAAGCATGTGACCCTAGAACTTGCTGCTGGGACCCCTTCCATGGTGCAGAGGGACTCAGGCTTGCTGGTGAGCCAGGCACTGCTGGCTGCCATGCTAGCTGAAGATGCCCCTCAAATGAGAAGACAGCACTGCCCACAAAGCTAGACGGTCTCTGAGTCTAACCCTTGAGTGTCCCCTGCCGGGCTTCCCAGCCTCATAGATGGCTTTCCTCTTACCCACGGCCTGTCCCCATCCAGCAAGTGCAGCTGTCAACCCTGCAGAACACAGAGCTGACCCTTCACCTAGGGCTACAAGTCCCGTCAGGACCCTCTATTATCTCTGCTCTGAGGCCTTAGGCTCACTTCTCAAGATCAGGTCTTGTCAGTCAAGTCACACTGGGAGCCTTGGCCTCATCCCAGGCTCTGTTCCTGGGGCTAGCTTATCCTTCAGCCATTTGCCCACCAGCACCTCTCCCAAGCAGCAGTCCCCTATGTCCCAGGAGCCAATGCTCTGGCCACTGTCTGCTGAGGCCCACTGCTGCACCTCCAACTTACTCCTCAGGGCTTCCATCTCCACCCTGCCTTGACTTGGGTTCTGTCTAGCGCGTGCCCACCAAAGCAAGGTTGACAACTGACAGCCGCAGGCTGCCGAATGAGTGTTTGTAGAGTGAATTCTAATTGATCCTACTAATAAAAACCCAGAGTGAGATATCAGAGTAAATGATGAAAGATCAGAGGAGTAAAGGAGCCAGCTGCTAGAGAGACTTTTTACCTCTACTGAATCCTCAGACCAAGGGGCAAGATCCTGTCTCCATGAATCCCCAGAATGAATGCAATGACCTCCTATCTCCTCCCGCCTTAGATTCCTCTCTAGGCCCAGCCAAATCCCTTCCTGTCTCCACCTCCCTAGTGCGAGGCCAAGGCCATTCTGGGATACAAGAGATTGAATCAGTCTAAAGGAGAAACAGAGTCAAGCAATGGTGGCTCACAGAGACCATCTGCCTCTGTCTCTGGAGTGCTGGGATTAAAGGTGTGTGCCCCCACTGCCTGGCCTCTATGGCTAACTCGTGTGGCTAGCTCCACACTCTGATCTTCAGGCAAGCTTCATTTGTTAAAGCGCCAACAAAGTATCACCACAGCTGTTTAACTGTGTTGAAAGCACAGGGCAGGGGTCCCTGGGGGTGGCACTCTGAAGAGCCGCAGCCTCATTTCCCTACCCCAATACCCTCGGTGCCACATACACTCTTGAGAAGCTGCATTCTCTCTCTGCCGGTGACTGTCTCTTGCAGAAACAGCATGACAAGACCGTCCACCTTCGCTCTTTCCCGTTCGCAGATTCCTTCCAGAAGCAGCTTGACTTCGCAAATATTCATTCATTATTCATTTCCTCCCTCGGAAAATCGTCTCTGCGGCACTGGAAGGACGCACGGGGAACGGCTTCCCATCTGCAGACCCACCTGATCCAAGCCAACCTCAGCGAACCCTGGCCAAGAGGACCCAGTCACCAAAGCCCGAGGGACTGGCGAAGCAAAGGACCCAGCTGTGGTCAGGTCTCTCCCCTGCCCACAGCATCTCTACGCCGAGCCAAGCCACGTCCATGCTCTAACCACTCTCTGGAGGACAGGGCTGAGACGACAGTTCCTGTCGCATAGGTGGGGAACAGAGGGTCTGAGAGACGGCACCATTTGTCCAAGGTCAGGGGCCTGAGACCGTGACACACTACTGTGTGGTAGTCTGTCATCTGACAATGCTTCCTTACATTTTAATATATTTTATGTGCTTGGCGCTGGGGATGTGGGGGATGCACACGTATGAAGGTCAGAGAACTCTGCGGAGTCAGTTCGCTCCTTCCACCCTACGGGTTCTGGGGAATCAAACTCAGATCGTCGGGTCTGGTAGCCAGCTGAGCCCTATCATTGGCCCCCTGCACGTCTTAGAGAGGGCTCTGAGCCTTCCGAACATACCCCCCCCCCCCCCCCACTGACTTGGTAACTCTGAGACCTGGAAAACAGGAGGAAATGAATATGATGAAGTACTTAGCAAGGGACAAGCAGAGACTGCTCTGCCTGCCTGGAGGGGCTCCTGCCATACTGCCCTCCCCCTTGGTAGCCTCGACTAAGCCCACTCCCAGAAGGCCTGGGGTCTCCACTCTCCATGATCCTGCTGCTGACTGACACTCTTCTGGGGCTTCAGGTCATGACCTGATAAGCCATATTGTTGGGGCTCAGGAAACAATCCCCCAAGTTCAGGGCTCAGACAGTAAGTGCCCAAGCTTTTCTGACACCTTAGAATCGGGTCCTCCCCCAACCCTCTCTCAATCCTTCCTCTCACAGAAGGCTGATTTCAAAAGATCCTCCCTCAACCATGCCAAGGCAGACTTTTTGTCCCTTCCAGAGACTTCAGGGACATGGGGCACTGAATCTGTTCCTCACCTTCTCAGAAGTGTCACACCTCTCCAGGGCCAGGGGAATATTGTCTCCTATCGTGTTATTGCTACCTGGGGTCTGGCCTACTCTGGGCTACCCTTCTAGATCATCTGTCACCCCTCTCCCCACGAAGAAAGGGTTAAAAGCTCAGCTTCTGATGTCATTGTATCATGGGGTGTTTGTGCCTACAGTCCTTCAGGCCTCGGACCTGATGAACCCTGTCACTCTAGGTGGCTGGAACCTCCAAAGGGAGACAAGACCATCCCCTCGTTTTCTTCGTAGACCTCCTGGTCCTCTTGTTCAGCAGCACAAACACTGTTCTATTTATTGATTGGCTTCTTTGCCATCTAGATTTTTTTTTTGTCTCCCTCATTATCATGGAAGCCTCCAGAAGGCTGGGTGTGGTTTTCGTCACTCTCTACAACAGCTTCTAGCATATGGCAGGCATGAGCAGTAAGCAAGCTGCATAAATAAATCTTAATTGTACTGGATGAGTGTGCTTGCCTATAACAACTCATTTTTAGTAACCTAACAATGTACACTAGCCAAAAACTTTCCAATAACCAATTGAAAGTACGGCAGATAAGAGCTTTCTATTGGTGCTAAAGGCACAACTAAGATTAAGATGCTAGCCCACTTGAGCATGTGGCTCTGGCAGGCCTTGCCCTCCTCCTCCATTCCATCTGCCTTGCTAAAATCCATTATTAGATTATGTCCCTAAACCTAGCCACCGAGGTCTATTCCCTTATTGGTCACTTCCTCCTGAGGCCGATGACCACAGTTCAGCTACCAGGAGGCCCCATTGGTTCACCTAAGTAGCATGCCCACTTAAAATTACACACCTCATCCTAACAATGGGTTTCCCTTTTTCCCTTCATAAACTGTCATTTGCCCATTTGCCACAGCTGTCTCCCTCTATCCAGAGACAGTCCTTTGTCCCTAGGAACAAATACCCTGTGCCCCTTTCCCTTGTTCCTGTCCTCCTCCTGCCCCTATCTGCTTTACCAAGGCATCCTATCCCATTCTAACACAGATCTCCCCTCTTCTTCCTCTTAAAATGACCCCTGCAAAGTCATTCTGCCTGAGTCAGAAAGCAGCCACTTTAACTTGTCTTCCCCCACTTAGTAAAGGATCTCTCTGGGAAAACAGGTGTTTGGGTGTGGCTCGTGCCTAATCTGGGGTCCTGGAGGAAGCCCCTGCTGTTTGGGGGTCTCCTTCAAAGAGAGGTTTGCTGGGGTTCGCCTAGAGTCACTGAGCACTGGCAGAGATGGGTTTTGAACTCACATAGGTACTGGTTTCCTAAGTCATTTTCTGTAAAAATCTGCCTGGAATATTTTCCTTTGAGTGTCCTCCCACTGCCTTGAAGATGCTCACAAGTCGCTGAGTCCCTGACTCTCCCTCCCTAAAGAGCAGAGAGTCCCCATGTTTAAGGTGACACACAGCAGGAGAAGGGGATAAACAGACCCTGCGGTGAGGCTCACTCATAGATAAAGGCACTGAGGACCCTACAAAGAAGCCATTGGGCACAGAAGCCCAGGGCCTGAGCATTCTCACAGGCTTCCTGTGAGCATCAGTGCTAGAAGGGAGGACTTGTGCCATGACCCAGGACCAGTGCCCAAACGAGACAAAGTATCAAGGCCTACCCACCCTGGCCTCCTTCCTCCAAGCCTAGGGCTAACAGAACACCCCTGGCTACCTCCTCTTCTTTCTTCATCTCTATGGTGCACACCCGATTGCTCCTGCCCATAACCAGAGAGAAATCCAGGTTTGCTTAGCCCTGCCCTAGACATATTAGAGAAATCCCAAGTAATGAAGAAAAGCCAGCAGAAGGCACGCACCTCTCATGATTCCCTAGACACGAAGGTCTTTACAGGCACACTCAATCATTTGACACTTCAGTACGACATTGTTGTCTACTGAAGTGTGCAAAGCCCCCGAGGGGGTCAAGGCTGCCATTGGAAGCAGGAAGCCAGGCAGACAGGCGTCACTGGCCTGGGGAGAGCCGCGAGTGTGGTTTGGCTGTGATTAGCTCCGAGGATGCCTTCGTGGCAGAGCTCATTGACTCAGGGCTTGCGTCCCTACCAGTCCCGCAGAGCCCCTTCACTCCCGAGCATTCCTGTGGTTGCACTCTCTTCCTGCCTTCATTCTGAAGGAGCCTTGGCTATCGGTGAAGCTTTCCCCCAGATGCAAGGTTATCATGGTGAACGTTCAGGCAAAGCTGGAGGCCTGACTCATGGGTCCTTGGGGGAACAACAAGAGGCGGCACCCCAGAACAGCCAGAGTAGCTCTGTACAGATGAACACACTGTACACAAAACCCCACAGGCTTCCCTGAGTCCTGGAGTAGTGCAGGGAGTGGACAGAACAGTACCTTTCACCCTTGAGAGTGGAATTCTGGGCCAGCATTGGCCAGGGACACACCAGACCTTCCGGTAGCGCCACCCCCACCCCCTGTGCCAGGTGTTATTTTAAGAAAAGAGTTTTTAAAAATGTCAGTGATGGGCCAGGAAGAAGCTGCCTGCATCTGACCCTTGCAGGTTCTCCTCTGGAACCCCTTAGCCTCCAGGTGTTCTGATTCCACTAGATGTGCTGGAGCACAAAGATCCCACTCCTGCAGGCTCATACATCTGCCTGTAAGGTCCAAAGTGCCAAACCCACCCCGCAGACACAGAGGGCTGTGCTGGGACAGCCTTGCATGTGACTCTCAGGAGCCCCCTGTGACAAAACCTACAAGTGTTTGTTGCCTTGAAAAGCCCAGAGAGACCGAGCCTCACTGCACCCACAGACCCTTTCCAACAGTTAGTGTAGGTCACACAGATAGGCCCCAGGCCTTATGGTCAGTCAGAGGGTGCCTTCTGGCCCAAGTCCGGTGTTCACAAAACTGGTTCTTGACCTAGAGACAAGTTAGTTACTGGTTTCAGTATGATTCTAATACATATCTCCTCCCTGTCCCCCTTCCTCTCCTTTACCTCCCTTTCCTCGTTTTCCCTCTTCTCTTTCTCTCTCCTGCTGTGCACATGTACACACACACACACACACACACACACACACACACACACACACACACTCATTCGTGAGGTGACATAAAGCCATTACCTCACCTAGCCCAGGCTGCCCCTTCCTCATCCAGAACTCAGGACCCAGTACATACATGGTCCCAGCCCTTGTCGTATCCCTTGCTATGGGAACTCATGGTCTTTGGGGGACACTCACTGATAGGTCTTTATTTTCTGGAAAATTCTTCCTCTAGTCAAGTGGAAGATCTTTCCCAGGACCCTCCCACCCTCATGCCAAGGATCTTTGCCAAGCTCAACCATCTGACTCTCCAGACCTTTTCTGGGCTAAACATGGTTCTTCCCACTACCTGGGGGCAGGCGGGATAAGTGAGAGCCTTGGCTCTCCCCTGCAGGCATGCAGACAGGCCACACGGGTTGGCACCTCCCAAACCACTACACAGGGTTCCGTACAAGCTGGGCTCCACCTCCCAGACAGACCTCCCAGAACCATTTGGGATCTTTCTCCTTCCTAAAGACCATTTCTGAGACAGGAAAATGAACCATCTGGAATTTCCTGTATTTAAAAACCCACCTAAGTCACAGAGCCAAAGTCGTTCTTCAGAGTTTTTAAAATAAGTGCTCTGAAGCGAAGCTCTTTTTACCAAGAGGAAGTCAACGGTGTGCCAAGATTCCCCAGTTCAGAGCTGAGGGTACAAGGAGACAAATTTTCTCTCTTGCTCTTCCTGGCGCTTCCCCAAAGATCAATACTGTGCCAGTGTAGAAAGCATCAGGCCTTAATGTCATCTCACGGATGAGCGTGTATGTGTGTGTGTGTGTGTGTGTGTGTGTGTGTGTGTGTGTGTGTGTGTACCTGCAGAGAGGCACAGCAGGGGAGAGAGGGAGAGAGAGACAGAGGGGGAGAGAAAGAGGAGCGAGAGAGGGGGGAGAGTCAGGGGAGAGAAAAGGGGGAGAGGCAGAGAGGGAGAGAGAGAGAAAGGAAGAGAGAGAGAGAAAGAGAGAATGAGGAAAGGGAGGTGAGGGAGAGGAAGGAGGTTAGGGAGGGGATATGTATTAGAACCATACTGAAGTCATTATCTGTCTCTAGGTCAAGTACCAATTTTGTGAACACTGGACTTGGGCCAGATCACTGCAAGGTCTTGTCACACTTTAGGAAATGATTGTCTGGTCGCCCACAGAATTCTGGCTCTGGAAGAGCATTTTCAATTTTTTTTTTTTTTTAATTCTGGCTCTAGCAGGTAGGATATGGCACTGGCCCAGAAGCTGTGTGACTCTGACAGGTGCCTGGTTCCTAGGTGTGGTAACACTCCATCCTATCTCCCATGGTTTGGCTGGCACAGCGCTAGAGATGGGGGCTGTTGAAGGAAGAGAGGCATGCAAGAACAGCCCTGAGAAGCGCATGCATCCTCGGGTTGGGCTGTGCCGGGATGTGGATGGAGCTGAGACATCCACAGGTCCAGGCATCAGAGGGCACCCATGCAGTCTGAATGGCAGCTGCGGAACACTTGCTTCAGCAGGGATCTGACTAGGCGAAGGACCCGGATGGGAGATGTCCAGGATGGAGTACTTCCCAGCTTGGGCAACAGGTAAAGCACACGGCTGTGGCAGGAGAAGTGGGGACATCAGGAGAAGAGGCCGGTGACAATGGTAGGGGCTGGATCATGCTAGGCCTGAGTAGCAAGGACTCCTGCTTCTATCCTAATGGCTATGGGAGCCAGCAGTGGGTTCTGAGCTGGGAAGGGATGGTTGTGGTTGCCACGCAGAGCAAGATTCAAGGAAAACGAAAGGGGAGGAGTAAGGACAGAGAGGCTGTGGTCAGTGACCAAGCCCTTGTGAGCAGGCACAACAGCCTGGGCCCAATCTCTGGTTTTGCCCCCCAGGAAAAAAAATTGCTGACATGGAATCTTCACCACAAAGACAGAAGAGAGCAAGTGGTAGACAGTGGGCTGAAGGGAAATCACAGGCTTCTGGCTTCTCAGCCCAGGTCCCCAAGGATGGCTACTTCTTCCCGGGTGGGGGTGGGGATGGAAGCCAGGGCTAGAAAGAGGGAATCTTTGGGCTTATATTTCTCCCCCCTTTCTGTTTCCACTACTGTGGGCTGCCTCCTTCCCTTGGGCTCAGGAACCAAAGTGGAAGCTGCCAGATGGTTTTAAAGCAACAAGTGGCAAAAGCAAGAAGATTCTAGAAGGCTCTCAGAAGCGAGTCAGCCCTCATGCTTGCCGTTTGGGAATAAGTTCCATCTCAGTCGGAACTTGCTTATGGCCAGTGCTCTAAAGTGGCTGACATTTTTGCCACCATGCCTTTTGCCTCATTAAACTCCTGTAAAACTGGTGTCCCCATTCTATAGAGGACATTCAGCCTCGTGGATCTGCTGGACACGGGGTGAGGGAGAAATCCTAAGCTATCAGTCCCCAACCTTTCATGTAATTAATAAAAATGTCTTCTCAGGACCAAGATGAAGCTCTGGAGACGGTCTTCTCATTTGGGAAAGCTGGGGAGGACTCTGGGATGACAGGGAAAGCTGGGGAGGACTCTGGGA
>NC_022014.1:41108859-41131993 GCF_000317375.1 Microtus ochrogaster
CTCTGGGATGACAGGGAAAGCCGAGGAGGACTCTGGGATGACAGGAGAGCTAAGAGCTGGGGGAGGCCTGCAGGCCAGCTGAGAAGTGTCGGTCAGTAGCACAAGACAGCGGACCCTGCACTGCTCCTTGGAGTTGGAAAAGCCCTGCTCCTTCAGGAGGCCTGGAGCATCAGGTCTGGGTGGGGATGAGGCTGGCAAGAGGGGCATGGGAGGAAGGTTCCCTTCCTTCTACCCCTTCCAACATTTCGGTCCATGCCCAAGTAGGTCGGATAAATAGCACACCTTGAAGAAAAAAAGGATGTCCAAATACCAATCTGCAAACCACTGAGTTCTGAGCCGTACAACCTACCAGGCACAGCCCCCACCTATCCTCAGAGCCCCCACCTCTCCTCAAAAGCCTTTCAAGTACAAGCTACCATCTCCATGCAGGAAGAAACACTGAGGAATTTTAAATAGTCCACCCTCTTTCTAGTTTCTTCCTTGAGAATTCCCTAAGTTGTGACAGTGACAGGGTCGAGATCCAGACCTGGGCCCACCTAGCTGCTGAGCCTTCGTGGATAAAGGTTAAAGTTCATCACCCTGCTTGTCCCCCCAATCGACGTTGCTTCATTCAGGGGCAAGGGGACCCTCTCCACCTTCTCCACTGTCTGAGAGAGAGGACAGGCGCAGCAGTGGTCAGGGATGGCTGCCGAAAGGCCAGTGGACTTAGATGACAACTCCAAAGAGAAGGGGGCCAGAGGCGCCCATCCCCCAGCCTCCACAACAAACACAGGGAGGCAACAGGGCTCACATGCCACCTCCACGTAGGTCTGAGTGGCCAGAGGTGACAAGGAGACAGGCCGTCCTGGAATCTCTCCAGCGGACGCCTGTGCCCTTCACAGAGGCTGGAGGTGGGAGTGGGGCAGACGGAAGGGTGGGAAGGTGACTGAGGGAGGAGGAAGGGAGGAGGCCCGCGAGGCTGCACACTCTCCGGGAGGCAGAGGGCTAATCTATCCTTCATCCCAGCCGGTCGATACTTGTTGGGGTGATATTTGATGGGCAAACTGCCCACTAAGCCTCTGAGCTCACTGGGAAACAAATTGACCAGGAGGTAAAAGGTAAATGTTCTTATAATTACAGCAAGGCCACCTGGGGCGGGCGGAGGGTGCACCCCTCTCCGGCAGCCAAGGGAGGTTTCCTTCCTTGGGTCGATATATACAGAATGAGGGATTCATCCATGTTCTATTCACGAGTTAAAAAAAAAAAACCAAGGAAGCTTCTGGTACGTAGGACTTTCTTTTCTTTAAATCAGGTTGTTGTGTCGTCTAACACAGATAAAGCGAGGGAACAATGTCTGGCTCACAGAACCATTCAAAACCAGCAGCGGTGGCAGGATCAGGCCTCTCCGAAAAGCAGGCAGCCCTTCCAGAATGGAAGCCTCTTGCTTGGGGGGGTTTAAAAGCTGCCTTTTAGCATCAAAAAGTCTTAACTTTCAGATTTCTAAGGTTTACTGTGAAGGTAAATAAGGAGGGTTTGTTGTTGTTGTTTTGTTTTGTTTTGCTTTGTTTAATTTGTTGTTTTTTTTTTTTTGAGACACAGTTTCTCTGTGTAGCCCTGGTTGTCCTGGAACTCACTCTGTTGACCATTCTGGCCTCAGACTCAGGGATCTGCCTGCCTTCCAAGTGCTGGGATTAAAGGCGTGCACCACCACACCACATTTTCCACTCACTGATTTATTCCTTATTTTGTGTACACGTGTTTGTGCACGTGTGTGGGCACGTGCGTGCCAGAGGATAACTTGTAAGAAAGTTCTCTCCTTCCACCACGTGAGTTCTAGGGATGGAACGCAGGCCATCAGGATGGGCAGAGGGCCTTCACCCACTGAGCTGTCTTGTAGATCCCAACACACTCAGTTATATTCAGTGTTAGGAATTGAATCTAGCGCTCCCTGCATGCTAGGCAGGTGCTCTACCGACTGGATTACAGGGTCAGGGTTAGGGTATGTATGCATTTATTTTTGTACATGGGGTCAGCTCTACCTTTGCTCTCGGAGTAATCTTCAATTAGACAGGAGCCAAAATAGTAAGCCTGTGACTTGCAACACGAAAAATATGGGCCCGTGACACCTGTACATGATTTTAAAAATTAGCCTATTCCTTTCAAGAGAGCTAAGAGGAAGAGCATTCAAAGGCCAGTACGGGTACCCATGTGGGTTTCCAGCATCTGTAAAGTACTGTCTAGGATGACCTCCAAGGTCCCCCGGCTCTGGTTTCTGCTGCTTCTCTCACTATGACAGCCCCAACAGAAAGCGACAAAAGTCCCAGTGGCCGAAGCCAACCCAAAGAGAAGACAAGAGGGTAGATGTGACAGAAGGTGGCAATACCGTCACAGACACCAGTCAGCTAGGTTCCCCCACACCAGGGCTAGAGAAGTCACCGCAGTTAGAGCAGAGAAAAGCCTTCAGGTACCCATTGCTGGGGGCCCCACCCTGCCCTGGCCTAGGGCCAAAGCTGGCACCCTAATAACCCAGGAGCTGCTGGCAATAAAAAAAAAAAGAGACAGCAAATAAAAAGCCCTCAAGGAGTCATTTGATCCCTGCTCAGCAGGTCTTCAACCCACATTACTGTCTGCCTGTCCATTTAATAACTAATTAACTAATTAATTAGCAGGAGTGGGTGAGATAGGGCTTAACTCTGTAGCTCAGGCTTTGCCTGGGACTTGCAGTGATCCTCCTGTCTCAGCCACTGGGATGCTGAACTGATAGACTCAAACCACTGCCACCAGCACAGCCCTCTGCTGTCTCGGGGGCAAGGGAGAGCCTAGTTATGTCCCACATCTCGAAAGGACAGGTAGGGGTGACCCTGGAGCAAAGGAAAGGGAGGGGAGGCGACCTCCATGTCCTGAAGCTTCTCAGGCTGAGACTAGGTAGACCTGTGAAGGCCAATGGTCAGGCTACTAGGATCCCTTTCCAACCCAAACCAGATGGCGCTTCTCAAACAATCAGCAATTCTTTCAACATTTTAGTTAACGCGCACACACGTGTGTGTGTGTGTGTGTGTGTGTGTGTGTGTGTACACACGCATGCATGTGCACACCCACGTGGCTGTCTAGACATGCACTGGGAGGCCAGAGGTGGGCACTGGGTGTCATTCCTCGGTGGCACTCTATCTTCATTTCTGAGACAGGGTCTCTCATAACCCTCATAACTAGTCCAGGCTGGCTGGTCGATGAGCCCAGGGACCCGGCTATCTCTGTCCTTTCCCTCCGCTCTGACCACAGGGGTCACACCTACATGTACTATACCTGCTTTTTTTCCTTCCATTTTTGATGTGGATGGAGGGATTTGACTTCAGGTCCCATGCTTGCATGGCAGGCACTTGACCAACCGGGTCAACTCTCCAGCTCTGTTTCGGGGTTTTGAGACAGGGTCTCATGTAGCCCCAGTTGCCCTCCACCTCTCTGTGTAGCCAAAGGTGACTTCACTGTTATTATTTTTTTAAAATTACACCATGGAGGCATAATGGAAGTCACCTAATGTTTCTCTGTGAACGCCTTCTTGGTAATTCATGGCCTCAGTTCGACCCCTAACAGCTGTTTGCTTTCATCTTGGTGGGCCGGGCCTCTGAGGTTAGGGGCTGCCCTCCTTTCCCTTCTTTCTCTCTCTCCCCCTCCTCTTTCAGGTCTTCAGAAAGGCTCAGTTTCACAGGGAGCGGAGGGGGAAGGAGGTGAGAATCTAAGGTGAGTGTCACCTGAGCAGCAAAGCAAGAGGCTGGATCTGTTCCTGCCGCCCTGTGCCAAGACAGGCGTGGCTGGGGGAGCAGGGGGTACAACAAATCCCCTTTTCTTGAACTCCGTGAAGGTTGACATGGTACAGCTTTATTTTTAATTCTTCAGAGTGTATTTCTGAGACCAACATGGACACATCACTAGGGTCTAACTACAGCTCACTTCCAAAAGTTGTCCGTGTCTCTGGTAACATTCTTTACACCCTTTATTTTCTAGTCAAGAGTTTCATGTAGCCCAGGCTGGCCTTGAAATTGTTATGTAGCCAAGGATGGACCTTGAATTCCTGATCCTCCTGCCTCTACCTCCTGAGTGCTGATATTACAGGATCGAGACACCCTCCCGACACTATGCCCAACTTTACTTTTTTTTTTTTTTAAATTCTGGTCCAGGAGCATCCACCTCTGTTCACTCCTTATTTCACTCGTCAGGTTTGGCACGGGGCGGGCACTGTGTACAGCAGTAGGGATCAAATGGTGAGGGAGAGGACTGCTGCCCTTGTAATTTATAGTTAACAGCAAGACGAACTCATCAAACAACCTAAGTTTAAGACTGTAGAAACCAGGTCACGGAGCTATAAAGGGAAAAAAGATCCAGAAGTGGGGTGTGGGCCAGGAAAGTCCCACCGTGGGAAGGGACACCAGGCCTGAGATCGGTAAGGTGCAATCGCATCAACAAGGTGAACCGTGTGTGCAGGAGTGCTTTCGGTGTGTGCACACTTGTGTGTTGTGAGTGTGGCATGTGTGCCCGTCTGCTCTGTATGCTGTGCAGCGTGTGTGCACGTGCAAGGGTTGGATGTGTACATGGGTTTGGTATGCGCAATATGTGTGTGCATGTATGCTCAACTCTTTGCTGCATGTGTGCCTGTTTGGTGTGTGTGCATGGTGGATTTAGTGCTTCAGGTTTTTGGTGTGTGTGTGTTCATGGGTGTGCAAGCACCAAAAAAAGCACTCCCTGCAGTGAGGAGAACAGGCGCAGAGTCTCCACTGCAGGAGTGCAAGAGGCCGGTCTGCATTTAGTGAGGACAGAGGTGGGAAAGGAAGCGTAAGGAGGGGCCTGGGGCAGAGCCCGGGTCTCTGTTCTGGAGCAGGAAGTTGCTGAGGAGCTCTCAGGAGAGCAGTGGCATAATTTACAAATCAGAAGCAAAGTAATGAAAATAAGACAGGTCAACCAGCCCTTAGCTTCAATTCCCTAATCCAAAATGCATTTTTAATAACTTCTTAAATTAACTTGTTTAGTGACAGAGTCTGACCTGAATAGACATGGGCTTATTCGCCGTCTTTGTCTCTCCGCCAGTGCGTCTGTATTTCAGTCACAGAGGAAAACAAAAGCATTTGATCATGGGAGCCTCTGTCGACCCTCCCCTGCCCCCAGCAAGGCAAACGTGTACTGCCATGCAGGGCATCCTACGGTTGTTCCCAAACAGACGATACCCATGCCAGGGTTATACACTGAATGCTTCCCCAAGTTCATGCTCAGATTCTAGCTGGCAATTTGATGGTGTCTGGAGGTGGGCCTTGAGGAGGTAATCAGGTTACAAGGGTGGGGCCCCCATGAGAGAGATTAGCGCCTTTCTAAGAACAGACCCAGGGGCTCTCAAGCCACGGACGTAAGAGATCAACCACCTGTAAACCAGCAAGAATCCTTCCCAGGAAAGACCCCACTGGCACCCTGAGCTCAGATTTCCAGCTTCCACATCTGGGAGAAGTAAACACTCACTGCTTAAATCACTCATCTGTGGCATTTTATTATACTACACAAACCATGACAGCCATTTATCAGTTTGTTACCTTCTGGCTCCAAAGACTCCATCCCTGCCTGCCATGCAAAAAAAAAAAGCCTCTGCTCCTTTAAACCTGTTTCCTTCACAGTAAGGTGCAGGCTGTGGTCGCTAAAAGGGACTGATCAACACCACAGTACAGAAGGGTTTGCCAGGTTGGCTCTAACATGCTCGCTGGGCAGGCAGCAAGGGTGCTGCCCTGGGCACTGGATTCCTGCAGTAGGCAGATCTCCAGGTCCAGCTCTTACTGCCCACTTCTTCACTGGCATCCAGTACTAGCTGCTTCCCCAGCACCAACCCCGAGTGGCTTCCCAGCAGAACGCAGCTGTGACACACTTCACCTGAGTGTTCTTTCCTAGCACCCTAGCGGGACGAGTGGGGCCACTTACAGCTACATCTCTGACATGGAAGTGCGCACCCAGTATGGTCAGGAGGCCCATGAGTGGTGCTCGACCTCAGTCCTGGCCGGATGGAGCTTCTAGGATGTTCATTCCAGCAGCCCTGAGTCAGAGCAGGCCTGGAGTGGCAATGCTGTCTGTCACTAAAGGCCAGAGACTGGCCAGAGTGCTTTGCGTGTGTGAGCTCATTTAAGTCTGGTAACTGGTGGAGAGACAACAGGCAAAAAAACGCTTGCCAAGCAAGATGGCGGGAGGGAACCAACTCCACAAAATTGGCTTCTACACACGCACAATAACCCTGACAATAGCCCGGGGGGTTGGGGAGGGAGGCAGATTCTATTGTTGTGGCTCTTTTATTTAGTTTTATTTCATTTTTCCCATGGTGCTGGGGCTAGAACCCAGGACCTCAAGCACACAAGGCAAATGCTCAGCACAGAGCAGCACTCTTGGCCCTTCGTGCCCAGTTTAAACTGAGAGAACAGAGTAAAACACGCCACCCGACTCACACAGCAAGTGAAGTGCCAAGCAGGGGTTCGAACCCAGTCAAACCTGTGGCCTTAACCTAGAGTGAGACCAGGCATGGTGGCTCGTGCCTGGAATCTCAGCACTTGGGAGGCAGAAACAGGAGGATGAGGAGTTCCTTGGCTACACAGCCAGTCCCAGGCTAGACTAGGATATATGAGACCCTCTCTCCAAAACCAAAAGCAGCAGAAGAGGAGCTCAGCGGTTAGGAGCTCTTGTTGCTCTTCTAAAGTATCTAGATTCAACCAGCATCCTTGTGTAATTCCAGTCCCGGGGGATCTGACTCCATCTTCTGGTCTCCATAGGCACCAGGCACGCACGTGGTGCACAGGCATACAAACAGGCCAAACATCCATACACATAAAATAAAGTAACTTGCAAAACGAGGATTTAAAAGCCTGGGGATAAGGAAGTGAGATGGCTAGTTTGTACAATCTAGAATTATCTGTGGAAAGAATTTCAGTGAAGAATTGCATGGATGAGTTAGACCTGTGGGCACAACTGTGGAGTTGTCTATATCATGTTTTAATTGATGTGGGAAGACCCAGCTTATTCCCTGGCTTTAGGTCCCGGACTCCATAAAAGTTAAGAAACCGAAATGAGCGCTGAGCATCCATGTGTCCCTTCTCTTCACACTTGATCGAACACGTAATGTGACTAGCTACATCAAGTTCCTGGTGTAAGCTGGGCTTCTCTGCTATGAGGGACAGCAATGCAGATAGGATCCTGATCCCAAATAAACTCTCTCTCCCCAAAGTAGCTCTTTGTGAGGGGATTTTATCACAGCAACAGACAGGACAGTAAGGTGGGGAGGGGCAGAGAGGAGAGAGGAGCAGCCAAGGAGGCAGTCTGGGTCTGCTATGCATCATTTACTGTGCTTACTCCAGCACGGCAAGCCTTCTGTCCTAGGATGATGACCTGTCCAGTGGTCTAGCTGTCCTCAAGGACGGGGAAAGCCATCCTTTCCTCTTGGAATGTCAAGTGCTTAGCAGAGCCAGCCTGGGGCGCATCCAGCACTGAGTCAAAAGCCGATGAGTAGTGACTGACATGTTGAATGAAGCAGAATCCAGCTAGGATAGAAACTCCACAGACGGAGCCTTCAGGTCCTTTTTGTTTCCCTGTCTCCCCAGGGACAAAAACTAAGACCCCAGTTTTCAACTCTTAAATTGCAGGATGTTTGAAAAGCAATTCTGGCCATATGATTTTATGGCTGGGCACTCCTCTGCTACAGGAACTAGAAGACGGATCTTTCTCAATCATAGACCTGGCCCTGCCTGCAGGCCAGTCTCTCTCAGTCCAACACCTGTCTTTATTTCTCAAGGCCAAGTACCTTTGAATTTGGGAGGCCTTGAGTAACCCGTACATCCCACTGCTGCAGTGGGGGGGTGGAGGACTCCCCCCCCCACCCGCAATCTTTCATCCCACAATGCTGACTGTAATATTCCCCTGTCTGGAATCCCTCTGTTCCAACCCCAACTGTTCATTCAGTATAGGCTACCCTGCCTTATTCTTCTTGTAGGAATTAAGCCAGGGTTCCCTTCTTCGGCAAGCCTCCTGAAGATGGAGGCCAGACTCACTGGTTCTCACACACAAACTTATTATCATCCTGTGCCAGGGCTGCCATGGAGGCCCCTTGTAGTCTAAGGTTGAGACACGAGGCTCTGTGGGCCAGTCAGCTCCTCAGTGGCTGGAATACAGCCTGGGCTGTGAAAACAGTTCATTTCCCCATGCTTCTCACCCTCGGGTATTCGATGGGGATAATTACACTCTAGCCGCTGCTGGCGGACTGAAAAGACAAGGTAGCAGAGGGCTTCACACCACACCTGACAAAACAGCCAGCAGCGGGCACTGTCACCAACATCCGGAGCTTGGAGGCTGCAAGAGACAAGTCCTGCGCTGTAGGACTTGTCACGGGATCTGGACCCAGCAGGATGAAGGATCTGTTCTCCCTCCACCTCAGTATCTTTGCCTCAGTTTCCTCCTGCATGACCACCAGTCATCCTCCTCCCCAAACCATCCTAGCCTCCCGATCTCCCCAGCCCAGGAGTCAGAGTCTAAGATCCAGTGTCTCCTACTTCTCCAGACACACAGTTTTGGGGACTGCTGCCTTCCTCCCTGCTACTGGGAGAAGGTTCCCTTTCTGCTACCTGAGAGGCCCAGCCCTACTGCTATGCTCTTGGCCCTGGCCTGTATAAAAATCACCTCTTTACAGAAACCCTTTCTGACCTCAACGGTGGGGTCAACCAGCGCCCCACAGCAGGATGCTGGTCTCAGGGCAGCACCCAGAACCTATCTGTGCTCCCCTTTAGGCCAGGAGCTCTCAGGGCAGGGCCTGGTGTTTTGTATGTCACACACGGTAATTCCTCAAATCAATTTAGTGGGAACTCAGAGCAAAAATTAATGGCTGCAATCAATGTTGGAACCTGGGACAAAATGGACTGGTTGTATAGAGGGTGGAGGAGAAGGAGCTTAAGTGGGAGCGTGGCTTCAGTTAAATAACACATACGTGCAGTGTGACACGTTAATGTTCTCTCAGGAGAGAACCTTTCCCGTAAACTGAAAGGGGACAGAATTAACTGGAAGAGACTAGTACTATTATTACCTGTGGCTCTGGGAGTGCCAGGTGTTTCTGGCTGATGGTACCTCTGGGCTCCCAGGGCTCTCTTTCCTCTTTGTGTCTCTTCATTTCTGCCAATGCCTTCCCGTCAGTCATGGAGGGTGAAGGATGCATTCCATCCACTTCAGCACGGCCCTATCCTAACTGGACCCACCCAATTTCTATGAAAAGTCTTATTCTGAGGAACTGGGGCTTAGGAGTTTAGTGTAGGGCTTGCGGATATGTTAGCAGCCTCCTCCCCAATCCATCTGCCTGTTTATCTACCTCACAGGAGCTGTGAGCCTAGGAAGAGGCTGGCCCTGGCCAGCAGCCCTTCTCCCCAGAGATCTACTGTAGATCTACAAGATACTCAGTCCCACCTTAACAAACACCTTTCCCCATCACCTAAGAAGCAAGCAGGGGCCCAGGTGCCAAAGAACCACAGGAAAAATATCAGCTCAGCGAAGGCGTTTCTAATTGCCAAGAACATCTCAAGGGAATGCGTAAAACCCTCCTCAGGCAAGGATACCAACCAAGCCAGCCGCGTGGTTGAAGATGGAGCCTGCAGGAGAGAAGTGGGATCCCACCAGGGCTCCTCCAAGCTCTGCCAACAATCCTTGGCTGCTACTATGAGCCCACACTCTCAAAGCCCTCGCATCCCACCAGGGGAGAAGGAAGTCTGTCTCTCCCCCGTCTTTCCACAGGAAAGTGTGCAGTGTCTCCCAGAACTGAGACACCAGGGTGTTCACATGAGATGCTGGAAGGGAGTAGGAGGTAAGATTCAGCAGCCATGGCTCTGCCTCGAGGGTGCTCAGAGAGAAGAGCGTGTGCCATTGATTCACTCAGCATACAGTCTGAGCACCTACTGTGTGCTATGGCTGTGCGTGCAGCTTTAAGTAAGACAGGCAAGGTGCCTACCCCGACGGCGCTGGGCGGAAACATGACCCAGTCAATGGTTAAATGGGGCGGTGCAACTACTCAATGCTAAGGTGCAGTAGGGACAATTCCTTTTGGAGCAGTGACAGAGAAGTGGTCTCTCTGAGTTGACACTGGAGCGGAGACCTCAAAGATCGTGATCCAGTCATGCACTGGTCTCTGAGAAGAACATTCTATGTCCAGGATCATGGAAGAGAAAACATGCCTAGTGTGTTAAGACGTCCACCACGGCTGGAGTGTTGGGCAGGTAGAGGGGCCGGTCCACGGTGAAAGGTGACCAGGGACCAGACCAAGCGGGAACTTGAGCTGCATATACTGTGGGCATTGCCTTAGCAAGCTGTGGGGTTTCAAAGGAGGGATAGGAGCCTCTGAGCTCTGCCTATGACACATTCTCTGGATGTACCGACTGGACTATGATCTCACAGGAGGGCAGGGATATGATCTCAAAGAGGTGGGGCAGGCACCAGGTTGGGCATCAGCGGGAGGGAGTATCTGGTATGCACTGCAGCTCTCTGCTCAGCTGTGACAACAGGCCAGACCCACTGGAGAAGGTAGGGTCTCACTGTGCATCCAGAGCTGGCAGGACCCTCAGGACTCGTTCTCTCAATGGCCACAGCTTACAAATGGAGGAATGGAGGCACTCCATGGTTGGGAGTCAGCCCAAGGTCAGACAACTCCTGGTGGCTTCCACCTGTCAAGTGAGGGTTCTACTATCAGGAAGAGATCAGGAAGCGACCAAAGCAGGGGGCAGCAAACCAGAGCATACCTACTCCACATGCTGCCTGCTCCACAACGGAAGTTCTACTAGAACACAGTGCGTTCCCACATGGTGTGGTCATGCTCACACCACAATGGCATATTTTAGTAGCTGCGACAGAAACCAGACTGTCCACAAGCCCACGAGATCTCTTGACTGAAAAATTACCTGCAGATACAATGGCCATGTTTGGGAGCAGAACTCCTAGGGATGGAGGGAGGAAGAGATGGATGGAGGGAGGGGGTGCATGCTCACCTGCAGCAGTCTGGGATTCTGTAGGTTCCCAAGCCAATCGAACGCCTCCCCAGCCTCCCCAACAGAGTTCCTCCTGGGATGGCTCAGAAATGTGACTTCCCTTTGCTGGGCAAACCTAGGTGCCTGGGGTTATACAAAGTAGCAAGTTCTACACCCGCTTCGAAGAGATTCAAATTCCTCCTCGAGTGGTCAAGCAAGGCTTGCTGGTAAAGGAACAACTTGAGAAGAGGCAGAAAAGCAGAGCGGAGGGCAATTGAGACATCCTTTGACACCCCAAGCCATAGTGGAACATGGAGGAACCTGCTGAGGGAAGTGGGGTGAGCTCCCCATCACTGGGAGGCTCAGGTTAAAGATGGTGGCTCGGGCAGGAAGTGGCAACAGCCCAAGGGAGGGAAGCCATACCTTTTTGTGTACCCTTTAACTGCTGCAGAGAGAAAGAGAGAGAGCCTGACAATTTGGGTTGAAAGTAATCAAATGTTCCTTTATTACCTCCGGCTTGGCACCTGGCAGCCTTCTCAATGTCCCCCATTGTTCCCTGGCCCAGGCCGTGGCAGGAGCTGTCAGCTGTCTCTCCTACTGCCAGGGGAACTAGAGAGCAGCAGGATTCAGGCTGGGGATGGGAGGGACCAGGATCTGTACCCCAGAGGGCGAGAAAACTCCTCCATATTAGAGTCTGACAACTGTGCGGGGCGGGGGGTGGGGGGGCTATGGGTGGGAAACTGTCCTCCCCCTTCTAGCTGCACGCCGCTCACAAGCCAGGAAAGTCAGTCTCCATTTTACAGGCAGAGAGGTGAGATGACTCCCCTTGGGGTCAATCAAATTTGGCAGCTAAGAACACAGATCTGGGAGCCAGAAACCTAAGCAGAAGCACCCACTGTGGGTTTGTTTTTGCAGAGGCCTGGGGGTTACTTAAGTGTCCTAAGCCTGCTGTCCCATCCACACAGTAACAACAAGCAGAATGTCCCCCACCTGGGGGTCAGAGGGCTGGAGAAAGGTCATCACGGCACAGTGTGTCAAATGCAGGCTAACTCCATAAATAAATGATTGGCAATGTCTCAGCTAAGGAGCAAGGGCCGCAAAGACAGGGCAGGCTGTCAGGCCAGGACTGCGACCACCCCAGGCCAAGGCTCCCATTGACGCTTCCCCAGTTCCGTGCACTTACCACGGCGAAAGCCCCACACGATGTCCCTGAACTGTGGCCAACCCATCCAAGGGCCTTGGACTCAGGCTTGCATGGCTGCATTCAGCTGAACTGTCTCCCCCAGGATGCACCGGGAACCCCAATCCACTGCTCTCTGATGACTCTGGGGTGGCTGAGTCCCCTGTCGCTGAGGAAGCTGTCTTCACTATCCTGCAAAATCCTACTACATCCTGTCACTTTCCCAATATAGGCAGAGCAGGCCGAGAGCCAACACAGGAAGGAGAAAATGGGGAAGGCCGTGTCCACACAGCTGCTAACAAACTATCACCAACGATCCCCTAGCAACAATGAGGAAGTTTCACCAGACAGAGGGGAGCCAAGTTCAGGGCAAAGGACCCCCCCATGTGGGTGAGATATATATCTCATATATATAAGCTTAGATGGTTTGTTTGATAAGCAGGGACCACACACTTAACTGTTCCCAGTTGTCACCCTGGAGAGAGTCTGCGAGTTGGAAGGCGCAGCCGCGACTTACCTGCTCTCGGCCTAGCGTCTCGTCACAGAGTTTAAGCGGCTCCCATGACACTGATTCTTTGAAGGGCGAGGGACCAGATTTCAGACCACAGAGGGTGGCAGGGTTTGGAAAGCTGGAGGGAGATGGGGGCCTCTAGAGAGGCAGCTGCTGAGGGGCCCAGCGCATTTTCATGATACATCTGGGTCTGTGGCCAGACCCCAAAAGACCAAAAGTGAGAATTTTCCCTAAAAATATAAATTATTTAGCAACTTATTTTTTATTGTATCATTTTTCTCTGACAGTTTTATATATGTATACAAGGTAATTTGATCACATTCGCCTCGCAACTCCTCCCTCCCACCTTCATGTCTTCTTTTTTAATAACCCCAGAATGCAATCAGTGCTGCTCACTGGGGTGTGGGCTGGTCCACTGGAGCATGGACAGCCTATCAACAGCCACAGTCTCATGGAAGAACAGACTCTCCCCCCCACCAGCAGCCATCAATCATCTATAGGTCCTCAGCTAGGGGTGGGGCCTCAAGAGACCCTTCCCCATCCGTGCTGGAATACTAACTGGATTTATCGACTCGCTAACATTTAAAAACAATGACGTCTAGCCAACTAAAGGCCAATGCTGGACAAGTCACAACATACTGCTGGGTCAAACGTGGTCCATCCACCGGCTAGAATTCATTAGAGGATGCCTGGAAACTGGGGACCTGGGGTGGGGAGTGTGGCTTAGCTTGGTCCATGTACTTCCCATGCAAGCTTGAAGACCAGAACTGGATGCTGAGAAGCTATGCTTTAAAAAAAAAATCAGGGGCTGGAGAGATGGCTCAGTGGTTAAGAGCATTGCCTGCTCTTCCAAAGGTCCTGAGTTCAATTCCCAGCAACCACATGGTGGCTCACAACCATCTGTAGTGAGGTCTGGTGCCCCCTTCTGGCCTTCAAGCATACACACAGACAGAATATTGTATACATAATAAATAAATAAATAAATATTTAAAAAAATCAGTCTGTCTTTAATCCCAGCACTCAGGAGGCAGAGACAGACCGATCTCCGTGAGTTCGAGGCTAAGAGGCTAGCCTAGTCTACCAAGTGAGTTCCGGACACGCTCCAAAGCTACAGAGAAACCCTGTCTCGAAGAAAAAAAAAAGCCAGCCATGGTGACACACTTGTAACCCAGCAATGGACAGGAGGAGGCATGAGGGTCACTAGCTAGTCTAACCAAACTGGCGAAGCCCAGGTCTCAGTGAGAGACCCTGTCTCAAAAACCAAAGCAGACAATACTCAAAGAATGACATCTGAGGTTGCCCCCCAGCCTCTACATACATGTGTGTATATGTGCAAGTGCGCCCACACCCACTCATTCCCCACACACCTCCCACACACAATTAATGAAAAGCTTTTGAAGAAAACAGCTGTTAAGGCTTATTGTCAGTAGAATAACCAGGAAGTCAAATTACAGACCCCGGTGCACTGGCATCATTAACTGCTTGCTGACGTTAGGTAGCAAATGTAGAAACTAGTTATTTCACAAATCACACACACACACACACACACCCTCTGCGGTCAGCAGCTGACAACAATTAATACTCAGAAGGAAATAGGCAAGAAGAGACAGTTTCCACTCGCGCAGTGCGCCTGAGCGGCAGGAAGCCACACACACCTCCGCCAGATATTCCCCTCTAGGAAACTCCTTCCCTCTAACCCCCCCCCCCCCCGAGACCAACCCGCCTCCTGGGGAGACCCACACCTGCACACAACTGGAGGTCCCGGCTCTTAGGTGGTCAAAGGACCATGTCCAGTTGTGGTCCTCGTCCTGGCACTGCTACTGGGCACCCAGTGGAGGAGCAGCTTTCCAGAAGCAGCCGTCATCAGAAAGGAGCACGGGGTTTACGGCCCGCAGTGCTGACCCCCACCTTGTCCTTCTGCACGCCAAGGGAGGGGGCAGACTGGACTCAGCCCAATCACACAGACGGCGGCTTTAAAGTGATGGCTAGAGACAGAAGCAGCCGAGCCTGTTGCCCTCTCTGCTTGGCTGCATGGCTCCAGATATGTTACTGAACCTCGCTGTCCCCAGTCACCCCATTTTTAATTAACACCAGGACACCGTGACACAGTGTAGCATGCTCATTTGGGGAGAAGGAACTTGAGGCCTCAAAGGCCAGTCACGGTACCTAAGTCGGGGCTGTCAGACCTGGTAATGAGAGAAAACTGGTTCCCAGCTCCACACTGTCTCTCCTGACCTCATCCTTAAAGGGAGAGGCTCATGCGTTCTCCATGAAGCCACCCTTCCCTTGGGGCCCCTGGGTCAGGCACGTTGCCCGGATCTCACAGGTACAACCCCATCCTGGAAAGCAGTAGATGGCAGGCGCCCAGCCAGTCTGTGCAGCCCAAAGAGCATGCTAAAGGTCAGGGCTCAGACCGGATCAAGACCAGGATCCAGGCTCGGAGCCTGACCTGCTGGCATCTGGCACAGTGCCACTCTTCACTGTCCGACAGGAAAGCTGTGAGGAAGGCACTCCCAGGGAAGAGGCCTGCAAGAGGCCCTCACGTGGGAGTGGAGTAGGCCCAACAAGTGCTCTGCCTCCCAGATGTGGCAAAGAAAAGATGTGTGTGGGAAACCACAGGGTGGAAGCTCCTCCACATTTGAAGAGTTCATCCTTCCTAGGCTCAGGGGTTCTCAGCACCCTGAAGCTCATGGAAGCCAATGTAGTGATATTTCATTTGTATTTTAATACATGAAGCTTGCCTGAAGAGCAAAACAGCTGCGCTGATCAGCCTTACAGACCAGGCGGTGGTAACACACACCTTTAATCCCAGTAGTCAGGCTAGTTTGCAATAGAAACCAGGCAGCAGTGGTGCACGCCTTTAAACCCAGCACTAGAGAGGAACACAAGATGGGAGGAGACAGGATTCAGGCTCAGTCTCATTCTGAGGATTCCTGGAGGCAGGATCGCCATTTTTGGACTGAGATAGAGGTAAGAGCCAGTAGCTGGCTGTTTTGCTTTTCTGGTCTTCAGACTGAACCCCAATATTTGTTTCTGGATTTTTAGTAATTATACTACAAGCCACTCCTGAGAGCCCTGGCCAGTGGCTACTGAGAGAACCAGGCAGTTCATCCCTCAGTCCTCAGTCACTAATGTGAAAACACAAACTGGAGGGGTCTGGGCTGGTCAGAAATGATCACGTATATCTCACCAAAGAGCGCAGGCCCCCAGAAAGGCCTCCCACCCAAGCAGGCAGATGAGGAAAGGCTCAGGGAGAACTTCCGGGGCTAAAGTGATCAAACACACTTCCTGGAGGTGGCTGGCAAGAAGATAACCCTAGAAAGATGTCAGGGGCTTGAGTTCCTGCCCAGGTGGGAAGCGTGGAGGCAGCACTCAAGACTGCTTCAGGTTCCAGACAGTCAGAGAGAAGTTGTTCACACCGCGTTACCTCCCAGCTATGGCAATGCTCAGAACCTGCACCACCTCCACGAGGGCCAGACCGCCCTCCCAGAGCTCTCACTTCTCAGTGACAGCATAGCTTCCCACCCTCTCAGACACAGAGAGGCGAAGAAACCAGTCCCTACCCAAAGCCAGGTCAAGCTGAACCACAGCCACACATGCGGCTGTCAGGAGCTACAGCTCGGTGCTAAGTGCCGTTCTCAGGGCTTTGCGTGCAGTGACCTGTGACTTTCCTCAAAAGAAATACCAAGATAATTACCGTCACTCTTGTGACAAAGCCCAGGGATTTCAGGTGCGGACGTCGCGTGGTCCACCCTAGGCCTGGGGATTTGAATCAGGCTGTGGGGTGACAAAGCTGGAGTCTTTGTGACAGGCCATTCACAGTCTAAGAGAGCAGGAAAGGCCTATCATGGCATCACCCAGGGGCTTCCTGGGAAGATTCTGTCCCAAGGTAATATGGCCTCTCCCTTCTGCTCAGACATTCCTGACGGGCTAAGACAGGTCCTTTTTTCCTAATCAGTAATTACTGAAGGGCTCAACATCTCTCTCTCTCTCTGTGTGTGCGTGTGTGTGTGTGTGTGTGTATTATACATGTGAATGTCCAGCTGCGTGCACCATGCCCATGCGTGTGGAAGCTAGAACAGGACATGAACTGCCTTCCTCTACCACTCCCTATCTTATTGTCCTTAGGGTCGGTCACTCACTGACTCCGAAGGTCACTGTTTTGGCTAGCCTGGCTCTCTAGTGGGCTCTTAGAATCCAATGTCCTTGCCCTCATTACTGAGACACACACTGCCAGCCATGCCAGGCAGGCTTTTTATGTGGGTGCTGGAGATTCAAATCCAGGTCCTCGAGTTTGCAGAACGGAGCCACCTCCCCAGTCCCCAACACCATTTTTACTACCGCTGTTTTAGGTGAAGGAGTCTGTCCCGAGAAAGTGAAAGAGAATCCAGCGCCTGAAGCTCAGCTTTCTCTCAGGAGCAAAGGGAAGAAACCTGGGGCCTGCTTTCTTCCTTTCCCTCTGCTATCAACACTCAGCAGAGGGCAGCAAACAGAAACCATGAGGAGATAAGAGAGAGGAGAGCGCCACATGGAGAGAAAGCTACACACGCATAAACACACACCCACCCACCGCAGCAAGCGGAATTGTTTAGCTTCCTCTAGCTTCCAAAGTATGAACACTCCGCCTCCTCCAGTGAACAGGGCCAGGCAGAAAAGAGTCGAAGCTGAGGAGACACAAGTTCTTTTTTCAGCTTGTGAAAAATACGCAGTGGACTGGATTTCCATGTGGGGAGGAAGAGGGCTGCACTCAGGACATGAAGGAGGCCGCAGAACTGGCGAGATGCAATTGGAAGACGGCTCTTCACCTTCCACACTGCGTTGCCAAAAATCTGGGCCCCAGCCTCCCCAGCTGCAGACAAGGCCACACTCCGAATCTCGGTCCAAGATGCACAGGGCTGATGGGAGTACAAACTCACAGGCACAGATTCCGCGTGTGAGGGTGAGTCCAGGGGGGTCAAGAGGCGGGGTCCTGATGACTGAGTCCAGTGCCTGGGACGATGCACCCGGACTCCGGGTAGGTGTGCTAGCTTGAGATCTGTTCAAGGTCCCCCTCGCTCCTACGAGTGTTCAGACCCTTCCGTGGGGAGCAGCTTTTCTCCCACCCCTTGCTCCAGCATGGGCGGAGTCTACCTGCAGATAGGTGGTTGTGATAGCTTCTGAGCATGGCAACCCTACAATGGGACAGGAGGACCAGCAAGGGCTCATAAAAAAGATGGGTTTCTTCTCTCATCTACACAGGCAACTAGAGACAGACTCTCCCAGGATTATGTCTAGGTCCCAGGACTCGATCTAGGTCAGAGCTATCAGAGAAAAAGCAAGAGAATCCAGATCACACAGTACTTAGAACCACAGTGGTCCCCGGAGCCTGTGAGGTTCTGTATCGTTTCAGGCTGATCCGCTGTTATTCAACATAGATGCAGAAGAGGATATAAGGAGGCTCTAAGGGCCAGTTAGTTCTGTCTGCTGTAGACAGTAACGCTGCCACATGCCTTTGAATCTGTCTACCCCAAGCGGGGTCCCTTCAGGGCCTTCACATTTAATCCATTTTATTTGCTGGCCTCCAAGACTCTGCCAGATCATCTTGGCTCTCAGGGGAAATAATCGCAGAGGAAAAGCCCCTGCTGTGAAACGGTTCGTGGACCTCAGAGCACTGCATCCCTGCCTGCGTGCCTCCTGGGAGAACCTGTTTAAGTGATCGCCCCCTCTGGGACCCCGGGTTCCATCAGACAGAAATGAAGGAGGTTGGACTTGATGTCCTATGAAGCCCCCTGCCTGCTTTGACACTGTACATCATTCAACAAACACATTCTACCCTCCTGTCTCCAGACATCGGAGGGCAGGGAGGCTACCGGAGAACCTGTGGGAACTCCTACCTGTAGAATCTTCCTCCTGGCCCCACTCCACCAGACATGAGAGCAGGGGTTCTCTGGAAAAACCAGATTAGTATACGCACTCTCTGCTTCCAGACTCGAGACATCCATGGAAGATGAGAAAGACTGGGTAGCTATACAAAACACAGAGGCCACGGTGAGGAGCAGTGAGTTATTCAGGGCTGCCTTCACCTCCAGATGCCTTTTATAAAGCCACAAAAGACATCCTGGATGCCACCTCTGAAGAAGAGTCGGGAGGTAGACAAGGTACAATTAGCAAGCTCGATGGTTATCTTTTAAATAGGCTTTCCCATTCCTCGCTCCATTATCTGTAATCTGTCACCAGAGCTAACACACAAAAAGCTGCCTGTGAGAAGAAGCTAGAACTCGAACAAAACGCCTAAGTCGGGGCTTCAGCTTGACTCTAGACCGTTCCTACATATGCTTCCAAACTCCTGGGACCCTGGGATGACACGATCAGAAAAGCCACAACAAAACATCTATTTCCCAGTTCACAAATGATGCCAGCAACCCCACTTGAGCAGCAGACGGAGGCCGAGTCTGGGATTTTAGTGGTAAAGATGGATCAATAGTGTCTGCCCTGGCCATGGCGGGGGCACCCTAGGTGGGGAAACATCATGATGAAATATATTTGCCTCTCTTCTTTCTGAATAAACACACATTTCACAGGTGAGGACTACAAGAACCAGAGAAGTTAAACCAGAGAAAACCGAAAGTCAGACCTCTCCCAGGCTTTCCTCTCCGTACAGTGGGTCCAGGAGGAAGAGGAGCAGGCGGAGGCAGATTTGCTTTCATAAGTCAAGAACCCTTCCCTGGTGGCATCGGGTTGCATCTGGGCAAGCTGACAGAGAAGTGATTAGCAGACTCAGGGATACCAACCCCTCCTTGGAAAAGTAAAGAAACCGCTCTAGACCGCATTTCCGCGGTATTTAACTTGCTGACGGGGAAGGTTCTGCTACCAGGAAGACTGAAAGGGGGGAAGGTATTGATTCCGGGTATCCCAAGAACAAAGTTCAGCTCTGACACAATGAGGAAAATCCTGAGACTTGAAAATCATATCCATATCCACTGGTATTCCACGATCCCACCCATCTCTGCCATGACCCAGGGAAGCCATTTCTCATTAGAGAGCCTGGCACAGAAGTGGGGAGGAGCTGCACCCAGATTCCTACTGTGGGATTTTAAAAACCAGTCCCCAGGCCTGCAAGATGAAACGAGTGCTAGAATTAAACCAAGATGTCAGGCTGACTAGGGAGTGGGAATGAGAAGGATCCCCCAGTTAAAACAAATATGGCCTCGAGGCCAGCTTTCCTGACTGAATCTTGCAACTTTCGGGAAAGCCAGATGTGTGACCAGCTAGACTCTGAGCCCATGCTGTGTGCCTTATGAACCCAATGTCCTGCTTGGCCGCTCCTGAGGCTCCGGGATGAGGCATCAGGTCAAAGCATCAGAGGACTACTCAAACCAAGGTAAGGAACCTTACAGAAGAGCTACTAGACTATCTCACGGGGATAAAATCCCAACAGTTGTTTTTCTAGAGCAAGGGCTCAGGTAGCCCAGGGTGGCCTTGAACTCTTGAGTGCCCTGCTGTCACCTGCTAATATCTGGAATTACAGATGCGCACTACCAGGCAAGTTTATATGGTGCTGAGGATTGGTCACGAGCAAGTACTCTATCAACCCAGCTACATTCCAGTCTAGAAAGATCACAGCCATGCTTGGGGATGGCACGCAACAGTGACAGAGTAACAAGTGCTTAGCACCGTCCCAACAATACTGGGTGCTGAAGACTGTTTCCCGGCTAGCCACTTGACAGACTCCCTGAAGGCTCCAGACACGGAGGGGTGGGAGAAGCCAGCCTCTTTCCTGGAGGCCAAGTGACATTCAGAAGAGGGGCTGGAGGGCTCTGCATCTGCAGGAGAACGGAGCACAAAGAGGCTGTGTGGAAAACTGGCAGAGTGTTCTAGAAAGGCAGCCCATGAATGCTGAATCCCGCCGCACCTACCAGGGCCCATCCTTGGGAAACAGCTCCCATCTACAACTCCCAAGAAGCAAGGATAATCACACAGCAGCCCTCCCAAATCTCTTCAACGTCTTCCCCTTCTCTCTATGCCATATTCCAAGAGGCAGACAAAAAAAACTGGAGAGCCGAGAGGTCCAGGCAGTGCCTCTAAGAGGCACTCGGTAGCTGCTCCTCTCTCTCTCTCTCTGCCCAAATGGTGGCCTTACTCCATCAATACCCTTTTGCACAGTGAGTAATTTACCGTGAAAGCTAAGGCCAAACTGGCAGTTAACCTTGACCTCCCCGTTACACATCTGGTTCTATAGAAAATGAAAATTAGGATGTCTTTGGACTCCATAGCAAGTGAATTATGTGGGCTCTCTTCAGGCAGAGGCAGAATGTCAAGAGCTATTTTGGAACAGGTCACAGCTATTCCACAAGAGAGTCTGCACCTGGTTGGACATGCCCCCTCACCCCCCAGCCAAGGCTGTGCCCAGCAGAGCATCCCAAGATAGGAATGCTATAAGGGGCCTCAGGAAAGGAAAAAGGAGTGGTCTCTCCCACTCCTCACGCGTACAGACAGCATCACAGAATGTTGGCATCAAATCATACACATGGAGCAAGCAAGGCTCAGAGAGGGAGACCAGACTCATCAACACACAGCAAGTTAACAGTTGAGCTAAGAACATGAGTCTGGCCTCCTGCCACTGATGCCACATGGGGCAGTAACAGAGGAAAGAGATTTCCCACAGGAAAACCCCACTCAGACAAAGAGCTTAAGGAAGAGAAGTCAGAGTTTGCCAAACAGTAAGGTCTACCAGATAGCTAGATCACCCAGACTTTGGGATGATTCACAAACTACCAGAGCTACGAGCCAGGTTCAAATCGATCTGTTCTGTAGCAAAAAGTCCTCCGTGCCCCCAGAAGTCAGAATGCCCAGATGGCAGCCTAACACTAGAAGGGAATGGGTTAAAGCATCGGTCTAAAAAAGTCAGCCTCGCCGGGCGGTGGTGGCGCACACCTTTAATCCCAGCACTCGGGAGGCAGAGGCAGGCGGATCTCTGTGAGTTCGAGACCAGCCTGGTCTAGAGAACTAGTTCCAGGACAGGCTCCAAAGCCACAGAGAAACCCTGTCTCGAAAAAAAAAAAAAAAAGTCAGCCTCCTCCCCTGAAGCCAGTCAGCAGTCAGTCAAGGCTGACCCTGACCCACAACTTCAGGCAACTCTGATATGTCCCACTAGAGGAGACAATTCAAGTATGCCTGCTCTTGCCAGGAGCTGGGGTAGAAAAGCTGGGATGGTCAGAGGAAAATGACAGCGCTTATCTATGCCAGGAGGCTGCCAGTCCACATCCACACACACACGTGTGTACATACAAACACACACGCACAACTGTGAAGAGGCAGACCGTCCCAATTTTGTCTACAATAATCACATCTCAGTACAAAGAAGGAAGGCTGGAGGTCTTCTATGCTGGAGGCACTGGGCACCTGTAGCTCTGTGACATTTGGAGAGCTCTCTACCAGGGCATCTCTGTGACTTCTGGGCTCCCCCAAGGACCAAAGGCGACAAATTCCAGGACAGGCACTCCCTACCGGACCTCCTCTGAGGCAAGGACTCAGTATTCTCGAGAGGCACAGAATCCGATTGAAATAGAGGCGGGGTGCAGTGTGTGTTGCAGGGAGACGGCTCGCACTAGCTGGTCTTACAGAGGATGCAGGTTGCAGGTTAGATTCCCAGCACCCACATGGTGATTCAGAGCTATCTGTAACTCCGGTTTCAGAGGGTCCTATGCCTTCTTCTGGCCTTAGTGGGCACCAGGCACACCTACGGTGCACACATACATGTAGGCAACACACACATATGCATTAAATAAGCAACAAACCAAAACAGAGGCTCCAGGTGGGAGACCTAGAGGAGACCCAGGCATCCCTGTGTAGACGTCAAACCAGGAAAGGTCTGGTAACACTAGAAATAGCCGGTGAAGATGGGGGCTAGGGGCAGAGACAATTTGAAGAACACAGACAAGAACAGCCAATATCCCCATTCCTACCGACAGAAGGAACAATCCTGGGTGGCACGGAGATCCAGGCAGGATCCTCCAAGGAAAGAGTTGAAGAGGCCAGGAATAATAGACGGCAAAAAGAGGAGCGGGGTCAGCCAGAGAAAGGGTCCAGGGCTGAACACTGTTTTAGGCTGGAGTAGGAGCCTGGATACGTCTTTCACCTTCCCAGAGCCTCGATGTTCCCATCCCCAAAACGGGAAGCTCTGCTTCGGGGCAGACACGCAGGGCACGTGAAGCAAGGAACTGCAGGCTGGGAGCGAAATCGGAGAGAGGGTGCTCCCCACTCACGACCGCGGACCACTCACCTGTACCACCGCGGGGGCCACTGCCACTCCTGATCCCCCAGGGCTACCGTCGGGCTGCCGCTCGCGGTACAGAGCCCAGAGCCCCACGTTGGGCAGGAGGACCAGGGCCGCCAGAGCCAGCGCCACCGCCTGCAGGAGCCGCTTCTCTTTGCGCCTCATCGGGGCCGGTCCGCCCCGCCGCGCCCCGCCGCGCCCGC
>NC_022014.1:41132109-41165819 GCF_000317375.1 Microtus ochrogaster
CCCGCTCCAACTCCGCGGCACTTCCGCCGCTCGCCGGCGGGGGAGCCGGGCGCCTCCACCATGTCGCCGCCGCGGGGGTGCGCCCCAACCTCTCCATCCCCCTGCAGCTCATCCCAAGTCCTGCACACCTCGCCTCCTGCCGAGGAATGCACGGTTGAGCCCTATACTCCTCAGTTCTTCAATCCTCCACATACTTATAGAGTATCTCAGCCCTTTGGGGTGCAGGAAGCCCTGGCTTCATTACGCTTCTCCCCCGCGGGCCTCGATGGTGCGTCCCGCTTCTTCGTTGCTCCCCGCCCGCCGCCGCTTTGCCAAAGTCCCGGAGTTGGGGAGTTGGGCGCTAGCTGGGGGCCGCTGGACGTGTGATGGGGACGCCCCAAAGACCCGTGCGGCTCTCCGCAGCCCGCGACAGCCCCGGGACTGCGCGGACACAATGCAACCTACCACGCTGGGATGCAGCAGGGTACTCTCTTCCCGGCTCTGCCCCGGGACGTGCAGACCAGACCCGCCTTTGACCTGGAGACTCCGCGCAACCTGTGTGCAGAGGGCACCGTGAGCATCGCTTAGCGTTGTGCCTGGTTTCCTTCCTCCTTTTCTGCAAGCTGTGCAGCGCTGGGTGCCCCGTCACCAGTCTGGGCTCTTTGCAGACAAGAGTCTCCTTGCGAGAGCTATTCTCATGTACATCCAGCCCGGTGGACTTGGACTGCCTTCCAGTCTCAAGTGTGCTTCTGAACACAGTACCCAGAGCCCTTCCGAAAACCTCATGTCGTTTCTTTTTTTTCCTATTCAAACCACCAGCGAGCGCCCACGATGGGCCAGACACTGGGCCAGGAGTGAGGAGTAAGGAAAAACAGAGCGCGCACTGGTTCCTGGGGGCTGCAGCGCGAATGGGTGCCCAGGACGAGGCTGTGCATGCCAGAACCATGACGACATGCCCAAAGAAGTCAGGCTTCTGAGCCACGGACCTGGACTCACACGAAGCCTGTGGGATCCTCCACCAGTCGCTTTTAACACCTTGCTCCCCGACGCCCAAGAACAGTCCCTGCTCTCTGTCTTTCTCTCTGCCAACCTTCTTGCGGGCACATACACTCGCTTGATCCTCTGCTTCTCCAGCGAACTGAGTCCTAACATGGGACCAGTGTCCTCAATTCTAGCCTTTCACCTCTAGGCTGAGTAGTGATTTTTCTGACGTCACAGCTTGGGTCCACTCATTGTAGAGTCCACAGTTCTAAGTTATATATCCCTAAGGTCAAATATCTCCACCTTTGGTTGACTCTGCTTCCTTTGTGTCAGTTGCTAGCTCTGTGTGTTCCTCCAAGTGCTCTTGACCACCCAGATCCTTATACCCCCCCCCAAAATCGTCTATGTCAGGGACGCCCTTTTGTATAGGGAAATCACCACCTCTTCTCCCAAGTTTTTCCAAACCTGTTCATCAGAACATGGCAGGCACTCCTACATCAGGACCTTGGTCCTATCCCCATACCTAGGTGTATCCTCTGACCATTCTTCCATTTTATCCCCTCCCTTTACGACTTTTAAGAAATAATTGACAGGGACTGACGGATGGCTCAGTGGTTAAGAACATTTGTTGCTCTCCTAGGGGACATAGGTTCAGTTCCCAAAACCCAGATTTGGCTCCTGGAACCCACATCACACAGCTTGGGGACAATTGCCTGTCACTCTAGTTCCAGGGCATAGCCTGTGTTGGGTACCTAAATACATGCGGTGTACCACACATACATTTAAGCACACAGACTCATAAATAATAAATAAGTCTTTAAAAATAACGTGTAGCCTGCTACAATATACATGGACAACTTTACCATTTTAACCACTAAAGATACGTTTGTTACATTTCTTGTAACAAAAGGATGAGAGATGCTTCTAAGACTCAGGAGGTAAATGAGTCTTACAAGACTCAGGAAGTTTGGAAAGTTACAAGCTGTCCAGGTTCCTTCCCAAGGTTACATAAACTGTATAATGCTGACGAAAGAGGATCCCCGGGATCAACCATGCCACCTTTGGGTTGTGCTCCAGGATGCATGAGCTGTCCCCCACACCAGTGTGGGATTTTCAGTGATGCCCCGGCAAACAGTCCACTGATTCCTAAGCCGGACTTGGGTGGAATCATTTCTTTGGTATGTTATCAATGTCCTGCCTGTGACAGACATTTGCTCGTGTCTCCCCAGTAAAGTCATGTTCACATTTATCCAGTTATCTGTTGATGGACATCTGGGCTGTTCCCATCACTCCCCAGGATTGAGTCATGCTGAACCCTGTGTCTGGTGTGGCCGTGAGTGTGCAGCATTGGTGTGCTTAGACAGCACTCTTTCCACCCCTGAGCATGGATAGCTAGCAGCAGCTCTACGGATCCTGCTACAAACATCGTGGCTTCCCTTCACCTTAGCATAAGCCAGGAAAGGGCTGAGGATACGGCTAAGGCAGCAAAGCGCTTGCCTCACAAGCGTGAGTACCTGAGTTCTAATCCCCAGAACCCAAATAAGAAGCTAGGATTACAATAGCTCATGCTTATAATCCCACTGACAGGGAAATGGGAGGTGGGGACGCGTGGATCCCTAGAAGCCCTCTGGCCACTAAAGCAAAAAAAAAAAAAAAAGAAAAGAAAGAAAGAAAGAAAGAAAAGGGGAAGACATTTGTGAAATGACACTAAAGTTGCCCTCTGACCCCTACATGCATGTGTATGTGTACACACACACACACAGGTGCGCTCACACACACTCTAAGCGGTGAGACTCCTTAGTTACCCTGATATTTAATACCTTACATACACACCTGAGAGCCTCACCTCAGGGTCTATCCACATAGTTTTGTCAATTTGATACAGCCTACAGCCATCTGACAGGGGACTCTTGACTGAAAAACTGCTAAGATAAGATTAGCGGGTGGGCGAGTCTGGGAGGGATTATTTGGATTATTAATTGATATAGAAGGGCTCAGCCTACAGTGGGCAGTCCCTAGGCAGGAGGTCTTGAGTTGTATAAGAAAGCTAGAGGAACATGAGCCTTGGGGGTGGAGTGTGAGGTAGAGAGGTGAGCGAGAGCCCTCTTCCATGATTCCTCTCGCGAGGTCCTACACTGACTTCCTCCAGTGACCGACTGTAACCTGGAAGTATAAGCCAAACATCCCCCCATCTGACTGAGTTGCTTTCGGTCAGAGTGTTCTATTATAACACCAGAAGGGAAACCAGATCTGGGTCTTTGCAAATTTCTAGAACTCTCTTCCTCTCAACATTTTGTAGGGTTCCCTTCTTTCTCTTAGGAACCAGACCAGAGGTCCTGCCTCTTGAGATGGCTTCCCTAGCCTCCATCTCAACAATCTCCTCATCTTCATCTGCTTGTCTTTCCTAGGGAGCAGGTCTAAGGCTGGGCCTCCCTGCCAAGAACACAAGTCCTGAGCATTTAGAAAAGCAACGTCTCCTCGTCTCCTATGAGCACCTCCATCTCGGCCAGCACATAACACCTGCCTTTACTGCTAACCAGAAAACCAAGGTCTCTTCCTGCAGAGGAACGTGTGACAAGCACCCAAGGACTTCAGTTCACTGTCCCCTGCATCTTGTGAAGCTGAGGACCCAACTGGGTGTTCTACTCAGCAATTCCTGGCTGGGCGAAGCGTGCCGCTAATGTCACCAGGGGAGGAATGCATTCAGTGTCTTTTCCTCCCCCTCTTCTTCCAGTTCCCTAGAGCATCCCACAGGAAATTGGATTTGAGCTTTCTCACGACGAAGCAAAGTCACTTGTTGATCAAAGCTCTCGGCAGCTCAATCTGCCCTTCCCAAAGGGGACTCCAGTCGGAGAAGCCAGCTTTAATCCGAAGTCTCTTTGATTACTTTCCACCATGTGGGATGGACCCGACAGGAGGAGGGCTCCTGGGAGGTTATTCTACTCACCGAGAAAATGCCACTTCCCTGGAAAACTGAACTAGCCACGAACTGAAATTCACAGGAGCCGCCACTTCCAGACCAAGCCATGTCACTAAGCCTGGAGTAGCCGTGACATGAGATAGTGCACACAATGGGCTTACGGCAGACCCTGTCCAATATGGGCATAGTCAGTGTGGGTGGAAAGAAGGCTGAGCACTAACTGGAGCATGGAGGCGATAGAAGCAGGCGGGTCAGCTGCAGGGCAAGTCGCACTGCTCTGCCCCCCCCCCCTTGTTCTTCTCCTCGCCTGGAACTAGCTACAGGTACCTTCTTCCTGCTCCTCCTTTTCTGGCCCTGAGACCCTGCCTTTGCTGTTTTTCTGCCAGCTGCTTGCCAGATCTCCCCATGGGGCCAGCCGGCACTCAACCTCCAGGTCCCTTCTAGAACATGACTTCCCACATGGATCCTTTTGAAAATGCTTTTTTCCACTCTCTATCTCATTGTACTTTCCCCACAGTCCGCGGCCCTCTTTGCCGCAGGCTCAGGCACCTGCTCATCTCCTCCTTCACCGTAGGAGGATCTAAAGAGAGCATTCTTTAAGAGCCTTGGGGCAGGCCTCTTGCCCTCTCACACCCTGCCACATCCTCCCACAGAGAAGGGCAGATCCTGGCTTCAGAAGGGAGATGAGGGGCTCACCTACACCTTCCTATTTTCGCTTCTTTTTTTTAACGAGCAGTTTGTTTCATGGCTGGCTCTTCGGTGTTCTACCATCAGTAGCAGGAACCCTCAGTGAAGAGGGTGACAGGTGCAAGCCTTCAGCACACAGCCCCGGCTGAGTGTCCTCACCTTGCCTTCAGAAGCCCTGCTGCAGAACCGGGCTGGTGCAGCCAAGCTCTAAGCGGAGGGACATGAAGTCCTTGAGGTGAGGTGAGGTCAGCCTTTTTCCAGCACTCTTTAATCTTGTCAAGTCCTTAAGCAGATTCAAGCTCCCATTTCTTCCTCGGCCGGGCTTGGTCCGTGTTTAGGAGCACTTGGGAGGTGGCGGTAGGACAATTTGAAGTTCAAGGCCAACCTGGACTAAACAGGGAGGGCAGACTATGTAAGATTCTCTCCCTAACCCCCCCCCTCAAAAACAAGACAAAACAAAACAAAAAACAACCAGTCAGAACTGGATAACTAACTCAGCAGTTCAAGGCATTTACTGCTCTAATAGAGGATTCGGTTCCCAGAACCCTTATGGCAACCCACAACCATTAGGAATTCCAGTTCCAGGGGATCTGACTCCCTCTTCTGACTTCTGAGGATGCCAGCTACCTACACAGTGCGCGCACGCACACACACACACACGCACACACGCACACACACGCACACACACACAAGCGAAGCACTCTGTCCTAGTCTGTTCTCTGTTGCTGTAATAGGACACGAACCAAAGGCTCGGAAAGGAAACCGTGTGTTGGACTTACAGGTTACACTCCATCACCAACGGAAGCCAAGCCAGGAACCTAGAGGCAGGAACTGAAGCAGAGATCATGGAGGACTACTGCTCACTGGCTTGCTGTCCAGTTTTCTCAGCTTGCTTTATTTTATTACCCAAGACCAAATTCCCTAGGAAACTAGAGTTACAGCCGAATACGAGGTGCTTTGTGTGTGCTGGAAACTCATCCCAGGGTTCTCTGCAAGAACAGGCAGCGCTCTTAATTGCTGAGCCGTATCTCCAGTCCCTAATTATTTTTCCCTTTGTACAACGGAAGAAAGGGAAAATGGAAGATGGGTAGTGGGATGTGGGGCAGAGGGGTCTCTCTAGGCATCCAAGTCTCCCTGGAGAGGGGATCTGCTCAGTCAGCGCCTCTGCCCTATGAGGGGCTTGAACACCCTGAAACTATTGTTCATTCGGTAGGCTCACCGTGCTCAGCCCTGCACACAAGTCAGGCTCTCTAAAGCCCTGATAAAGCCTTCCTCGGGCTACTGCCCTCTTTCTATAGCAAATTAAAGCCTAGGCAACTCTGTGGGGTTTTTGTTGTTCTTGTTTGTTTGTTTGTTTGTTTGTTGTCTATGCAGGTCATCTGACATTCTACTAGGCACCTGCCAGCAAACTTCAGGGAGTCCAGGTTGGTCAGCTTGGATCTAACCACGAAGAATGAGCCCTGAAATAGGGCTAGGTATCTCTCATCTTAATTTACTGGTCAAATAATTTGATGGATAAACTGGCTGTAGTTGTGTGTGCAGGTACTTGGGAGGTGAAGACGGGAGGATCAGGAGTTTAAGGTCATCTTAGTAAGTTCCAGGCCAGCCTGGGCTACAAGTGACCAGGTTTTTAGAAACAAACCAACAAAGCAACAAAACAAAACACGAAGAATAATATGACCAGCTTGTAAGAGCCAGAGCCACAGAAAGTTAAATTCCATGATTGGGAGACTGAGGCTCACAGGGAGAGCAGTTCCACTCCTTCTTACTACTACAGTCTGGGAGCTTCCTCCCCAGTCCATTCTCCAGGAAGTGCTCTGGGTGTTGCGTCACTGCAGTCCGGGATATGGGTCTTTCTGTTCTGTTGAGCAAAATCCACCGGTTTCCTGACATCCACGAGTCCTCTCCCAGCTCAGAGGCTGGGTCAGAAGTGACCCCACCCTCAACTGCTGTACTAGCCGGTTACAACATTCTTCTTACAGTGATTGGTCCGGGGATGAGCACAGGCCTCCTGGAAGGACCATCTAAACTGTGAGGTTCAAGTCTGTGGAGGAAAAAAATGACCCTTGGTTTCTGACTGCCTCGAGTGTTGGCTATGAGCCCACTGAGAGGCGTGGACTGGATTGGATCCAGCTCAGCTCCAGCGTAGCTTCTCCGTGCTCCTGCAGGAGTGGAGATGCATCTTTAGAAGTCACGGGTGGTAGTTCCCACCTGTAATCTCTGGGCTTTGGAGGCAGAGGCAGGGGGATTGCTTTGAATTTGAGGCTATCCTCTGCTATAGACCAGACAGAACTTGGTGGGGCATGGAGGGGGAGACAGAGAGAGTCGCATATCTGTTTGCTCTGAATAGACTTGACCCAGAGTAGCCAGGGAGAGGATTCAGAGGGAGAGAGAAAGATTGGTGCCGGGATGTCTCAAACTGCTCTCTTGCTGTCAAGGTCCTCCCTTTAAGTAGTCATAGCTAAAGTCCCCCTCTCTCCCTGTCTAGGCTCTGGTTCCAGTTCCTCCTCTCCCCTTCAGTCTCACTGACTTCTCCCTGTCTGTACACCACAGCACCCATAGTTGATTGAACCGGAACTAATCCTCAGAGCAGAGTGACAAATTGATTTCTTCGTCTTCTGAGCAACCAAACGAATGGGCTAATACCAGAGGAGAAGACCTTGGGTCATTCATTCTCCGGTTCATCAAACTAAAGCTATGGACGAGCCTGTGACCTAGGCATCAGGACCCAAAGATAAAGGTGTGATGCGTTTGATTGGAGGATAGTAAAGGTTGCTGAGAGCCCTGAGGAAGGAACCTTTGATCCTGTTAAGAGCCAGTGGAAGAGGTCACAGAGTCGGTGATGCTTGGGTGAGTCCTGAAAGATGCTTGAGAATTTTCTGGAAAGATATAGAAGGAGCTAAGAGTTTCTTGAAAATAAGCAAAGTACAAAGGCAAGCAATCTTGAAGGCATGGCGACCTTATGGAGGGGTGCAGAGTTCTCCAGGAAACTCTAAACAAAATGCCCTGTGGCAAACCGAACAGCCCAAAGGCGCAGATGCCTCGCCCTCCACAGGGCCGGCCACTGTGCTTGGCCACAGGCATCATGAGAGCACCGCAGCCCTGGGCATCATGAGGGCACCGCAGCAGGCTTGTGTGTTATGTGCATGTGTGTGTTTGCACATGTGATAGGGACTGTGTAGCCCAGGCCAGCCTAGAATTCAAAATCCTCCTGCCTCAGCATCCTGAATGCTAGGATTAAAAGTATGTATCACCACACCCAGATGCATGTGTGTTTGTTGTCTGTATATGTTAGGGTCTATGTCTGTCTATGTTAGCTTAAGCTTGCCTTGAACTCATGGAGATGATGGCCATGAAGTAAGTGTGTACACTTGTGTGTGTGGGGGTGTTTATGGTGCAATGGCGCGCGCGCGTGTGTGTGTGTGTGTGTGTGTGTGTGTGTGTGTAGGTGAACATGCCTATCCACCTTCCTCTCTTGAGACAGGGTATCTCACTGACCTTGAATCTAGGCTGGCAGCCAGCAAGCCCCAGAAATCATCCTCTCTCTGTACCCAGCCCTTTACATGGGCACTGGGGATTTGAACTTGGGTCTTCATTCTTGCAAAACAAGAGCTTACCCCCTGAGTCACCCCCACTCCCACCCCTGACTTTGACTTTCTGACCTTCCTGCCACTGTGCCCTGAGTATAGCGCTGGGGATTGAATCTAGGATTTAGTACACACCTGGCCATCACTCTATACCAACTGAACCATGTCTCCAGCCCCTCTATGTATATTTAACATTCTTATTTTAGTAATCTGACATGTGCATATGGTTTAAAATTAAGTCACTTGGTTATAATAAAAGGTACTCCTCCGTACAGCCTGGTCCCTGGAAGCCACTTACTTTGAACCATTTTTGCTTTTAACTGTGGCTGACATTTGCTGGGTAGATTTGTCACAGACCAAACCCCGTGCTGAGCCCTTGTTGTCCATCGCCTCCTTGAGGACTTGCAGGAGCGTGAGAGGTGGGTGCCATCATTCCGTTTCATTTGCAAATTGGTAACTAAGGCAGGGAGTCGTCAAGTGTCCAGTCAAAGGTCACACAGCTCATGAGCAGTGGAAGTGTGCTTTGAGCTCAGGCTCTCTGACTACACCCCCTTCTGCCCTTAATCATGCAACTCCAGTGGTTTCTGTGGATGATTTATTAGTTCTGCTTCTTGATTTACCACGGCAGACAGTAGCTATTGACATCTTAGGATGATTGATGGGACTTCCTCTCACTGAGCCCCCCCCCTTCTGCCCACAGGTTTTGATGGTTACGATGTTCAGCCCTCCTGTGGGGACCCTTGGGGCTGTGAACAGTGCGTTTAAACCTCTATCCCTTGTTCCTAATCTCCAAGCAACTGTCATTTGTTTATGTGAGATCACCTGTGAGCTGAAAGATGGACAAACTGTCTTTGAATTTCTAGTTATCTATCCCGACCTGCCATAGTGTCCACTTCTGTGTCAGACACATGCCTGGTGCTAGAGAAATTATCTGTGTGCTAGGATAAACACAGAGGAGTGTAGCATCAGGAAACGCTCAGACAGGAGGCAGGCATGGCAAGAGCAGTCTGCCACAGCAGAGGTGCAGAGCCCTCTGAGGAGGAAAGAAGGCGCCAGGAAATGGAGACTCGAGGAAGCTCCCTTCAGATCAACTGTCTGGAAGTGCTTTACCTTGAAGTTACGACAGCCAAGTGCCCAGAATGACCTTGAGGTAGCCGCCTGGGCTCCAGCTCTGGCAGCACCAGCACCTGACCGGATTCAGTCAACCACTTCTCCACGGCCCTTCAAGGACCTGACTGCACACGGGCTCTGTCTAGCAGTGTCTCCCAGGAGGCAATGGGATTGCTCTGCTGGTTCCACAGGCTGGAAAACCTACACACATTCCTGTGAAGGACCCAGCTTTAGAGTCTATGCATACTGCCTCTGCCTGCCACCCTGGTCCACCATCTCTGGATTAGCTGCCACCGCACTGGGTATTTTTTATGCATATCTATTTTAAACTCTGTGTGTGTGTAGTATGTGTGTGTGTGTGTATGTGGTATGTGTGGTGTGTGTGCGTGTGTATGCATGTGTGTGCATGTGCATGTAGTATGGTGTGTGCATGTGTGTGTGTGCATGTGTGTGTGTTGGGGGTATGTGCAGGTGCATGTGTGAGGCAGATGTGGACACCAGAGTTCAATCATGTGGTGTATTGTTCCTCTGGAACCATCAGTTGATATTTGCAATAAGGTCTCTCTCTCTCACTGGGATTTCTTCTTGCCTGGCTTTCTCCATCTCCCCAGTACTAGGGTTATAAGCATGTGCTACAAGACCTGGATATATTTTTTTTTATTTTTCTTTTTTAAAATAGGTATCCTCGTGTTTATGCATCAGGTACTTTACCAGCCGAGCCATCTCCCCAGAACCCCTTTGGGTCATTCCTTGTTAATCCTTTGCATCTTAGGTCAGGTGACATAGGGCAGACCTTCTGTATACCCAAGACAAATCAAAGTCCCTTTTCTATTAAATATCTGTCCCTTTATTGCACTTACCACAGCAGTACTCTTGCATGCGTTGGAGTAATTGCTTGTGTAAAGAGGGTGGGTCTGGTTTTTGAGACTAGAACTCCCATGGGGTGGACATCATCTCTGAAGTTGTTCACTACAGCCTGCCCCACACCCAGCACAGCATCCACCAGAGTGCGTGAAGGAGAGAGTGAAGCCATTAATGGATGGATCGACTGCCTGAGATCCAGCCTGTACACACTCCAGAACTTTCTCACACCCAGAGAAGCGGTGGTAAACCAGTCCATCCCCTGCCTTTCCTGTTCAGTGCCACAACCTGTCTTTCTGAGAGTGTTTAAATGAATACAGTTTCTGTGTTGTTATTTTGGGGCATAAGCTAGCCAGGTGGCCGGGAGCCGGGTGGTAGGAACACAGCCCACGGCTCCTTCTACATCACGCTGTTCTCACCTCTCAACACATTCTTACCACCTTACCCCCATCCTCAGCTGTCAGTGCTGCCAATTCCTGCATTTTCATGCAGGTTCTGGGGATCAAACTCAGGTCTTCACGCTTGTACGGCATGCACTCTACTGACTGTGGCATTTCCCCAGCCCACATCACCATTTTTTTTAAATCCAGAGAGAGGGCTAGGGGACAGTGAGGCAAATGTGACTTAGCGCCCCCCCTCCCCCATTCTTGTTTACTTGGAGCAATAGTTCAGGACTTAATTTCCATTTCCATGGCTCCTTGACTGTGAAAGGTTCTGCTTATCACCTCACTGGGGCTTGATGGCCTAGCTAAGGGCTGACATGGGTGACCCAAGGATCTGCCGCATCCTGACCCTCTCCCATCGTGAACCCCAGGTGCAGCTGCTGGTGTAGATGCATGCAGGGGTGCAGGATAGCCAGGCAGGATCAAAGCTGGAGCAGGCAGGCAAGAAGAATTCATGAAATGACTGTTCATCTCTCAGGGACCACAGTACGGCTGTCTGCAGGGAAGTGAACAGGGCTGCCATGCTTGCGCCCTGACAGCCATGCTGGTACACCAAAGCTCTTCAAGGTGGGAAGCAGAGTGGAGGGTGAAAAGAGAAGATGGGATGCTAAAAGCCAGGGCTGCCAATCCACGCTGAACTGTCGGCTTCTATGGAAAAGATCCTGCTAACAGTAAATTTGAACATCACCCTTGTAGGTCATAAAGAAAGGATGTTTGCTAAGCTAGGGAAACACTACATGAATTATGTTCCAGATGCTGCCTTAATTTATAACTTCTGTCCATTCAAACACAGATGTGTGGGCCTCAGTTTCCACTGCTGCTCAGGCCCTGCAGAGTTTTGGGCGAGCATCACTATTGAAGTGAGCTAAGGAACAAGACTCTGTGAGAAATGTTGGTCTCCCACTCCTCTTCCAGGACAGAACCGTCTTTGAAAGTGTCACACAGCACACCAGGGTGGGTGTCCTCAGGAGCACTCCCAGGGAGGGGCTTTCTCCATCCAGAAGGTGATAGCTGATTTCTGTCAAATGACAGCAACTTGCTTCGACTCATTTAGCCTAAGAGGCCTGGACCTTATGGGGCTGAGATCTGGGGCTTCCAGCAGGTTTTCCAACAGTGGTTTGAGAATAGAGTCAGTTTGTCCTCAACACTGGCACTTCCCCACATGGGTGCCCTTGGGCAAGTCACATCAGCCCTCTGGACCGCAACGTCCTTATCAAATAGAGGCTCACAAAGAAAGCTTGTGGCAGGGATCTCATTATTTAATTATTTACAGTTTAATTTATTATTAGTGTACGTAAGACATGTGTGGGAGTATGCGTGCCAAGTCAGAGGATAACTCTGTGGAATTGATTCTCTCCTTCCACCCTTAATGTGGGTTCCTGGGGGGAGCCCCAGGTTGTCGGACTTGGACAGCAAGCAACCTTTCCTGGCTGAACCATCTTGATGGCCCATGCCTGAGTCCTTATAGCTGTGACAGTAGGGACGGGTGTTTAGAAAGTGACAGCTTCCACTCCAGCAGCTGCATGCTCGACAGGATTTTTGACAAGTGGCGGCAGGCGTGGAGGTACGACACGGGTGGCGTTTTCCCTCTGGATCTTTGGTCTTCCCTTTGCATATTCTTTCTTGTAAAATTCCTGCCCTTGGGCATCCTTCTAGCTGTTTGTGCAACTCTGGTCTAACAGCTCAAGCAGCCTGTGCTTGTGAACACGTGCCTGGGGCCCAGACCAGTTCTGATTCACTGTCTTAGGGATGGGCCCAGGGACCTGCATTGTTATTATACTCTGGTGTCTGGTGTGTGTGTGTGTGTGTGTGTGTGTGTGTGTGTGTGTGTGTGTGTGTGTGTGTCATGGCATACCTGCGGAGATCATGGGACAACTTATAGATGTCAGTTTCTCCTGTCATGTAGGTCCCAAGGAGTAAGCTCAGGTCATGAACTTTCATAGCAAGTGCCTTTGACCTGCTGAGCCACCTCGAAGGCCCTTGAATCTGCATTTTCATGAGCTCCTCAGTTGACAGACACACAAGAGATGAGTCTTGGAGAAACCCCTGCAGCTGAGAACTCAGGCTGGTAAACAGAACCAAGGCCAGCTGCTGAGAGCTGAATTCCTAGTCAATCTAAAGTGTTTTCCTAAAAACCAGAGCTGACTGAGAATGTAAGAAGCCAGCTGGGTGCAGCTATAACCCAGGAACTCAGGAATCTGACAGGAAGGATGGGAACAAAGGAGGAGCAGGAGGAGGAAGAAAAGAGGAGGAGGGACCAAGAGGGCTGGGGGAGTGGATGGCTCAGTGAATAGAGTACTTGCTAAGCAAGCATGAAGACTTGAGTTCAGATCCTCAGACCCCACATTAAAGCTAGAAACAGTAGCCTCTGTCTCTGACCCCAGTACTACTGTGGGGAGACAGAAGGTGGGGCTGGAAGCCCTGACTATTTACCTGGTGTGTGAAACAGCAAATAAAGACATTCTATCTCAAATAAGGTGGAAGACAAGGAGGACACTAGAAGTTGTCTTTGAACTTCACATGTGCTCCATGGCATTCACACATGCGAGTGCACACACACACACACACACACACACACACACACACACACACACACGCAGAGGTTAAAAACAAAAGCAAAGGCCCACCATACACGTGTAAGCAGCCATACATGTGTAAGCAGATGTTGGTTCCATACTAAGCAGAGACAGGAGATAAAAACTTGGACGTTAGCCCGGAGTTCACTGGAAGCCTTCTTTTTCACAGCGCTACATCTCTCGGGGCCATGCTGTTAGTTCTTCATGCCCTTTAGTGCTGTCCCTTTTGGGGTGGTCAGTGTCTTGGTTCAGGTTTCACATGTCTTGTGAGCCGTGTGTGAAGAAGTATTTTAGAGTATCTTCTAATCTGACTATGCCAGGAGAGCCCCCCGCCCCGCCCACTTTGCCTCAGGAGAAGGGCACCCTACCTCTGCTCCTGGCTCTCCCTCTGCCCTCCCCTTAGGGTGCATAACTGACACAAGGAGCCAGAAGCTCAAGAGGGCCTTGGAGCTACCATCCGCAGTAACTGTGCCTAACGCCCCGTGTAATCACCGCCATGCGTCTCTGTCAAGAGCAGCCTTCTGCTTCAGTGAGGTCCCTGGAAACTCCTCTTCAGACCCTCTGGGCAGGAAACAAATGGGCAAGTTAGGACGGGTGGCAAATCCTGCCGTCCTTCTGCTGACAGCAGGCCCGTGAAGCAAAACAGCTAGGCAGGGACAGAGGGGAGCGATCTCCGAGGGGAGTTTCTTCTGGATGTGGGGCTAGGGCGGGGAGCCTGTAGAGGGATCTAATCAGTGACCTGAGAGTAGCAGAGGTGAAGTGCCAGTTATTAAAGATCTGAGACAGAAACTGTGGGGCAAGGGCAGCACTTGGTTCCGTTTCCCTTTCCCCAGCCTCTCAGTCAGCTGTGAATTGAGTTTCTGAAAGGTAGCTACAGAATGACTCCGGAGAACGTCCTGAGGGTGGAGTGTGGGGATGCTGTGCATCCAGAGCCAAAAATCATCCGGAGCTGTCACTAGTGCACTTTGTAGCCGTTTGCCACCATCCTCTGTATCTGATCTAAGACGTGTGGGACTTTCAGGAAAGACTTTGGGAATGTATTTGCTCAGCCGACCATCATCTTCCCCAAAGCCCAGCGTGTCGTCTGAGACCTGCAGTAGGACTTTCTCACATGTCAGTAACCTGGCAAATGCCTTGATTTGCGACTGTATTTTGTTTGGTAACTTCACAGGTTCACGTCACCACATCCATGATGAAACATTCAAGGCAGCCTGAGTCCATGTTCACTCATACTTGGCTTGGAATAAAATCTCTCTCACTCCCTTTGGAGGGAGAAATGTGTTTCATAGGGACACAGCAAAGAGCATCTTCTCTGGCTCCAGGCTTGTGCATTGTTGTCTCAACCTGTCTAGGTGTCTTCTTGCCCAAGTTCTAAGCCAGTAAGTCTGGGAATAGTGGTGCACACCTTTAATTCTAGTATTCAGGAGGCAGAAGCAGGCAGATATCAGGAAGTTTGAGGCTAGCCTGGTCTACACAGTGAATTTCAGGCCAGCTTGAGATCCATAGTGAGACCCTACTTGAGGAGGGGAAAGTGGGTAGAGTGTATCTCGTGCCACCATTATCCTTGGAGTCCTAAGTCTTTTGAGCCATGAGTATTTTACTCCAGAGACTGCCCCTCTCCCCATCTAAGAACACCATATCAGTGTCTCTGGGCACCTGCCATCTCTGCACCTGTAATAACAATTTTTAAAAACAGTAGCCTGGAGCCAGATAAGCATGAGTCTTTAATCCCAGCACTCAGGAAGCAGAGGCAGGTGGATTTCTGGGAACTGGAGACCAGTCCGCAAAGCGACTTTCAGAACAGTCAGAGTCACACAGTGAAGCCTTATCTTGAATGGCCCCCAACAAAAGGGATAAAACAAAAGAACAAACAAACAAACAAACAAACAAAAAACAACAAAACCAGTAGCCTAGACAGGGGAAATAGTTGTTAAAGAATAATGTTCAAAGCAGAACAAATGTACAAAAATCTGAATATGGTATCACACTCAGCAATCCTGCACTGGGGAGACAGAGACGGGCAAATCTCTGGAGCTCCTCCCTTCCCCTTTCCCACTCTCTCTTTCCCTTCCCATCCTTTCTCTTCCCCTCCTCTCTCTTCCCCATCTCTTCTCTTTCTAGACAGCCTGGCCTAATTGGTGAGCTCCAGGTTTAGAGAGAAACCCTATTTCAAAAACTAAGGTGGAGAGCAATTGAAGAAGACAAGTGACATCTACCTCTGGCTGCCACATGTATGTCGATGTGCACGGGTGTACACCCCACCACACACAAAACAGAAGCCACTTACTAAGAGTTATGGCTTAGAACAGCCCAAGTATGCACTCAAATGCTCATAAAGATTCGGTTCTGTCTTTTGAATGGCGTAAGTGGAGCACTGGGTGAGCAAGAGACTCGTAAGGCCTCTTAACGTCTGTAACTGGGTCTCCAGGAACCATATCACAAGAGACATCAGCTCTGACCACACCTGCGGGGTGGCTCTGGGTGCTGGCTCCTCCCAGGTATTGAACCTTTTTGTAACTGTATTGTGGTTCTTCCATTCTGCGAAATGGAGGTCACAAGGCAATCCCAGCTCTATCTGTGAATACTAACACACACACACACACACACACACACACACACACACACACACACACACACACCAGGTACCTGTCTTCCTCAGGAGAACACATAAGGCCTGGAGAGGGAGAGATCACCCTCCTCTGCCTGGATGGCCTCGGGCTAGTCCCAGGGCTGCTCTAGAGGGGAAGCCAGAGCCAATCTGAAGAGTTGTGACACTGTTGAGGCAGCTGTGGGCTGCGTTCCTGCCACCCGGCTCCTGGCCACCTGGTTAGCTTATGCCCTGAAATAACAACACACAAGCTGTATTCATATAAACACTGCTTGGCCCATTTCTATTAATGTGTGTAGCACCACGAGGTGCGCTTACCAGGAAGATTCTAGCCTATGTCCATCCTGGGTTGGAGCTTCATCGCGTCTGTCCCAGCGCAACAGCATGGCGTCTCAGCTCACTTCCCTTCTTCCCAGCATTCTGTTCTGTTTGCTCCGCCTACCTAATTTTCTGTCCTATCAGGGCCAAGGCAGTTTCTTTATTTAACCAATGGCCTTTCTCCATCATGACACCATTGCTGTGCTGCTTGCCTGGGAGCCTGGGAAGGGCTGTATAAGCCAAGGAATAAGAGCAGCTTCCAAGAGGAGGACATTCACGAAGCAGATACCCCAGGAGCCTTCCACAGGAACTCAGCCCTTATTGTCCCTTCGATGTCAGCCTGTGGAATCCAGCTAGGATCTCTTCTGACATGTGGGCTGCTGATTGGAATGTGAAATACCCCCATGATAAGTGCATATGTCCCCAGCTGGAGGTGCTGTTCTAGAAGGCTGTGGAACCTTTAGGGAAGGAGGATGGCGGAGGAGAGTCTGGGGCAGAGACGTTGCAGGTTATAGTTAGGTTGTGTTTCTAGCACGAGTCTCTAGGTTGGACTGCGTGCCCACTCCTGCAGCCATGAGCTCTTGGTCACCATGCCTTCCTTGCCACAACGGACTTTACACCCAAACCTTGATCTGAAATAAGCCTGACCTCCCTTCAGTTTGAGGTATTTCATCACAGCAATAAAACAATATGCTGCAGTGTTGAAAGATAATAAAGCCATGTCATGTGACTCCCTAAGCCTGCACGGCTTTGTTACAGTGAGACCCTGTCTCAAAAATAAATCACTATAACTGTAATAATTAAAGAAAAAAGAGGTCATGAATTTGGGGGGAGGCAACTCAGGAGGGACTGGAGGGAGAAGGACGTCAATACAGGACACAAATACGACGCTTCAAAATGAACTTTTAAAAAGAGAAAAAATTAAAAATAGAAATAAATTAGAAAATAAACTCAGCTCAAATGCATTTGAATTGGAAAAAAAGCAAAAGTGAAATAAAAATAATAATAAAAAGTTGAGAACCCAAATGTAACTAAATTTATTGACTAGTGTGACTTCAAGTCTATATCCAAGGCACTGGCTCTGGGTGCTACAACCGGGTGCAGACATTCCCTGGGTGTCACCAGGGTGTGTTTCTGTAGCCTCTCAGCTTCCCTTTCTTCTCTCCGTGTTGGTGTGATGGTTAATCTTCACTGTCAACTTGACTGGATTTAGAATCACCATGGAAACACATCTCTGGGCATGTCTGTTAAGGTGTTTCCAGAGAGGTTTCACTGAGGAGGGAAGGCCTGTCCTGAGTCTGGGCAGCACCATTCCCTGGGCTTCTGCCCTGGACTTAATAAAAAGGAGAAAGTGAACTGAGCACTAGTATTCCTCTCTCTCTCTCTCTCTCTCTCTCTCTCTCTCTCTCTCTCTCTCCTTCCTGACTTCAGCTGCTATGTAAGCAGCTGACTCACACTCCTGCCACCATGCCTTCCTCACCATAATAAACTGTACCCTCAAACTGCAAGCGGCAATAACCCCTTCCTTCCCTAAATTGCTTCCCATGAAGTATTTGATCACAGCAATAAGAGAAGTAACAAATACAATCAACTTTCTTTTGAGGCAGGTTCTGTCCATCTGGCAGACTTCAGAAAACTCACGCCGAGGAGCACCAGCTTAGCCACTCCTAGGAAAAGAACATGACTTCAATAGTTCTAGAAGATGACTTTGGATTCTAGTTGGTTTCATGTGCTCATTTCAGATTCAGTCATGGGGGGGGGGAGCTCTGATTGGTTAGACCTGCGTCACCGACTCACATGGATAGATCATACAGGCTCTTTAGAGCCATACAGGCTGGCAATGAAGATAGCCTTAAACTCTGGACCCTTTGGCCTCTATTTCCCAGGTATTGGATCACGTGTGTGCACCACCAAGTCCTGCTCAGAACCTGATCCTGGTGGAGTTCTTTGACAAGGAGAGTAGGGAAAACAAGAACAAATGGACACGTGAAGCAGGGCATGATGGCTCACGGGTAATCCTAGGACTTGTAAGACCGAGGCAGGAGGATTGCCTGGAGTTTGAGAGTGACATCGACTACATGAAACCGAAACAGTGAGCCAGGCGTCGATGGCACACGCCTTAATCCCAACATTCGGGAGGCAGAGGTAGGTGGATCTCTGTGAGTTTGAAACCAGCCTGGTTTACAAATTGAGTTCCAGAACAGTCTGTCTTGGTGTGGGGAGCGAGGACAAAAACTGGGCTACATGAGACCCTGTCTCAGTCCATACCACTCCCTCCGAAACAAGAATCTGAACAAGGGAGAGACTGCAGCAAACTGAGGGATGCTCTGCAGGTCCCAGGTACACAGGGCAGTTACCTGCCCGAGGCTCTGCCGAGGGTACCTGATAACTTGATTCATGTGATGGACACCTGAGATGAACACTTCTCTGATTGACACTAATGAACAATAGAACAGGTGTCATTAGACTTGAAGTTACAAGTCCCCGTCACAAAGTTGATCTTAGAAGGCCCGATGGGGGGCTGGGACCTGCTTGATTCCCAGCTGGGTAACCTCACCATTTCTTTGGTTGACAGTTCAACCTCAGGCCCCTCTAGTCAGAGGGGAAACTCAGCCTTTTATCCTTTTCTGAGGTTACTGGATGGCTCTTGGCTTTCTCGTCTTCTTTTTTAAGTTGAGAGAATCATCGTGTGTTCCAGAAGCATTGGAGAGTCAGCTCATAGCCAAATACACCCCCAGTGCAAAGCTGAAGGAAAAAAAAACACATAAATAAAAGATTGGGACATGACTGCCCCTAGGTGTGGTGGAGGAGACAGTTTATTATAGATATATGGGAAAGCAGAAGCAGAGGCAAAGGGACCTCTGGGAGAGCCCAGAGTGGACGTGACCCTGAGACATGGGGATGGGGGAGGGAAGAGAGGGAAACCAGGTGCAGCAGCCAGAGGACCCAAAAAGAGAGTAGACGGGGAAAAAAAAGCAGGTTGATTACATAGGGAAGAGCAGCCTAGGCCCCAGGATGGTGAAGTTTAGGGTATGGGGCAGGGTATACCAGCCAGGAAGGCGTGTAACAGGTAGGGAGGTAGGGGCTGAGGGATGAGGGAGAACTGGTAGCTGGATCGGTTTGGGTATATATTAAATATATATATATATATTAATATATATTAAATATACCTCACCGGTTTTTCCTGGTTTGAAACCTAACGAAAGCATTCTCAGAAACTTTCTTCCCAGTGGGAGAATTTCCCCTAGGCAGGACAGTGAGCAGGAAGGTGTGGCTCATGACCGGGTCCTGCTCAGATGGCAGGCGGATTCCAGGAAGTGTCTGCTTCTGGGCAATTATCCTTGGGGTTTCCTGCACTCCAGATCTCATAAAGAGGCTTCAAAGACCAGTTCTCTGGGGATGGTTTTATCAAAAGGGATTTAACATGAGGAAAAGCGTCTAGAAACTCAGCTACTAATTAAAACAGCAAGATCTGAAAAAAAAAATCTTAACAGCGAGTTCTTGAAGCAGCGTGGAGATGAGGTGGGGATGCCCATTGACCAGACGCCTAGAGCAGTTGGTCCGCGCTGTGCTGCAGGCTGGAGGCAGTGAGAGTGGGAACTGAGGACTTGGAACCTGAACCCGGAGCGGGTGTGGGAAACACGGGGCGCCATCTGCTGTCTTTACAATCGAGTCACTCATATTCAGTGCAGCTCATTCATCATTTTCCAGAGTGATGACCACACACTCACTGCGCACTGGGACTGAGTGGACACCTCAATTGGCCAGTCCCAGTAGGGAGCACCTTACGAGGAGGAGAAGGAGGAGGAGGAGGAGGAGGAGGAGGAGGAGGGTTTCTTCTAGAAGCTTGCCTCCACCCCCACTAGGCCAACTTAGCTGGAGAGGCCACTCCCTCATCTCCCCATCCCAGCGGTTTTTCCAGGAAACACCACAGGTTTGTTTTAAGGGCATAGCCGCCTGGTTTCTGATGGTTTGGTTTTTCTCCCAGGTTAAACTGGGACCAATAGTCTGAAACCTGAGTAGCTCCGTTGGTAGAGGGCTTGTAGGGGCACACGTGAGGCTCTAGATCCCGCCGTCAGCAACAGTAAACCGGATATTATGGTGCATGCCAGCAGTAGTCCTGGGGTTTAGGAAGTGGAGGCAGGAGGACTAGGAGCTCAAGATCATTCTAGGTTACATCGGGAACTTAAAACTGGCCCGGGATGCATGAGACCTTGATGTAAAAAATCAAAACCAACAACAACAAGTCTATTCATGTGCTGGAGGGATGCCTTCCTACCCTGGCTCTTCCAATAGCCACACAGGGATCAGATCTTCTCCTGGACTCACACAAGCCGTGTACCTGTGAGCAGGCAGTTCATCCACTTTCTTATATCTGAAACAGGATAGTGGAAATCTTCATTAACAAAAATGTGTGTGAGGGCAGGCATGATGGCTCAACAAGTAACGGTGCTTGCCACCAAACCTGACAACCTGAATTCGAGCCCCAGAAACCCCATGGTAGAGAGAACCAGCTCCTGTAAGTTGTCCTCTGACCCCCACATACATGGCATGGCATGGCTACATCCTACGAATACACACACATACCTCTCCCCCCACAGTATCACATACTCACGATATGTATAAAGTAAACAGATAATAAATACAATGTAATTCCTTATGTCTTAAAAAAGAAAAGAAAAGAAAAGAAAAGAAAAGAAAAGAAAAGAAAAGCCGGGAAGTGGTAGCACACACCTTTGGGAGGCAGAGGTAGGCGGATCTCTGTGAGTTCGAGGCCAGCCCCGTCTGCAAGATAGTTCCAGGATTGGCAGAACTGTTTCACAGAGAAATCCTGTCAAGAAAGAAAGAAAAAAAGAAAAAAAGAAAGAAAGAAAGAAATGCATGAGATGCTTAGACCATTACCAGGTGCGTGATAGACATTATAATTAGATGGAGCATGGGGTTATTTTTCAGAGGGTAGCCTATCATGAGTTCCTGTATATCTGAGTGGTTGCAGGCTTCTGTTTGCCTCTCCCAGGTAGATCATGAACTCCAACAGAGCTGTCTGACCACACCGCCCCCCACAATAGCCCAAGCTTGACTCAGTGACTGTTTCTGTAATGATCTAAGGAATAAAAGAGCCACTCCACAGTGCAGAGGGAAGAAGAGTGAGGGATGCTGGAGAGAGAGAGGTTTTTTCAAACATCTCCAGCAGCTGCCTGTGCTTGAAGCCACCATAAAAAGCATCCTTAAAATGAAGCAAGGAGAGCAGGAATTGGGAGAGCTCTGCAGCCCAGCCTCCACCTCGAGGCTCTGTGCTGTAGCAAGCCTGGGGGAGAGTGGGAGCAAGCAGGCCAGCAGGGCCAGGAGCCCACAGGAAGGCAGAGGCAAGGTGAGCAATAGGAGGTGCTCGCATGACACTTAGGAGGCAGAGACAGATAGCCAGGGACACCTCTGGTTGACAGAGACACGGGGCCAGCTGATGAAGCAAAGAGGGAAGACAAGCGTTGGACCTGGCAGGGAATTCTCCAAGGGCTGACAGGCTCCAGCCGACTGGTGATTTATGACCAGTGAGAGCTTCCTCACGGCCAGGGAAGGTGGCTGCAGTGGGACTCAGCAGCTCACAGAGCCAGGGAGATCCCAGTGCATAGGCGGTCAGCCTTCCTGGCCCACCTCACATGCTTGGACTAGAGACCGGGAGAGCAAGTTGGTGGCTCAGGCTTGGAATGCCAGCAGTTCAAGGCTAGCTTCGGCTACATAGGGAACACAAGGCAGGCTAGGCTCCTTGTCTAATTCACCACCCCTCCGCCCCCGTTCGAAATATTGAGGCCCACACAGGAAGTGCTGGCTCAAGATTGATAGTGTTACCTGGTCTCCACTTCTCCCCTTTCCTCTCCTCTTCCTTCCTCCCTTCTACTCCTTTCCCTCCTCCATCCTTATTCCTTTCCTCCCTCCTCCTCCGTCTCCTCTTTCTTTTTGAATTATTTAGCATACAGAAAGTACAAGGTAAGCAGGGCCTCCGAGATCCTACAAGACACGATTCAGACCCCTTTAAAGCGTCCTCAGTGGCAGAGCGTGAGAGGAAAGGAGCCGTCAGTCATCAGGACGGTGGGTACCACGAGGCACGGCTTACAAACATCTGTGTTTGGTTTTGTTTGTGTGCATTCCCGCAGTACGGGGAGGGCCATGGAATGAGTCAGGCAACAATGACCGAATTTGCAACTGAAGCTGCTGGGGGGCGGGGGCAGGGGGTTGGATGAGGAGAGGTGGAACCGGAACGGAAACCGAGGGGTGTGTTTCATCTGGAAATATATGAGATGGTTCTTGTGTTATTGGGGGGGGGGGGGCAGTAAGCTGACTCAGCGAATAAAAGAGCTTGCTGCCAAGCCTGAGCCCCTCCCTGAGTTTGATACCCAGCACTTCCATCTGGCCAAAAGTTGTCCTCTGACTTCCAAACAAGTTTTGTGGTGGGGGTGGGGAGATACTCCCTCTTGTAATACATTTCTAAATGAAAAGGAGGGCTGCCTAATGGTGTTTCAGGGCAGCTGTTCTTAGATGGCAGGCACCGTTCTCGTGAACACTCGTGTTGATGAGAAGAAGCTCAAGGAGCCGCGCTGTGGGCTGTGAGACAGTGAGATGCTTGTTCTTCCGTATTTCTTCAAAATCAGGAGCCCCAAGGGCCAACCCGCCAAAGGCTGCAGCGAGGTGCTCTGCCGCCGCCGTTTCACAGCCCTGAGTCTTTCTTCCCTCTGCTCACACTTCCTCTCACAGATTCTCCAGGACTGTTTCAAGCCGTTCCATGCTCAGCAAGATGCGACAAGGCCCTCCCTCCGGTGAATAACTGCCACACTACAGAGACTCCTCAGCCCGAGTGAGGCCTGACAAGTGAGTGTTTACACCAACTCTCACGCCTTCTGTTATAGGTGAGAGCAAGGGAGAACTGGGTATTTTTACACTAGATGCCAGCTCTACAGGGACATGGAGTGCCCTCCCTGCCTGTCTGTATTCGGTGTGTCATGGCAAGTGTTTACATCTTTTTTTATTTATTTATCTTTTGAAACTAGGTAACCGTGGCTAGACTTGATCTTACTATGTAGCTGAGGGTGGTCTTGAAACCCTGCTCCTGCTGCCTCTACCTCACAATTGCTGAGTTTGCAGACGTGTGCCCCTGTGCCTGGATCAAGTGTTTGGAGCTTTTAAAGGCCTTCGGCCCACATTTGTAAAACAGGAGTGATTTCTATCTCATTGCAATGTCATAATGAAAGACCCCCAGCGTGAGGAGACTCTCACTCAAGTCTCGGGATAACACGCCTCCCCTCCCACCCTGTAACTCACGAGAGACGGTCCTTGCTGCAATCACCCGAGGCTTATGGACAGGTACCAGTGCACTGGGGCCGAGACTCATAACCCACGCAGGGGAGGAGTTCGACCCCGAGTAACTGGGAGAAGGGGTTTTTACGGGAAGAAACCACAGCCCAGTAATCCAAAGGGGTACGGAGGGCATCATAGAAAATTCCAAAAATACCAATGATAATCACAAGGGGCAACTCCCTGTTTCTCAAGATTATAATCTAACTTTATTTTCAGCTAGTTCCTGAAACTGAACCGGCTAATCCTAGATTTCTGATTTTTCTCTCCCTGCTTAGATTTTGGCTCTATTTTTTTCTGCTAGGGGGTCTGGATTTATCCAGGTCTTTCAATGCATATTGAATGAGCGGTGTGCCTAAGAGTCTAGCCCCTTTCACAGGGCAAGCAATTATAAAAAAAAATGCTTCCTGTTGGGGCCACCGTTGCTTTTGGGGACACTTTCTGTTTCCATTGGAGGACTGTGTCAGCAGGCCTAGCTGTGCAGGAATAGAAACTGTGGAGAGGAAGAAACAAAAGTCCTCAGAACTTCATGATGTCTAGGGTTCTTGCAGTGTTTGGCCAGTGCTTTATAGATAGGCAGAGATAAATAGGGGTATCCCCCCCCCCCCACACACACATTATAAAAGCACACTGGAGCTGGGCAAGTGCTGGCACACTTCTTTAATCCCAGCACTAGGAAGGCAGAGGCTGGCAGATCTCTATGAGTTCAAGGCTAGCCTGGTCTACAAGAGCTAGTTCCAGGACAGGCTTCAAAGCTACAGAGAAACCCTATCTCAAACAAACAAACAAACAACAACAAAAAATACCCACAATAAATAAATAAATAAATGCACATTGGCTCTGTGTGTGGTAGAATGGAACGGCTTGTGCTCAGTGTGGACAGCTAAGCATGCATACTAATTAACACTTTGCTTGTTCTCAGTTTACCCCAGTGGTTCCGGGAGGCATGCACGACTGATGTGGGCAGATACTAACCTCACTTAAAGCTACACAGAGACCAAATGAGGGAGAGGGTCACATGGGCAAGGCTGACCACCTGGCCAACGGGGCAGGGCTGAGCTCTGGAATGACCTGCTGGCTGGAGATGAAACGGAGGGCAGTTTCCTGGGGTGGGGTTCTGCTGCCTTCTCGGACCTGCAGCTCTCAAGGAAGTGCCACTCAGAAGTTCTGCTCACAGTGTTGGTGATGGTGGGCAGTCAGTCACATCATCAGTGAGCTGCAGCCCAGATGTGAGCACTGTGTTTGTGAGGAGAAGCATCAGAGGCAGATGAGGAACTGAAGCTCAGAGAGAGAGAGAGACAGACAGACAGACAGACAGACTGACTGACTGACTATGGGGTGTGCAGGAGGGAGTCAGAGATACAGGCTGCTCTATGCATGGGGTTTCAACCCAGAATCTAAAAATGCCTTTTCAGCCTTTGCCATCAGGACTTCCAATACACTTCCCACAGGCTCCTAGTGGAACTGTAGCTAATCCTCAAGACCCAGTGATAGTTTACTCAGATTTCATCAGTTTGAAGCACTGGCTGGAGGCTGCCCCAAGGCCTAGCAGAGGCCAGTGAGGTCTTGCCAGGATCTCCAGTTTCAACCTCTACCATCATCTATCTCAGAGACCATGTCAAGTCTGCTAGCTTCCTAGAACCATTCCTGGGCCTTCAGAATCCTGGCTCTGTGGATGCCCATGGAGACTGACCACAGCAGTCTAAGCAGGAACAGCAAGGCTGGCACAGACAGTACCCAGGCAGAGCTGTGCCTCATAGCTGTTGGCTCTGAGTGACTGAGCTGAGGAGGCCTGAAAGTCAGCCTCTGTGGGAGAGTTCTCAAGCAGGCTGTACCCCCGGGCCAGTGTTACCCAAAGGCTACCTTCAGCCACCTCTGTGTCCGCACAGGGATCATTGATGTGAGCTGCAGTTGCTTCCTCCGCCTGGGGTGCTTGATGACAGCCCTCATCAGGTGAAGGAAATGGCCGATCGATAACCGTAACAATACACAGCCAGTGACCCGTTATTTAACCACAGAGTTCATTAGAGCGGTAGCACAGCCATCATCATAGCAGTAGGCCTCCCTCGTGGTCTGCTGAGAGGAGGGGGCTGAGGGTGCCACAATGGTTTGATGGGCAGACAGGCATTCAGGGCTGTCAGTCTATGACTTAGAGAAAGAAAATGAAAGAGGACCAAAATGTCAGAGTCAAAAGATCTGATGCCGTTACTGTAATGCGTTAATTAATTAACTCAATCAATATCTTTGAGCACTGTCTTAGGGTTTCTATTGCTGTGCAGGGACACCATGACCATGGCAACTCTTATAAAGGAAAACATTTAACTGGGGTGGTTTACAGTTCTGAGGTTTAGTCCATTATTATCATAGTGGGACATGGCAGTGTGCAGGCAGACATGGTGCTGGAGAAGGAGCTGAAATTCTACATCTTTTTTTTTTTTTTTTTTTTTTTTTGAAATTCTACATCTTGATCTGCTGGCAACAGGAAGTGAACTGAGACACTGGGGCTTGAGCATATATCTCATATATGCCCACCCCATAGTGACACACTTCCTCCAACAAAGCCACACCGCCTAATAGTGCCACTCCCTGTGAGCTTATGGGGGTAACTACATTCAAACCACCTGCAAACACCAATGTGTGTCATGACCTGTCTTAGATGGCAAAGGCTAGAAGTTGGACAAGGTGTTCATCAGTGTGTTTGTTTTTATTGTGTATGTTATGTATGCATGTATGGTATATGTTGCAGAATATTTGTTTACAGTGTTAAGGCATGTCTCTGCCTACGGTGCCTTCTTATTGGTTTATTAAAAAGCTGAATGGCCAATAGTAGGCAGGAGAGCGTAGGTGGGATTTCCTGGGAAGAAGAGAGGGAGAGAGATGCCAGCAGACTCAGAGCAAGTCGGATGTGCTGTACTGAGGAAAGGTAAAAGCCACGTGGCAGAATGGAGATTAATAAAAGCAGGTTAATTTAAGGTAAGAGCTAGTTGGGGTAAAAGCCTAAGCTAAAGGCCAAGTTTTCATAATTAGTATTAATTCTCTGTGTCATTATCTGCAGGCTGGCGGTCCCAGTGAAAGTACTACTATAGATGTGTGGGGGTGTGTGTCTATGCATATGTGTATGTAGTGTGTGTGTGTATGTGACAGTACTACTATAGGTGTATGTGGGGTGTATCTATGCATATGTGTGGTATGTGTTATGTGTGTGTGTGGTGTATCTATGCATATGTGTGATATGTGTATGTAGTGTGTGTTGAAAACTAGGGTCCGTACATGCTTTACATGCAGTCTATCCCAGAGCCACATCACTGGCCCCCCCCTTTTTTTTTAAATCACCATTTAATAAGCTCACCATGAACTCAGCAGGTTAATGTGGCCCACATTTCTGATATCAGGAGCCTGGCATTTGTCCTCTCCAAGGCTGCCACTGCAAAGCCATGCCTGGGCTAGGAGAAGCTCAATGGTTAAATTGCTTGCTGTGCAAGCATCAGGAGCAGAGTTCATATATGAAACCCACATAAGCGGTGGGTGGGTGTGGCGGCTGACCTCTCATTCCGGTTTATTTAGAATTCCTGAAGCAGCTGGCTGGTGACCCCAGCCATGCTGTCCAGCTCTGGGTTTGATTGAGAGACCTGCCTTGATGAGTAATGAGGAAGAGTGATGGAGGATGACGCCTGACATCAGACATGGGCTTTCACATGTGTGCATACTCATGTGCATGTGCACCCATACATATGTGCCCACACATGAGCAAAATATATGTACACACACACACAATGCACACTACACATGCGCGTGCGTGTGAAAAGAAAAAGAAAAACAAAATACCAACCTTGCCTGATGCCTCATTAGAAGTTTTTTTGACTGGAGAAGGATGACATCCTGTGTCACTAACAACAGACAAGTGTTCTGAGAAACCCATTAGTAAATGATTGGTTGTGAGAACAGTACAGAGTGTACTTGTACAAAACCACAAGGTAAAACATGTTACACACATCGGCTATGTGGTAAGTGTGTGCACAGATGCCTATCTGCCTTAGCTTATTGCTCCTGGGCCCAGGCTGAAGGAAACAACATTGAAATTCAATCAAGCCTAAGAGAGCATGGTGCAATCAAGGGCTACTGCAAACAGGAGTTGCATAAGACCAACTCACAGCACACTGTTTTACAGCAAGCTTTCTTCCTTAATAAGTAGGGATATGGTCCAACAAAAAGTATAGTGTAAGTTGGGTGGTGGTGGCACACACCCTTAATCCCAGCACTTGGGAGGAAAAGGCAGGTAGATTTCTGAGTTCAAGGCCCACCTGGTCTACAGAGTGTGTTCCAGAACAGCCAGAGGAACACAGAGAAAGCCTGTGCCAAAAAATCAAATAAATAAATAATATAAAAATATAGTGTATGGGCTGGAGAGATGGCGCAAGTGGTTAAGAACATTGCTTGCTCTTCCAAAGGTCCTGAGTTCAATTCCCGGCAACCACATGGTGGCTCACAACCATCTGTAATGAGGTCTGGTGCCCTCTTCAGGCCTGCAGACATATATACAGACAGAATATTGTATACATAACAAATAAATTAATTAATTAAAAAATATAGTGTAGTAGACAAACCATTTACGTATTAGACTATTTTGTGTTGCTATGACAAAATGCCTGAGTCTGAATAACTTATACAATTAACAATGCATCCATGATGCTCAAGCCCACCAACCACATGTGTAAGCACAAATAAATGAGTAAATAAAAAATTGGAATAAAAGAATAAGTGACAATGGCTGTGACACACTGGGCAATGGGAATCTCTCAGCTCCATAATTAACCTCACAAGACCATTGTTGTATATGTGGTTCATTGTTAGGTATATGTCACTATAGTGTGTGACTTCACTACCAAGTTTGTGTAGTTGGTAGTAGGGTTCAGGTCCTCATAGACTGGGAGACAAAGAACCAACTAGTTGTTGGCTGGAAGCCACCTCTGCTCCCTGTCTTGTGGCCATCTCCAACATGGTAACATGCTTCCTGAGAGTCAGCAAAGGAGGTCACCTAGAAAGACACACACTGCCACCTTGCTCAACATAACCACGGAACTAATGCCAGTGTGGTGCATACGTGGATTCCCAGTGTTTGGGAGACCAAGGTAGTAGGCCTGACGTTTCAAGGCCAGCCTGACTACAAGGTGAGATCCAGTCTCCAAACAGCAAAAAGAGCTGGGAAGGTTGCTTGGTGTTAAACACTGACTGTGCAAGCACAAGGACCTGAGTTTGGATCCCCAGGACCCACTTAACTGCTAAATGGGCTTGGTGATCTGCTCTTAATTCCAGCCTCGGAAGGCAAAAACAAGGGGTCCCCAGAGCAGGCTGGCTAGTGGGACCAGCCATATTGGCGAGCGATGGGTTTGGCTGAAGAATTTTGCCTCATTGAATAAAGTGGAAGAGCAATCAAGGCTGATTCTGAACATCAACCTTAGGTTTCCATGTGCATGCATGTGTACATGCACGAACACATGCACACGCACATGCGTGCACACACACACATACTTAAACATGTATACACACTCACACACATGAAAATGGAAAAGCAAAAACAAAACAAAAGCAACCAACAAAGAACATTCCACTACTTTGCTCTATTGGCAGAAATTTCAGTTCCTGGACTGCAGAAAGTGAGGCTCATGTGTGGGCGTGGGCACCAGGATTGCGATAATTGGTGTCTGTTTTAGCCTGTCTATTCGGTCTCTGCTGTCACTCAGTTTACAGGGAAGACAGCCGTAAAATATAATTACTGCAAAGTGTGATCCAGGCTATAAGAAGGGAAGAACTCAGGAGGAGTATTAACTCATGGCAAATCGAATCCCCTGAAGAACTTTATAAACATCATATTCTGGGGCTGGAGAGACAGGACAGCAGCTAAGAATGTTTGCCACTCGGGTGGCAAGGGACCTGGGTCTAGTTCTCAGTACCCACACTGGATAGCGCATAACCTTCTGTAACTTCAGTTTCAAGGGATCAGTGCTCTCTTCTGGTCTCTGTAAGCACCTGTTCATGTGAATGCGTGCGAACACACACACACACACACACACATGTATGTGAGCGTGCGTACAATTAAAACATAAAGTAGCCCTTAAAAACAAAACAAAAATTGTCATGTATTAGTCAGGTCTGATGGCACATGCCTGTAATTCCAGCACTCAGGAGTTGAAGGCAGGAGGATCAGAAGTTTGAGGCCAGACTGTGTTAGGGAGTGAATTAGAGGCCAGTCAAGGCTTCAAGAGACCCCATCTCTTTAAATAAAACAAACAAACAAACAAAAATCACATCCAGGTACCATGCAGAGACACTACTGGTTCTCTAGGACTGGGTCTCTTTCCTTGTGATCAAGACAAAAACAACGTAAGGGGGGATGTTCTAGTTTTGTTCTGTTGCTGTGATAAAAAAAAAAACAACAAAAAACAAAAAACAAAGCTCTGGCCAAAAGCAACATCTAGGAGGAAAGGGTTAATATGGATGATGATACTTCCAGATCACACTCCAGCACTGATGGAAGTCTGGGCAGGGACTCAAGAAGGACCTTACATCAGAAATCATGGAGGACGGTGCTTGCTGGTTCTCAGGCTCCTGCTTGTCTAGACTTCTTGTACATGCCAGGACTGTTTGCTCGTGGAGGATGCTGCCTACCATATGCCAGACCTTTCTGCATCCATTGGCAACTCCCTACAAACATGCCACGGGCCAAAGTGATCTGGGCAATACCTCAATGGAGACCCCCTTCTTAGGTGACTCCGGCTGCAATAGCTAAAACAATTTGGGGCAGGAGGGCAGTGGTGCCTGAGGTAGTTGCCTGTTCACAAGGCAGCAGACAGGAAGCAGTGGGGAGGGGCAATGCCAGGCCCAGACCCCAGCTTAAAGGCTCTATCTACAGCCTTCAAAAACAGTGCCACCAGCTGAGGAGCACGTGCTTAAAACATGAGCCTGAGCGGGCATTTCTGATTCAAACCAAAGCAAACTCCTTTCTCCCGTCTTGACAATGAAGGGCGGTTATATTAAAATCCCCTCTATGGAGGACAATCCTCAGATCCTGTGTGGCTATAGATTGCATCCCCCCACCCAGCTCAGCCCCTGAAAAACTCCTGCAGTCTTCGAGCTTCGAGGGCTGTGCTCGGAGCAAGGCTGGCTGGAAGATGCTTTCAAACATGCCCTTTTCCAGGACATCTACTGCCTGTCGGAGCAGGGAGAAGTTCACTCAGCAGTAACCAGCTCTGGCTGCGTTTAATCTATGGTGCGCTTATTAGAATTAGGGTTTTAATTAAAATTGACATTTCAAAGACTACCTCTGAGGAAGCCCTGTGTTCGCTGAAAGCCCATCATGGTGGCAGAAGTGTCCCTCCCTCATGATAGTCGGTGACAGCGGACTCATTGCTCTGTCTCTCTTCCTGGTGTGGGTGTAGCTTTTTGACAGGGCAGCGTCAGTGAGGACTGGCACATGAAGCAGAGGTGGCTCTGTCCTGCCCTCTGGGGACCAGAACTGCCCCGTGGCTCTGGACTTTGTGCTGAGCCTTCTGAGTCTCAGTTTTCTCACACAAAATAGACCGCTCTCTGCCTACTTTTGTTGGGGGCGGGTATTTTATTTTTAATTATGTCTATGTCTCTCTCTTTCTCTGTGTATGTGTGTGTGTGAGAGAGTGTATGTCTGTGAGAGAGGGGGAGAGAGAAAGTACATCCTGATGAATGGATGGCTGGGGCTGACTAAATTGCTTCTCCACAGACCCAGGAGCTCACTTTTCTCCCCTGTAGCGCCCAAGGCTAGTATGAAAGGCTGCTCTTCTCAGACATCTCAAGGGAAGCTGCTGTCCCCCATCCTTCAGGAGCAAAGAGTAAGGGTGGCAAATTGAGCTGGAGTCCGAAGGCAGAGGTATCTCATGAATCTCTTCTCCACCCTTTCTTTTAAGATATTTATTCCACTGAGCCCCATGTTCATGTTGAAGAATCCAAGTGTCATGCTGCCAAAGCCACCACTGCCACTTGCATTACCCAAGGAGGTGGGAAGAGCCTTCTTCAGAAGTGTTCTCAAAGCCGGGCAGTGGTGGGGCACGCCTTTAACCCCAGCACTCAGGAGCCAGAGGCAGGGGGATCTCTGTGAGTTTGAGGCCAGCCTGGTCTACAAGGTGAGTTCCAGGATAGTCAGGACTGTTACACAGAGAAACCCTTTCTAGAAAAATTAATAAATAAAAAAGTAAGTGCCCTTTAAAAGAATGAGGAAGAGTCAGGCTTCACCAGGACAGGATGGAAAACCCAGGTAGCAGGAGACTGAGCTCGTAGGCAGCATAGGACAGGACTCATCTGAGATGTCATCCTCACCTTGGGAGGAGAGCCTGTCATCCACCCACAAGGTACTGAGGAGGAACCAAGCCCCGCCACCTTCCTCCCTGAATTACTCAGCTGAGAAGCCAGGATTAAAAATGAAGTAGAGACCAAAGCCAGAAAAGTCACATATGCACTATCTTTGGCGCAAGACCTTAGGAATGTTCTGGAGTCTCTGTTGAGCTGAGAACTAAAAAGGAAGAGAAGGGATAGAGATCTTCAAGAAGTCAAGAGACTGGAGGTCCTTCCTCAGCCCTCAACGACCTTTCTGGGAAATCAGCAAGCAGTCCGGTTATGCCACGGCCTGGAGCAAGTCACAGGTCCTGGAGAAGGTGTAGGTGGCTCCAGAACTATAGTTCAGAGGTGACAAGTCAGTCCAGAACTAAGGTCAAAGCCCCCTCCCTTTGCCAGCTCCACACCCGGAGCTCTTTCTGAAGACAACAGGCTGGCCTGGGCCCAGAGGAGGGGCCGACTCCCAGAAACATTACAGAGTGCCTAATGCGACTTGGCTGGACCAGCCGGGAAAGCTCCCCCCAGATTAACTGGCTAATTAATGAACTCGCCAAACATTTAGTATTCATCAGACGCTCTGCCAAGCATTATTTGTTCTCTTTGCAAACACGTGCCGCGGAAAGCACAATAGGACCCGTGCTCCAGACGGGCCCAACTGCTGGGGCGAGCCAGTCACATCAGCTCAGACTTCATAGCTTCTGTTGCTGAAGGCTTAGTTCCAGTCACTCTTCAGGACCCAGTCCAGCCAGCTGCCCATCAGAAAGCCACCCTGATCCTCCCAGGGGACCACTGTTCAAACTGCTTCCCCACTCCTCCTTCTCTGGACACTTCACATGCAGGGATGGCTCGGTGGATTCATTGCCGTATCTGTCTCTTCCACTTGCCTGGGAACTCCACGGAGGCCAGGACCACCTTCATGGTGCGGTTCTATCTATGGTTCCCAGCATGCATTGCGTGCTCAGTGTGTCTGAACCAGAGCTACCTGCAGACCGCCCTATGGTCCGGCTCCAGCCTGGTTCTTTATCCCAGCCACTGACTGTGGTTTCAGACCTGAGCCACATCATTAACTAGCAATAATGAGGCCCTGGACCAGCTTGGGAGCATTGTAAATGATACTGGGTTGGGAGGAGGTGCGAGGGGGATTTCAATGAGGCTGGAGTGGCTGTTGAGACCGAGGATGTTGGTTCAGTCTCCTCTGATGGAGACATACAACAGCTTCAGATTCAGTTCTGCAGTTCTGTATCTCAGTCCCTGTTATTCTGGAGCTACTGGGGAGAACTAGGGTCACAAGCCAAATGTAGTCACCCAAAGTTACCCACATCCTCATCTCTGCGAGCACCTTCCACAGCAGGGGATTGCCTAGTTAAGGAAGTCAGGATGGAGAAAATGCATGTGAGCCCACGTGTGGATCAGCAGGGTCCTCATGAGAGGTGCAGGGGGGCTGGCGACAGTGAAGCCAGGAAGAGGACAAGGCTGACTTGTCCTCTGTAGAGGGGTGGATCACTGTGACTTGTTCAGAGGACAGGAGGCCATCAGAAGCCAGAAAGAGCTCCGAGAGGAGTCTCCTGCCAACACTCAGACGTTAGCCTCGCAAAGCTGATCTCAGACTCTCGTCTCCAAGTGTGTGTGTGTGTGTGTGTGTGTGTGAGAGAGAGAGAGAGACAGAGACAGAGAGACAGAGACAGAGAGACTGTGAGACTATGTTTGAGAAAGCGTGTCATATAACCTGGGTTGTCCTCAAATGCACCTGTCTCAGAGAATGACCTTGAACTTCCAATTCTCCTGTCTCTTCCTCCTGAATGTTGAGATTACTTGTGTGACACCAAGATTCCATTTGGATCTTTAATCTGAAATCCCTAGAGTCATGGAAGACTTTGATCCGATAAGCTGTTCTCTCTCTCTCTCTCTCTCTCTCTCTCTCTCTCTCTCTCT
>NC_022014.1:41165919-41176473 GCF_000317375.1 Microtus ochrogaster
AGCTTATAAAATGAACACACACACACACACACACGTACACACATGCACACACACGCACACACACACACACACACACACACACACACACACGAATGCCTTGTTTATGAGGTGCTGGCCATCAGACCCAGCTAGGCAAGCACTATGGCAGCTGAATTGCCCCGTGTTTTAGACCCTAAAGAGTAGAGCGGTTATACCACTAAGCTGACGCAATGTTTCTGGCCAGCTCCAACTGCTGTCAGAGTTGGAAACAGAGAGTGGAACTTGGCTGCATTCCTGAATAGGTCCAGATATCCTCCAGCCAATGAGATGTGGGAGCTGAGAGACGGGAAATGACTGTCCGTGGTGAGGCAGGCAAACCTAAGGACTGCTCGGCAGTTTGAGACTCCCTTGCCTTGGGCTATGCCCACACTCATCGATTTTCTCAATGTCCCTGACAATCAAGCCCCTCCCATTACATCAAGCTGTCCATACACTCCACTTCAAACCGTGGAGTGAGCCTCCTCTCCCTTCTGCAGCTTAGCCTTTCTCCTGGGTCAGCTCCTCCAAAGCCCGAGTTGACAGCAGAGGGAAGCTACACTAGGGACAGCAGTCCCATTTAGACAGAGTTGACCTACAAGACCCATGCCTGTAGAACCTGAAGCCATGGCCATTAGAAGACATCGTTCTGCTGAGGCCTTTGGTTCCCTGCACTGTCTGTCCCCTCCTGGAAGGCCGGGCTCTGAGACAAAGCAGGCGATATTCCGGGGGGCTTGTGACAAACTCCTCTCCCCTTGGCGGACTTATTTATTCATCAAGGTTCTTGGTGTGAGTTCCTGCTACCCTTGCCAGCTAGCAACTTACCTGGGGCTCTTCATGCTTTGTGCTAATCCCTCCCAGGGGAAAGCTGAGCTTGTGGCAGGAGACTTGTGGGGTAGCTGAGAGGCAGTATGCTGAGACATAGGCTCCCATGGCAGGTGGGCAGTTACGGCAGACAGGAACGGTTCCCCGCACCTATGAGTCTGGGAGGCAAGGATCCACCACACAGGGCTAAGGAGGTTGTGTACTCCTCGAGGGCTCTCGCTGCTTGCAAAGATGTGCTTGGACTGCCCTGGTGTGGTCTAATCGGGCTGCATCCTTCCTTTCTGGTCATCCCTCTTTCTTCTGTTATTTAGCCAATCTCACTGCTCTTGAAGAATGAACTGTTCTTGTGGTATCAAGGCCATCATGAGAGTGCCTAGGTCCTGTCTTCCAACATAAACAGGCAGGAAACATAACACGGAGACACAAAGTCCTTTGTTCACATTGTAGACTTGACTTTTATGACCCTAGAGCACCATGCAGGCAAGCCCCATCATTTGCGCTGTGTGGCCGTGGACTGTGCAGCCCCATCATTTGCGCTGTGTGACGGTGGACTGTGCAGCCCCATCATTTGCGCTGTGTGACCGTGGACTGTGCAGCCCTATCATTTGCGCTGTGTGGCCGTGGACTGTGCGCCTGGGACAGACTTGGCTGTTGAGCTGGGAAACCTGAGTTTTGCTTTTCTCTCTGTCCTAAACAGACTGGTGGCTTTGAGCAGTCCCCTTACCCTATTCTATGTCACTTCAGTTCTGTACTGGACAAGGAATGGACAACATTGGTCTTTAAGATCCCATGGAAGCCTAGGAAACCTCTGTGAGCTCCAGTGGGGAAGAGGTGTCCCAGAGGTGAGGATACTCTGAGGTCCAAAGTCTTTCTGGGACTGGGGAAACTGGGTTGGCCTGGTGAGGAATAACCAAGTCCAAGATTGGCTGAGGAGGAGAAGTTTCAGAAAACAGGGATACTGTGAAGAGAAAGCAGGGCCGTGGTCCTAGGTCAGGTATAGTATAGAGTCTGCTATGGGGTTTGCTAAGGAGAGGGCGGGCCATCAAAACCCGTGCCTCTGAACAAAGTGTGGGACTGCGGAGCCGGCCAGATGAAAGGGGTTCTGGGTATTTAACAGGACGACTAGAGTCCCATAGAAGACCAACATTTTAGCAGTCGGTAACCGCACCGGGGTTTGGAGGAAGGAAGGGAGTCAGAGACTAGCTAGAATCCCGAGCAGAGGGGGAGACTAGAGTAAGGGCTGCACCTAGAACACAGGCAGCCGTTTTGTAACCAGGGGGAGAAACAGAGATGGGGAAAGGCATTCATCTGTCTTGTCTTGACATAGGAATGCTGTGATGGGGGTGGGGTGGAGTGGCTCAAGACCTTCAAGGGAAGAGACTGAAGCTACAGGATCTGAAGAGCTGAAGGTGGGGTGGAGAGCCAAGAGCAGGGGAAGAAAGAAGCTGGAGGGCAGCACAGGAGAAAGGTCAATAAACCCTCACTGAAAGCTTCCTACAGGGCTTAGCCTCAGTGTTCTCACCTGTAAAACGGACTAATAATGTTCTCATCTATAAAATGGACTAATAGTGTTCTCATCTATAAAACGGACTAATAATGTTTCCATCTATAAAATGGACTAATAATGTTCTCATCTATAAAACGGACTAATAATGTTCTCATCTATAAAATGGACTAATAATGTTCTCATCTATAAAATGGACTAATAATAATCGAGGGCTAATACAATAATGTGTGGTACCGCCAACACAGCACAGCTTAGCATGGAGTTCCTCTCACATGCGGGATGTTTAACAAATAAAGATTCTAGTCTGTTTTCGGGTTGCTATAGCAATATATCAGAGGTGTATTTATTTAATATATCTTTATGACAGGAAAGGCTTATTTGACTCCAAATTTTGGAGGCTGAAAATCCGAGATTGTGTGGTGAGTTCTTTCATCTTGACTGTCAACTTGGTAGGATCTGGAGTTGCCTAGGAGATCCATCTCCGCATATGTCTGTGAGGAAGTTCCTAGATTAGGTTTGTTGAAGTGGGAAGACTCCCCATCCCTTGGGCTGGAGTCCTGGCCCGAGTCAAGGGCGAAGGTGATCTGAGCACCAGCGTTCACCTCTCTCTGCTTCCCGATTGTGATGTACCGGGACAGCTGTCTCACTGCCACCCGCTGACTTCCCTGCCCTGATGGACTGTGTCATGTGAAAACAAAACAAAACTCTTCCTTAAGCTGCTTCTTGTCAGGTGCTTGTCCTAGCAATGGAGAGTAACTGAGGCAGGTGGCTTCCTCTGCTTGGCTGCTAGTGAGGTCTCCTTCTGACCTCTCAAATTTGACAAAGAAGGAAACAGAATGATAGAACAGGCCAGACACTCTCAGAACTAACCTGAGTCCCTCAAGCACGACATTAATCCCTTATGAGGGTAAGACCTTCTAGGGACCTAACCACGCTTCACTAAGTCCCACCTCCTAAGATCCCTCATCACCACTGGGGGCTCACCTCCAAGGCAGGACTCTCTGGGAGACACACCCGCTCCCGGTCAAACCATGACAATCACCTTCATTATCATTACTCATTCACATAATAATATTTATAGAGTGCCTTCTTGTGCATTAGGTGCTTGGGCATATCAGTGAGCAAACAGACAAGTTCCGTGCCCCTGTGGCATTTCACGCTTGCTTCTCTCACACTCACAGGCCTGTGAGGACGGTCAGATGCACTCCTGTATGGAGGTCTGCTGGACTTTGGGAAGCCAAGCTACTTATGAGGGTGTGAAGCTAGTGAGCAGCAGGGGTAGGGTTTGAACCCAAGTCTGCGAAGCATGCTGGAGCCTCTGAAAGACAACACAGAATTAGCTGTTGCCTACATGGCTAGCTCTTACATATTGTCAAGGTTGGCTCCCTGTGTGTGGTACAGATTCTATTTCAAGTGATTAGTTTTAACTAATTAAGGTTTTTGAGACAATGTTCACTGTGTATCCCAGGCTGGCCTTGGATTCATGATCCTCCTGCCTCAGCCTCCTGAGTGCAGGGAATGACAACTCTGCCCAGGAGTGGACCTGATTTTGAAGTCCGTCACACGAGGCCTTAGGATGGGAAGATGAGTTAGGAGGAGGCTCACTAAAGAAAGCTGGAGAGAGGAAGGGAAAGGTTAAGGAGAGGATTGGGGTGGCTTAACAGAAATCTCGAGTGGGTGATTGTACACCAGGTATCCCTGTGTTCAGGAATGGCCAATGTGTGCCCTGCTGCAGCCATAAGTATTTACTGAATAGCTAAGCTACCAGACACTGTACTGGGCGGCAGAGAATCACAGCAAAGGTGTGCTGGATTCTTGTCTCACAGAGCTTATGATGTGTGTACGTGTGTTTACATGTGTGTGTGTGTGCATATGTATGCGTGTGCCTGTGTATTGAAGGATGGGACAACAGTCATCAGTCACCAGGGTTTTATGTCAACAGAGAACACATTGCTCTCATCTTTCTCCCCCAGCCTTGCCTCTTGATGCCACACCAGTTTTCTGCCCAGGAGAGGGGCTGGCCCACACAGGCTCCTGGAAGCCCCGTTGGCTCAGGAAACCCCAGACACTGCAGTAGAGACTGGGCTCAGAGCACAGTGCTTGGCTCAGACTCTCTTTCCTCTGTGCTCTGTGCAGGCAATCAATGCTAATCCAATCTTCTGGGACCAAATGAAACAGCCGTATGCAAAGGGTCTGGGCTCGCTTTTCTGATTCGCAAATGACCTACATAATCGCCTCACCCCAGCCTGCCTGGGAGGGCAGGACTGCCGGCACAGCCCCAGCAAGCGCTTCCCTGCTGGGTGCTGGCTAGGGTTTCTTCTGATCTTGCCAAGTAGAAGGAAGAAGCCTGGCCAAGGGTTCCCGTGGCCTTATTTTCAATTCAGACTTAAATTAGCTCCCTGTGGGACCACCCCCAGTCTGACTTTCTCTGTTTGGGACATGAAGGGGTTGAGCCAAACCATCCCTAAGTTCTTCTCAGTGGTGTATGGTGGTGGCATAAACCTATCATTTCAGGCTTGGGATGTGGCAGCAAAACAAGCAGAAGCCAGTCTCGGCTATATAGCAAATTTGAGGCCAGCCTAGGATACGTGGAAAACTGCCTAAAATAAAACAAACAAACAAAAACAAATAAGCAAACAAATAAGAAACTCTACAGAAAGGCTGGGGAGCTGGCTCAGCCATTAAGAGCACTTGCTGTTCTTACATGGGAACCTGGGTTCAGGTCCCAGCACCCATGTTGGGCAGCTCACAACCACCTGTAACTCCAGTTTCAGGGGATCTGACACCTCCTGGTCTCCAATGCACCTGCACACATATATACATATGCCCACGCATATACATGTTTTATAAGAAGAAAAAGAAGTCTTTGCTGGGCTCACACCTTTAATCCTAGCACTCTGAAGGCAGAAGCAGACAGATCTCTGTGAGTCTGAAGCCAACCTGGTCTACAGAGTGAGTTCCAGGACAGCCAGAGCTACACAGAGAAACCCTGTCTCAACAAACAAACAAGCTACAGAAACAAACAAAAAGAGAAAACCCTGCAGAAAACCAATGTGTGTGTGTGTGTGTGTGTATGTATATGTATATATATATACATACATATGGGTGTATACACACACACACATATATTTCCTTTTTGAGACAGGATTTCACTGTTTAGTTCTGGCTGTTCTGGAACTCACTTTGCAGACTATGCTGGCCTCCAACTCACAGAGATCTGCCTGCCTCTGCCTCCTGAGTGTTGGGATTAAAAGTATGCACCATCACCTCCCGGCAAAGAGATCAATTTTTAGTTAAACCTAAAATGACATCAGCAAGAATACAATATGGAGGACCCTCTGCACTATCTTGCCCTGACACAATGTCCTCAGCTAGAGCTTTGCTAACTGCTTTTTATCAATCATCTCTCAGCTGAGAGAGCCTTTCTGAAAATGTTTCTGTTATCCCGGGTTACTCTATTTTATTTTTGTTTCTTTTACTTGGTTACTTTCTGACACAGGATCTTACTGTGTAACCCAGGCTGGCTGGGAATCCTCTTGCTTCAGCCTCTCCAGTGCTAGGGCGCCAGGTGAATTGTTCCACCCAGCTCTGTTCATAACTATTACTGCACTTGTTGGTGCGTGGAATCATCCTTAGAGAGCTGTCTCCAGGCTTACTGATCTGCCTGGTCCCCAGAGCTAGTGAGTAGTTGTCGAGTGGATGGGCCTCTGCGAATCCAGTACTCCTACCTCCTCCCCTCAACCGGCTCTCTCTGCTTCTCTCCCTTAAAACAACTGCTCTTCCAGCATGCTGGCATGCCTCTCTGCTGTCCTCAGAACCCAGCTACAGCAGCCAGCTTCCCTCCCACTGTCCCCCTCAGGGAGCTCTTCTTGGTCCCCTCCATGCTTCCTCCTCCCCCTCTGCTGGGAACCCTCCTGCAAGCTTGCTTCCTCTTCCTGGCCCCTGGCCTCTGCTGCCCAAAAGCTCCTGCTGTGGTTTTGGATATGAAACGTCCCTCACAGGCTTATGTGTTTGAACTCTTGGTTCCCAGAACGCCTCTGTTTTGGGAGGTTGTGGAGCATTTGGCTGGTGATGCCCAGCTGGGGGAAGTGGGTCCCTGGGCGCCTTGCAGCCCAGCCCTTCTTCCTATCTTGTCTCTGCTTCTGCTTTCCCATTACACCCAGATGTGAGGAGGCCAGGAGTTCCAGCCCTGCCTGAACCTGGTCTTCCTGCCCGAACCTGGTCTTCCTGCCCCTGGTGAACCCCAAGACCCCCGCCTGTTATCCCAAATAAATCCTCTTTTCTCCAAGATGCTTGTGTGGAGGGGCTCGTTCACTGTGACAAGAAAAGCAATTCATCGAGACAATCCCACCCTACCACCGTACCAAGTCCAGCTCGAGGACCACTCTGCTCAGCCACCACTCTGTGACTTCTTTTGACCAGTAGAAGTTGAGGCTTTTGGGTTTCATTGTTGTTTTAATTTTTATTTTGAGGAAAACCAACTTGTTCCTGTTTATCTTATGGTTATTGCCGTGTCCTGATGGACAAATCTTTGCTGGCTTCTGAGTTCCGGTTGGATAGCATGTCTTTTCAGATTGTTTTACTTTCCTATTCTGTGCCTTTATATTTTATTTATTTGCTTGTTTTTTCATGAGCTTGTGTGTGCTGTGATATACGTGTGAAGGTCACAGAATAACTTGTGAGATTCACTTCTTTGCTTCCACCATGCAGGTCCCAGGCATCAAATGCTTTTACCCACTGAGCCATCTTGCCAGGCCTGTACTCTCTCTCTCTCTCTCCCTCCTTCCTTCCTTCCCTCTCCCCCTCTCCCTTCCTCCTCCCCACCCCCCCTTTTTTTTCAAGACGAGGTTTCTCTGTGTAACAGCCCTGGCTGTCCTGGAACTCACTTTGTAGACCAGGCTGGCCTTGAACTCACAGAGATCCACCTACCTTTGCCTCCTGAGTGCTGGGATTAAAGACGTGTGCCACCATGCCTGGCTAAAGAGGACTTTTTAAAAATGACAGTATATAGTTTCAAGACTTTCCAAGTCTTGAGCTTTATTTCTTAAAACAGCCCTGAATTTTTGGAGTGTTTTTGGTCCATCTAAATTTAATGGAAAGCCCTGGAATTATTGATGTTTTTAGCTTGGAATCTGTCATCTCCTTGTCTCACGTCTGTGTTCCCTTTACCTTCACACACTCACTTGAATTGCTTTCAATATTTCATCATCTCTCCTCTTTTGGTTTTTTGGTGTTCCTCCTTGTTTAAGATTTAACGGATGATCTGTGGAAACAGTATGCATATTCCACCGACTACGGTCTACTTGCAGTTAATATCGTATCAGCTCACTGGGAGGCACAGTGAGCACTAGGGGAAGCAGGAATGTTAAACACACAGGGCTATCCCTTCAATGGGATGGATGTATAGCCTGTCTTCTGCTGCGAAGGCGAAGAGTGGCTGTGCTTCATAGCCTGGGGACCTTCGCGCCATCTGGGCGAGTACACTGTATCCTCCCCCAGACCCACGACATGAGCTTGTCCATCTAGAGAACCCGTCTTTCATGTACGGTGTCACATGTACTTTACAAAGAGCCCCAATGTCTTAAGTACACAGGATCGAGCTCACTATCGCCAGGAAACTTTTCACCAAATTGTGCTGTGCTTACATCTGCCTAAAATAAACTCTTGCAGTGGAACCAACACTGGCTACTGAGTTGTGTTGAGCCTAACTACTTTCTTGCCTCCCTCGGATCCTAACTCTCTGGTCACGGTTGGTTGCAGAGATTCCCTGCAAACTCACACAATGGGAAACAAGACATGAAGTTCAGCATATCCCTATTCATACCCACCCATCATTTCTTAGGGGCATTTCCCTTCTATATAAGTTGTACATTCTACACGACGTTATTACTTTTTCTTTAAACTATCAATTATTTTTAAAATTCAGAAACAAGGCAAGGGGCTGGAGAAACAGTTTAGTGGCTAAGGGGCAAATACCACTCTTGCAAAAAGACTCAAGTTTGTTTCCCAGCTCCTGTGTCAGGCAGCTCACAACTGCCTACAACTCCAGCTCCAGGGAATGTGATGCCCTCTTCTGGCGTCTGTGGGCACTGCACTCATGTGGGCATGCACATTTTGCCTCTATTAGGAAAGCCGTTGTCCTAGACTACAATTCTAGATGGATCAGTGTTGTCTTATTTATTCTCTCTCAGCACTTACATTTCCTTCTTGCCTGTTACACATTATTTCTAATCAGAAGTGCATGGTTCCCTCTGTTCTCCAGAGTGTAATGTATTCTTTGGTTCATTCTGCACCAACACTGAGTAACTCTGTTTACTTTTAAAATAACTGGGGAGGGGGCAGTTTCGATTTAAGCAATTTTAACGTGACATGCTTATATGTTGTTTGTGTTCATTCAGTTTATGTTGTTATGATACAACATTCTGACCAAAAGCAACTTGGGGAAGAAAGTGTTTATTTGGCTTACAGGCTACAGTCTGTCAGGGAGGGAAGAATCAAGGAAGGAACTCAAGGCAGGAACCTGGAGGCAGGAATTAAAGCAGCTGCCCCAGAGGAACACTAGTTAGTGGCTCAATCCTCATGACTTGCTCAGCCTGATTTCTTATATAACCCGTGACCATCTGTCTAGGGGTGGCACTGCCCACAGTGAGCTACATCAATCATCAACAGAGAAAATGCTCCCACAGACGCTCTCACGGGCCAAACTATTGGAAGCAATTCCTCAGTTCGAGTTTCTTCTCAGGCTCCAGTTTGTGTCAAGTGGACAAAAGCAAACCAACGTATACCTTTCCTGGATTGATCTCAGAAGGGCCCTGGACCAACACACCACAGAGATACTTGCATATCCAGGTTTATCGTGCATGGACAACATTCAAGAAATGGAACCAGCCTTGATGGCCATCAACAGACAAATGGATAATAAAATATGACATGGCACACAGAGACAGTCGAGCTATGGAGCCAGAAATCATTATGTGAAGCAAAACAGGCAAACAAAGCCTCTTTCTCCTTGCATTTTATATTCTCTCTGGTGCTGGGATTAAAGGTGAGGCACCACCACCTGGATTTGTTCGTACAATGATTTTTACTTTGCCCAGGGTGGCCTTGAACTCACAGAGATTCATCTGCCTCTGGGATTAAAGGTGTGTGTCACTGTTACCTGACCTCTAGTGGCATAACTTTGCCTCTAGTCTTCAGGTAAGATTTATTTATTAAAATACAAATAATATACCACTATATGAGTACTTTTTCAAAATACTAAAAGCTACTTGTCCACCTTCTCTGTGAACTGTAGAAAGATCCACTACAAAACCTGTAGCGGGTTTTGCTACAGGTTATTGACCTGCTTTGGCTTCAGTTTTAAGCTCTTTAAATGTCAGCTGTACGGACTCTGCCGTGTTTGAGTATTCCTGCTGGCTCCTCATTTGGCTTTCCTCTTTGATTGTAAAGTCTTCAACCTTGTGGACGGCCTGTGAATTAATCTGATTACTCACGTGTTCCTATTGCATGAGGACTTTGAGCCGTGGTTAGGAGCACTGCCTCCTTTCCCGGGCTGTAGAGTCCAGCAGTGTTTTCTTCTAGTATTTCTGTTTCTGCATTTCAAAGTTTCACGGTGAGTGATACGAGGATTGGGTCCAGCTTTATATTTTCTTTATGTAACTCTAATTTTCTAAGTACTCTTTCTCTGACCGGTTCCATCTGTCGCCTTTGTAACATGTTAAATTCGCATATGCAATTAGGTGGCTTTCTGACTTTCCCATTTCGTTTTGTTCCAGCTGCTGATGCTGTGTAGCGGGTTCCAGCACCGGGAAGCCTGGGCCTCTCTGTTCCATTGTGATTTTTCACGCTGTTCTTGTTTGTGTTTCTTCTCATTGAGTTTCTAATCAATGTGTTCAGCTATGGGAAAAGATCTGATGGTAGTTTTTATATGAACTGCTTAGGGCAATGATCACGCTTATGATGTTAATTCTTTCTATCCAACAAGGTGTCAGGTGTCATTGTGTATATGTGTGGGTGGGTTGGGGAGGTGGGGGGGCATGTGCATGCTCACCAACATAGGCATATGTGGAGGCCAAAGGTTGATATCAGATGTCTTCCGTAATTGCTTTTCTTCTTCTTCTTCTTCTTCTTCTTCTTCTTCTTCTTCTTCTTCTTCTTCTTCTTCTTCTTCTTCTTCTTCTTCTCCTCCTCCTCCTCCTCCTCCTCCT
>NC_022014.1:41176573-41202151 GCF_000317375.1 Microtus ochrogaster
TCCTCCTCCTCCTCCTCCTCTTTTTCTTCTTCTTCTTCTTGTGTCTTTCAGGTGTTTTGGCTACAAGGCCCTGTCTCTGCCCCTCCAGTTCTGTGGTTACACATGCCCTCTCCTGCACCTGGTTTTCATTTGGGTCCTAGGGATCTGAACTTGGCTTCTCATGCTTGTGCCGCACGCACTTTATCCACTGAGCTATGCCCCCAGCCCTTGCCTGCCATTCTTCTCTGTGTGATCTGAGAATCACCGGGTCTCAGAAGCTCTGTTCCTATGTTGCTCCCTCCAGGGAACTTGCCTTGTTTTCATCTGTGGTCTACATTCATGCATCTCACTTGACTTTCATCCGTACACATGTGTCCCACTCCCCTTCTGGGCTAATAGGTGTCAGGGAACTGGATGTGCATTATAATTCATATCTCTGATTATGCTAAGCTCAGGTCATGGTTCTGAACTGGACCCTTCACAGAGATACAATCCTCCCTGGAATCCAGCAACTAACTCGGGATAGGCAAATCTAGCCCACAAGATTTCCAGCATAGAAATCTTTTTTCTTTCTTTCTTCCTTTCTTTCTTTTTTCAGACAGGGTCTCACTATGTAGCCCTGGCTGTCCTGGAACTCACTATGACCACTCTGGCCTCAAACTCACAGAGATCCACCTGCCTCTGCCTTCTGAGTGCTGGGATCAAAGGCATGCACGACTAAGTTTGGCTCAGCATAAAAATCTTTACAAAATTGAATTAGTTGCTAGCACTTAACCATGAAGAGGCGTCACATACCGATACAGATTTTCTGAGTGGCAGAAGCTGTGGTGGACTGGCATGTGGCTTGTTTGGTGGAACACTTGCCCAGCATGCACAACGCTACTGGGTTTGATCCTTAGCACCACATAAAACCAGGCATGATGGCACATGCTGGTAACCATAGCAACTCAGGAAGCAGAGGATGGAAATCAGAGGTTCAAGGTCAGCAGGAGTTACAGAACAAGTTGGAAGCTATCCTGGGCTATATGAGACCCTATTGTCCCTCCTCTTTGCTTCTTTTCCCTCCTTGGGCTCTGAAGGAATTTGAATCTATTTCTCCATAAAGCCACCAGAAAAGACAAATTAAATCCCAGTACCTGTCAAATACCTGCAACATTAATTAGTTCCCTCTTAATGATCAGTTCTTGAGAGTTAGGCTGACTTGGTAAAGGTCACGTGATCAGTGCAGGGCAGAGAGAGGCATCGAGAGGTGCTTGGTTGGCTGCACAGCCAAGGCTAGGTGTCTGATAGCCTTCCAAGTGCTTGCCCACGCATGCCTTCTCCCTATTAGCTGGCTAATGGTGGCAGACTTGGGCTCAGGCCCTTAATGATCTTGGTTGCTCTCCTATGGAACATTAGCACTCACCTCATTACCACAGCCCCTTGGGAAAGAGGCCACAGGCTCCATGGAGAACGGCTCTGCCCTGACTACAGCTCTTTTCTTCTTGGTTCTCTTCCCACGGAGTTCCCCCCAGGCCTTGTCAAATCTACTGACAGCTGGCACCCAGGGACTGTGGGAAGGCAGGAGGAAGGTTGCCCTGGGCAAGATGTAGGTCTGCACACATGGCTCAGAGCTACTCTGCATCTGTTAAAAATAATTTTCATGTGATGTGTGTGTATATGTGTGCAAGTGTGTGTACGTGTGTGTATGTTGGTATCCTTGGAGACTGGAAGAGGGCTGTTGGTTCCCCTGGAGCTAAAGATGCAGTGGTTGTGAGCTGCCCTGTGTGGGTACGAGGAAGCAAGTTATGGTCCTCTGCAAGGGCAGTAGCAAGCGCCCCTATCCACTGAGCATCCTTCTGGGCCCACACTTTGTCTCTTTAGAGGGAGAAGAGGGCACACAAGGGTCACATTCCTTCGGGACTCAGAATGATCACCAGGTAATGGCCCCGAGAGCTGCATCAGCCACTGTGCAGTCCCTGCGTTATCTGGGAGATGAGAAAACCATTTGCAGGGACAAAGCACTGTAAAGTGAAAGTGGTAGCTGCGGGAGTACTTGGCTAAGGTAGGCGTTCAGCAAGGGCTCCAATGGAGACCCAGGGAGGGAAGGAGAGAAACCCAGGGGGATGGAGGTGCTGACAGCAGCCCAGTGCACTAGTGTCCTGGAAGAGACCTGGCAATGTGGAAAGCAGGCCGAGCAGCTGGTGAGTACACGGCTGTGACATCTCTGCACAGCAGGATATAGGGCAATGCATCCTTTATCCAGGCACAGGGTCCGAGGCAGAGGATCCAGGGAGCTGTTTCACCCTCTTCTGGTCAAACTCGCCACTGTCCAGAGAGCAGCAGAGTCCTGTCATCCTTTCACACTGCTGTAAACTAAGGAGGGTGGGAAGGGAGTGTGGCTCAATTGGTAGCCTGCAGGAAGCCTTGGAGGCCTGGGTTCAATCCCCAGCATAGTACAAACCAGGTGTGGTGGCACAGACCTGTAACCCAAGCACCCCAGAGGTAGACAAAGGAGCGCCAGGAGTTCAGTCATCCTTGGTTACATAGAAAGTTTGACGTCATCCTGGACTACAAAGGACCCCGTCTAGGAAGGAAGGAAGAAAGGAAGGAAGGAAGAAACGAACGAAGGAAAAGAATGCAAACTAAAAAGAACAAACTGAAAACAAATTTAAAGGTAAAGAAACTAAAAAAAGAGGCAGAGGTGAGGGCTATGGGGAGCGCATTCCTGGAGGCCCTTCCTTTCTTCCATTTCACCTACAGCTGATGAAGAGTCAAGGCATCAGGGGAGGGGTGGGAAGGCTCCTTGGGAATCTTTCCAGCACTGTGGGGTTCTACAAGAATCGGGGACTGACAAGCCACACTCAGTTGCATGACGGCTGTCTTTGGAACCTCAATGGGGACTGAGTGTGTTCTTTGCTCAGCATGGTCCCCAAGTCTAGGGCTGGAGTGACCATGACTACTAACAACTGGTCCCTTCTTTCTTCCCTCCCTCCGTCCCTCCGTCCCTCCGTCCCTCCGTCCCTCCGTCCCTCCGTCCCTCCCTCCCTCCCTCCCTCCCTCCCTCCCTTATACTAGGGATTGAACTGCTGAGCCACACCCCTAGCCTAAGAGGAAGGTCTTACCTGTAAGTCCGAGGACAGCTTGTGACCGTCGGTTTTCTCCTTCCACCACGTGCATCTTGGGGATTGATCTCAGGTCATCAGGCTTGGTGGCAAGCAACTTTGTCCACAGAACCATCTTGCCAATCTGACATCGTTTTAAGTTGGACTAGACTTTCAATGAGCAGAATGTTCTAGCCTCTGCTGTAGTCATTGTCACCAAATAAGGATGGTAGTGGATGCTGGGGACAACAACTGGAGGCAGAAAATCAAAGAATATCAAGGACTGTATTTATGGCTCCACAAATCAGATCCTCATCTGCCACATCTCTGTATCTGTAGAACCGTCTAGAAGACAGCTGCACTAGTCTCTCAATTTCAGAGATGATGAAGGGAGATCCAGGAGATGGAGAATTCAATCATAACCTTGTAGCTGATAAGTTGCTGACCCCAGAGAGAACACCCACAGGCAGGGCTGTGTCTTGATCCAGAGCAAAGGAGCTTCCCAGGGGAATGCAGAACAGGCACCTCCCTCTCAGTGACTGTCTGGTGCAGGGATGGGCAACTTACCACCTGTCTGCTTTCTTGTTCCCTTGTCGGGTGGCTGCTGAAAAAATAACCAGTTACATTGCTACCTGGTATTGTGGTCCACACATTCAGCCCTTACTCCATACAAATGTATGGGGCACTCTACACTTTGCCAAGGCCAGGGCAAGATGTCTGTGTTCCCATCCGTTCTGAGACAAGCGTTCAGTGTGTTATATAACTATGGATCTGAGCCTAGGGCACCTGATACAGTATCCAGTTTTTTATGCCACATGGCAAATTGGTCCAGACACACATAGTCAGAAACAGAAACAGACATAGCTGATTAAAACAAGTGCTGAGTGTAAAATGTCCTCCATAGTCTCATGTGTTTGAAAATTTGGTCCCCAACTGGTGGCACTGTTTGGGGGAGGTTATGGAACCTTAGATGATGGAGCCTTGCTGGAGGAAATGGACCACTGTAGGTCAGGCTTTGCGGTTTATAACCTCCAGTTCCTATTCCTTCTCTGTTTCCTGGGTGTGGATGAACTGTGATCAATCAGCTTCGGTCACTGTTATCATGCCTTGCCACCGTGACAGACTCTGTCCCTCTTGAACATAAAGTCAAAATAAACCCTTTCTCCCCTAAGTTGCCTCCTGGAAGGATGTGCTATCCAGAGAGACTCCAATACCACAGAGAAGCCCCACTGAGAGCCTGAGTAGACTGGGGAACAGGAAAAAGCATTTTCTCAAAAGTCTCAAAAGCGATGGATATTGAGACTCTTGGCCTTTTAAGCCATCTACGTTTCTTTGTTGTTGTTTTGCTTTTCCAGACATGGTTTCTCTGTGTAGCCCTGGATGTCCTGGAACTCTCTGTCTAGACCAGGCTGGCCTGAAACTCAGAGAGATCTGCCTGTCTCTGCCTCCCAAGTGTTGGGATTAAAGATGTGAGCCATTACACCTGTGATGTGGGATTCCCCTCTGTATGCTGTGAATATGTTGGTTTTTTTTTTTTTAACCATTGGTTAGTAAAGAAGTTGCTTTGGGCCTATGGCAGGGGAGAATAAAGTCAGGCAGGAAATCTGAACAGAGATATAGAGAAAAAGTAGGTGGAATCAGAGAGACGCCATGTAGCTGCCGAAAGAGACCGTCGCCAGAACATTACCTGGTAAGCCACAGCCTTGTGGCAATACACAGAATAATAGAAATGGGTTAATTTAAGATGTAAGAGTTAGTTAATAAGGAGTCTAAGCTAATAGGCCACACAGTATTTTAATTAATATAGTTTCTGCGTGATTATTTCTGGTCTATGTGGCCGAGAAACGAACGAGTAGTCTCCGCCTACATAGCTGGCTCTGTACAGTTCTTGCCTCTCTGACATGTGTGTATCTCAGGCTTTTCTCATGCGTGCACTGGTATTCCATTCATTCCTGGGATGAAACACAGGCGGGGAAAGACTTGGAGTCTTACTTTGTCTACTGACCTCTTCCCTGTGTTAACCTGCTGCTGTGGTCTCCAGCCCCCACTCTCGGGCACAGCCAGACAGCTCTGCACATGAGATAAGGGAGGTTAAAAGAGGAGGTGATACAGTGGGGTAGAGGCGCTTGCTGCCAAGCTTGGTGACCTGAGTTCAATGTCTGGGACCCTCATGATAGGAAAACAGAAACTGACTTGCTGTGGGATATTATTTTAAGATGGGCCACATTCGTTTATAAGATGGGAACATTGTTTAATGATGCAAAAACGTGTTGCATTCTTTTATGTTGCATTTGTTTAACTCTGGAAAGCTGTGTTACTTTGCCTGTCTACATCCGGTTGGTCTTAATAAAGAGCTGAGTGGCCAACGGGCAGGCAGGAGAGGATAGGAAGGGCTGCCAGGTAGAGAGAATAAATAGGAGAAGTCTGGGATGATAAATCAAGGAACAGGACAAGGAGGAGGGCTCCAGGGGCAGGACACCCAGCTATACAGAGTAAGAAGTAAATATAGGTACATAGACTAGAGAAAGATAAAAAGATAGACGAGATGCTTTGTTAGAAAAAGCTGGCCAAGAAGCAAGCCAAGCTAAGGCTGGATGTTCATAAGAAAGAATAAGACTCTCTGTGATTTATCTGAGTTGGGTGGTGGACCCCACAAAGAGCCAAAGAATAAAGAGTTTAAAAAAACCCCACAACACTGACTCTCTCAAGTTGTCCTCTGATTTCCATTCATGGACTGTGGTGTACACACACACACACACACACACACACACACACACACACACAGTAAATACAAATGGAAAAAGAAAAAAGGATTACTGACTAGCTTAAGGTCACACACAGTCAAGGACATTCTGTCAACATCACACCAAAATGTTTCTCAGTGTGTGCCAGGCCAGTACTTTTCCACTGCCCAGTGATTTCCTCCTATTTTCCTTCCTGGAGTCTTTACTTCCTGCAGGGAGTCTGGCCAGAGGATCAATTCTTTCTGCCTGAGGCCAGCCTTGAAGTGGGATTCAGGAAAAGGCTTGAGCCTTAGAGATAAACAGAATTTGACGTATTCCTCTAGTCTGGGCATATTACACCCACTGCTGCAGGAGAGGTGAGGGCCCCTTATGCATACGCCATCTTTTATAAATAACTGAGAAAGGTGCTGTCTGCATGCAGCGAGTCTCTGCTTCCTTTGTCTTTACTGCATGGCATGGACTTTGGGGTCTGCAGCTTCTGACTTCCAGGCGGACTCAGAGTGCCAAGCTTGGCGGAAGGTTCCCATGGCTCCCGGCTCTGTGTTTTGTGATATGGGTGAGCTGCTCAATTTGAAAGCCGTGTCTATCCTGTAGTCTACATTCTGGCTGGGAAAACAAACATTTAATAAAGGAAGTCACCCATATGTGAATGTCAGGGGCTGCGGGGAGAACTCTGTGGTTTAGTGCAAGCGAGAGGACCTGAGTTGTATCCCTAGCATTTGTCTAGAAGGCCTGTGTGGGGGCTCCTTTCTGTAATCCTGGTGCTTACGGAGGCAGAGACAGGAGGAAAGGGCTGTGCCAGTTGCCTAGCTTCAGATTTAATGCAGGAGAATTCAGGAAAAACAAAACCAACCAACCACCACCACCAACAACAAAAGGCAGGAAAAAAAAACAGCAGGCATCAACCTCCAGTTTCCACATGTGAAGGCATAGGTGGTTAAGAGCATTGGTTGCTCTTCCAGAAGATACAAACCTGGTTCTCAGCACCCATGTCTGGTGTGCCATCTAGTTCCATCTGCAGGGGATCTGATGCCCTATCGTGGTCTTTGTGGGCACTCATACGCACGTGGCATACATACAGGGAGACATATAAACATAGATATAAATGAAAACCTTGTTAAAGAGTAGAGATCAATAAATTGCGACATCACGGCAGTGCTCAACTTGCTTTCTCTGCTCTTGTGCAATCCAGAATCCCCTGAACAGAGGATGGAGCCACCCACAGTGGGTGAATCTTCCTATTAGTCAAGAAAATCCCTGACAGACGTGCCCAAAAGTCAACCTAATCTGGACAATCTCTCATTGAGACTCCAGGGAACCACAGGTGTGTCAAGCAGACTGCTAAAACTAACCATTTTAGTTCAGTGTAGGTGGCACATGCCTTTAATCTCAGGACTCTGGAGGCAGAGGCAGGCATATCTGAGAATTCAAGGTCACTCTGGTCTCTAGATTGAGTTCTGGAACAGTCAGAACTATATAGAGAGACCCTGTCTCAGAAAAACAAAAACAAACAAACAACAACAATAATTAAAAAAAATAAACAAACTGTCTGTCTTAGGATTTCTGTTGCCATGAAGAGACACCATGACCATGGCATCTCTTATAAAGGAGAAACATTTAATTGAGGTGGCAGCTTACAGTTTCAGAGGTTCAATCCATTATCGTCATGGCAGGGAGCACGGCAGCATGACACTGCAGATGGGGCTCAGCTCACTTTCTTTTTCTCATTCAGTTCAGGCATCGCACACAGCTGGGGTGGACTTTCCCACCTCAATTACCCCAGCCCAGAAACTCAGATGTGTCCAGAGGCTTGTTTCCGAGGTGACTCAAGCTCCTGTCAAGTTGATATGACTCTCCATACTCATCATCACAGAGGGCTTGTGAATCAAGGAGGCTTCAGAGGTAGGGCATCCTTGTGTTGGGGGCAGGGATCTTTATCGTCCCAGCGCTGTCTTCTGTCTCCTTTTCTGGTGGGAACCTCCCAATGAACGTCGCTCTCCTGTAACTGGTTAATTATGAGCAAGCAATGGCTTCTCTTCTGCAAAGAGATGGGGTGAGAGGCAATGCGAAGAGAGATGGGCAAGCAGAAGTTGTCAATGAACCCTGGTTCTAGGAACGTGCTTTCGGGTTTGGGGATCAGGGAATGGGTATCTTGGGGAGGCCATCATTACTACACTGTGAGGCATTTGGATGGGATAACAACCCTGAGGAGGAACAGGAGCACTGTGTTGACTTATGCTGGCACACCTCTTGCCTCTCAGGGTAGATACAGCTAGGGACCCAGCACTTAGCTTTGAGTGATTCCCAAGCAAGCCTAGGCCGGGGCTTCCATGAAGTTACTCTCCATCTGTGGGTGTCCCATATCCCCACCCCCGAGGGAACAGAAGTCTGGCTTCTGAGGCCTTCCCCTCTGTTCTCTGCCTTTCCATAATAGATCCCTTGCTTCTGCACCTTCCAGGGGAGCTGGAATTCAATCTCCAGACCCTTCAAGTCAGACCTGCTCGCCCCTCACCTCATTTTTCTTTGAGAGGTTGTTTGAAAACTCAGTTTGGTAGAAAATAAAAGCTGGGCAGTGGTGGTGCACACCTTTAATCCCAGCACTTGGGAGGCAGAGACAGGTGGATCCCTGTGAGGTTGAGGCCAGCCTGGTCTACAGTGAGTTCCAGGACAGCCAGGGCTACACAGGGAAACCCTGCCTTGATAAAAAGCAAGCAAAAAAAAAAACCCTAAAAACTAAACTAAATAGAACACACACACACACACACACACACACACACACACACACACACACACACTGGAGTGGGGGGTAGGAGGTGGCATGGAGGAGTATTCATATGATCTCAGGGCTGGGCTAATGAACCCGCCTTTCCAGAAGGCTGAGTGCTATGTGGGGAAGAAGTAATGGAGACGCTTGGTGACTCTCCCCAGAGTTGAATTAAGAGACTTGCTCTTAATTCTGTATTTGATGGCTATTCAAGCATGGTCTCCTGACAGCTACTGAGCGGAGAAGGTGGGGGACATAGTCTTCCCTTTTTTGCCAAACAGAAAAGCCTGCCCTAGCAGTTTGATGGGCTTTATTTTTTTTCCAGTAGTCACGAGTTGTTTTCCCCCTGCTTGGGAGCTCCTCATCCTCCATCTTCTCCCCTAGATAGCCTCTCATTGATGTGACCATTTACTTCATCCAGCTTCCCACACGGCATAGTACTCACAGTACATATGTCATCAGATAAATGCTCATTTCACACATATTTTATATCATGTGCTGTGGCAGACAATGGGAAAAACATACCAAGCAGAAAATAAGCCCCCAAAACCAAGAGCTCTGACCTACGGGGCAGATATTGACAAAGGAGGCAGGTAATCAAAACTTTCAGCCCCAAACACAGCTCCAACCTCAAAGGGAGGGAATAATCGACAACTTATTCTGAGCCAAATGTGAGTGACCATGGCCACAGGACACACGGACTCAGGTTGCTCCAAATAACAGTTCCAATGTGGAAACAATTACATTAACTTTCATGGTCATAGAACCAAAGCATGATGGTGAATTTACACCTTCTGGTCTTCAGAGTATTCTGGTGCTCAGTCACTCTTCGGGTGATAGAGGAGGGTCATCTGTCTACTTTTGCTTTCATTGGTTAATTAATAAAGAAACTGCTTGGCCTGATAGGTTAGAACATAGGTAGGTGGGGAAGACAGAACAGAATGCTGGGAGAAAGAAAGCTGAGTCAAGCAGATGCCATGCCTCTCCTCTCTGAGACAGAAGCAGGTTAAGATCTTCCTGGTAAGCCACCACCTCGTGGTGCTACACATCTTAATAGAAATAAATGGGTTAATCAAGATGTGAGAGTTAGCCAAAAGAGGCTAATTGGGCTAGGCAGTATTTAAATGAATACAATTTGTGTGTTGTTATTTTGGGTGTAAAGCTAGCCATGCAGGAGCCAGGCGGGATGAAAAGCAGGCCAGCTCGCCCCATCACTACATACAGGAGCTGGAGTTAGTTGAGGACCAAGTGTGTTTCCTTCTTTAAGAAGTCATGGAGGTGGGCTGGAGAGATGGCTCAGTGGTTAAGAGCATTGCCTGCTCTTCCAAAGGTCCTGAGTTCAATTCCCGGCAACCACATGGTGGCTTACAACCATCTGTAATGAGGTCTGGTGCCCTCTTCTAGCTTGCAGGCATAAACACAGACAGAATATTGTATACATCATAAAATAAATAAATAAATAAATATTTTTAAAAAAAGAAGTCATGGAGGCTGCTGGGAAGGGAGCAATCACACAGGACATCCACAGGAAAGTGGCAGCATCTGATCAGGAGGGCACGACAGCAAGGTCATCTTCACCTCCAGGGTGTCTGGGGAACAAACCCAGCCATCTTCCCTGCCCTCTGCCCCAGTGAAGGGACTCGGAGGTGCCGCTTCTTGTATTAATCTAGCTGTAAGCATTTTTACTTCAGCTGTCTTTTCACATCCCCTGGCCCCTAAGGAACAAGGCACAGAGCCTTACAACGTCATTAAAATGCTGTCCAGAAAGAAGCTCCGCTGAGCCTGGAAAGTGAGAAGGTAAGAACCACAGGAGCGAAGTGGAGACAGGAGCGCTAGGCAGACAGGCCAGGCAGGCACGGGCTCCCACTGGCTCTGCACCAGCCTGGAGAACAATCCTGAATGAACCCCCTCTCTTGGCGGCTTCTGTATCCCAGGCTGGCCTCCTGCTCAGTGTGCAGCTGAGGATGGTCCTCTTGCCTCTGCCTCTGCTGTGATTACAGGTGTACACTGCATACTTGATTTCAGTTTCAATGACCTCTGATGACATATACACCTGGACAGTTAGTTAACATTGCTTCTATAAGCAAAGGTGTGGAGAAATGGCTGAAATGCCCTATCCATGGGTGGGAAGAAGGCTTTTATTATAGATATGAGAGAGAGAAGAGTCAGAGGTCTTTGGGGAAAGCCCAAAGCAGCCATGGCCACCTCTTGGGGCAGAGAAGAGAGGGGTAGACTGATAAGGGCCGGGGCTACCTCTTTTGGGAGCAGAGAGGAGAGGAAACATGGAACAAACCTCATGGGTAATTAAGAAAACTGGTAGCCACAGGATGGTGGTGGTGGTGGTGATGGGGTATTTCTGGGAACTCAACAGCCTGGAAATTTAGGGTGGCAGGGGAGGGGACTTGTGGGCCTGGTGGCTTTGGCATACACCATAGGTGCATGGCAATAGGGAAGAAACCAGTTTCTCAGGTTCATGGTGAGAGTGGGCTTCTCTACCAGTAATCCTACAGTTTAGCCTGAGCGGGGCCCAGACTCATTTTGCCCCTTTTTTGGGGTGCTTGGCTCCTTTCCCTTTGGACCTGACAGCTTCTTTCCCTCTCCCCCATCTCTCTCCAATCTCCAGATGATAGTAAGCTAATCATTTAAACTTTCCCTCCCTCTGTCTTCTCTGCCTGTCCTCTCTACCCTCACATCCACACAAAACAGAGTCCTCCCAAAGGAATAAGAGTCTATCAGCAACCATAGCCTGAAGATGCAGATTCCAGTCTCCTCAAGTGATTTGTTCTCTGCAGAACATGGACCATGAGTCAAGGGATCCCTCAAATACATTGATGGAGACCCTGAGTAGGCAAGCCTCAGCTAAGTAGGGAAGTCTTCTGTAGGAGGCAAAGGTCTAACCTGACAGTCAAAGAAGGCTGGACACAAACAGAGGTGAGTATTGGCTATTGAGACCTTGTGAAAGTATCACAAGGTAATTTGAACTCTGGATATGTGAAAGGTTTCCATACCCCGATATTAACCCTCTCTGCCAATGCTGTAATTGAAATCTGTAGTAGGAACTGTGGGCTGTGTCCCGCCACCCAGCTAGCTTTACACCCAAAATAATTACACGGAAACTGTATCGCCATTCTGTTGAAGGAGCAGCGGGCTGCATTTCCGCTGCCCTGCCCCCTGGCTAGTTTTACCCAAAATAATTACACGGAAACTGTATTATTTTAAACACTGCCTGGCCTATTAGTTCTAGTCTCTTATTGGCTAACTCTCACATCTTGATTAACCCATTTCTAATAATGTGTGTAGCACCACGAGGTGGTGGCTTACCAGGAAGGATCTTAACCTGCGTCCATCTTGGAGAGGAGAGCTATATCGTCTGCCTCACTGCCTTCTTCCTCCCAGCATTCTGTTCTGTCTACTCCACCTATCTAAGTTCTGCCCTATCAGGCCAAGCAGTTTTCTGAAGAATGACCTCTGGCTTCCACATTCATGCACACATATACATGCACCTGCCCCATATGAACTTACACACATACGTCATATATGTGTGTGGATACACACACACACACACACACACACACACACACATCACACACACACATGACTGAATGACACTGTGTAGCACGAATTGAAGAAATGGCTGCTCCCAAGCTTCTTTCTCTCAAGCTAGTGCTTGGAGATAGCCATGGGCTGAGACCCTCCCCAACCTTTCTGCAAGCCCATAGAACACACCCAAAGCCCAGCAGGTATCAAGACTGGGCTCCAGGGTGACCACGGGCTTCCTGGCAGTAGCAATGCCCTTCCCTGCTGTCCAGTTCTGCCCACTTCCTGGGGTAGATTTACCAAATGTCATTTAGTTTAGTGGTTTTACAAGGGTCCAGAAAGAATAATCCTTAGTACAATATAATGACAGTGTCGGATATAATCTCCCTTGGGGTTAAATACTCGAGTTTTAGCATATTTTAAGCTAATAATGTAGTTTATTTTTAAAAGAACACAACAAACAAATGAAAAGTCTACAGTATTTCTTACCACTAGGACCTGAGGCATTGCAGGGTCTAAGGAAACCTTGCCACCCCACTCATCCACTTCTGGGGTGCACCCCCCACCCTGGGGGGGGTTTGATGTTGCCCTCTGAAATCTCCCATTTGGACTGAATTCTCAACTTCCATTTTCTTCACTTTAAATTCTGGTGCAAACCCTCAGGGTCCGTGCAGCCCTCCAAGTCGGTGGGGGTAGGCTCCGCCCACTGGGAAACCTCTGGGTTCCATTCTGAGAGCCTTGTTAGCTTTGGCAAGCACTGTTGGTGAATGGCTTCAGTAAGCCTCCTTCCCACTTTGGCGGGAGATGAAGCCTCGCCTCTCCCACTGGGGAAGACTCTAGCTTATCAACCTTAGCCCCAGCAACATGTGTGGGAGGCTGGTGGGGGGCTTCAGAATTTCAGAATTCCACCCCCCAATTGCTTCCCTTCCTCTCAAATGTGTTTGCATTTAAACAAGAGTTGGCTCCCCCCACCCCACCCCGTTTCTCCCTCCTTTGATTCCATTGCTGAGGCAGCCCTGCTGCTGGCTTGTTAGTGTCTGGAGGGTTCCATGGCAACAGCCTGGGAGTTGAATGGTGTGAACCTCACCTCTTTTTCTTTGTGCAGACTGCTTGGCAAGGCAGACCATTTAGGAGAACTGTTAAGGAAGTGGAAATGGAACTCTTTGTCACCTTGCTATCTCCCCGGCTTGCTGTAAAAACCTGTGGATAGATTGCAGAGGCGGGCAGAGCTGGCAGAGGGTGATGGACAAGAGTCAGCGAATGAAGCTCTTTCCCCAGTGGTTCTGAGGAGCCCACCAGACTTGATGATTGCTTAACTGATGTCCAGAGAGACTGTCTGTTGCTAGGACAAAGCCACTCTGACTGTAAGTGACTTAGGAGAGGAAGGGGTTTATTTGGCTGACACTTCCAGGTCACATTAATCACTGAGGGGAGTCAGGGCAGGAACTCAAGCAAGATCCTGAAGCAGAAACCATGGAGGAATGCTGTTTGCTGGCCTCCTCAATGACTCATGTTTTCCTATACAGCCCAGGAATTCCTGCTTGGGGAATGGTGTTACTCACAGCAGACTGAGCTTGAACTCAGTCAAGGGTTGAGACAACCCCCACCCCCCAGACACGCCCAGAGGCCAGTCTGGTCTCATCAGTCCTTCAGGGAAGACTTCCTTCTCAGATGACTCTAGGCTGTCAAACTGACAGTGACAGCCGACAGTGAAAATACAGTTGTGGGGTGGGTATTCCTCTGGATGAAAACACTAGATTGAAGTGGGAGGCTCACAGGATCCAGGAAGTTCCTGAAACTTACAGGCTCGGGAAGCTGAGAAAGTTACAAGAGTCACAAGGCCGGTCCTCAAGATTACATAAGCAGTAGCAGCAGCTGGTAGAAGGGAGACTGTCAGGAGGGACTGCCAGCTGGGTGCTGGAGGCCATCGATGCTACCTGGTCCCTGAGGGCAGCTAGTGATGCCAGGTGTTGTTTAGCAACCTTGGATGATGTAGCAATCTGAGGAAGGGCCACTGTAGACTTGATCACATGCCCCTGTAGGTTTGGGCTGCCACAGAGTCACAGCTTGGGCAGAAAGAGAGAATGGGGGGGGGTACTTTCTCCTGCCCATGCAGCTCATGCTGGGTAGTAAGCCAAAGATGCATTTCTGCATGTGGTTAAGGTAGCCTGCCTTTCTAATCCTCAGGTCGTGACTGAGGCTGCAGCGCTTATTGTGGTTCAGTGACTCCTGGTGTCTAGTGTGTTAACAGGGGCACCGGCAAGGCAATGGCCAACTCATAGTCATGACCTTGGACTGAATCAAGGGGTGTGCTGTGGTTTTGGGGGTGGTTTTGCTTGTCCCCTTAGGTCCATTGTCATAAAAGTCTTGCTTAGTCCCCAGGGAAGAACCACCGGGCAGTTCTTTTTGTTGTTTTGGCATGTGTGCACATGTATTTGCACATCTGTATTTGGATGTATATGTGGGAGTGTGTGGAAGCCAGAGGTGGACCTTCCATGTCTTCTCAGGTACTCTCCACCTTGTTTGTGGACAGGCCCTTTCACTTTTCCCTGGAGCATATCGACCTGGCTAGGCTGAATGGTCAGTAAGCCCCGAAGGTCCTCCTGCCCCTGCTTTCCACTCCCGCGCTTACAAGCCTACACTACCATATCTAGCCTTTCTTTGCAGATTGTGAGTATTGAACTAAGGTCACCGTGTTTGCATTTCTGACTTCAGGTATTACACTGGTTATGGGGTGGGGCAAGTGTGTTCTCACGTTCTTTGCATCTTATTCAGTGTATTGAAGTAAGTGCACACAAATTTGAAGAGTAGCAAGGAAACTGTTCAGAGCCAAGTGATAGCATAGATCAGCAACGTGTTGTCAAGAGTGACAGCAGGCCACATGAATGAGGGGGACTCAAGAGTCCTGATTATTATTTGGGCTTTTATCTTATGAAGTTCAAAAGAAGAAGGTGTTTGGTTGCTAGGGGCATAGGGTGGTTTTCTATCTTTTAAAATATTTACCTTATGATTAATTATGAAAGTGCGTGAGCAAATGTATATGAGTACAGGTGCCTTAGATGTCAGAAGAATGTGTCAGATCCCCTAAAAATGGAGTCACAGGTGCTTTTGAGCTACCCAATGTGCATGCAATGATCTGAATTCAGATCCTCTGTAAGAAAAGCATGTGCTCTTAACTGCCCAGCCATTTCTCCAGCCCCAAGGTTCTCTATTTTGATTGACAGATTTTTAAGTTTGTAATCTATGGTGTATGTCCTGTCTCATAATGCATCTGATTTTAATCATATACACACCCAATTATGCATAGAAAGGCATAAGGTGTTAAGTAAAGGTTCTCCTTAAAAATGCACTTTGAGAACCATTTGCTTCATTGTGTATGCATCTAAAACCCACCTATCCTTGTACCTCAATGAATTAAGACTATGTTTGGATAGAAACTGTCCAAATTTGATGGCCATTAAGGAGAAAAGAAATGTATCCCATTGTTCTGAGTGGGGGGGTGTGTTCTGAGTGCATTGTTCGTTCGATAGGGCTGTCTGTGCATGGCATGTACAGGCGAGGCTCTCAGGCTGCCTTGGAAGGCGATGTGTGCAGAGACCAAACCAAGTGTAGTCCCAGGGTACCACACTATTCTCTATGCTTGCCTCCCTCACAGGGACATCGAATCAATGGGTTTTTGGCTGACCAAATGGGCACAGCACTTGAGATAGCTCAATAAGACTCAAATCTGAAGATTCTGCTGGGATCTTAGAAGCATGGTGTCCTTTCTGTGGAGGTGGCTAAGCTGGGAGAATGTCATGTTCCTGCAGCTGGCAGTTCTTTTGCTCCTCTCAAGGAACAGAGCCTGCCTGCGGTCAGGTGCATTGCTGAAGACAGAATGATGGGGAAACGGAGAGAGAGTACTGCTCTACCCCTAGGTCAGCCCATGCCCATGGTCCTGCCTCAGTTTTACGTACACACAAGTCCTGTATTTCTGCTTAAGAAGCTCTGTACCACTTGTGTAGGATATCCTTATTCTCCAAGTCTTTGGATGCAGTGGCTGCGTGTCTCTTTACACATGACATCCTCAGATGAGTGACAAGGACCATGCTCTCTCACACGTACTCCAATCACTCTCTCCTGGGTATCCGATCAGACAGGGGATGATCAGAGATAAGGCTGGGCTCTCTATCTGCTAACTCGTTTTCCAGTCTTCCCCCTTTCGGATTCCATAACATAAACTATTGTTTCTGCTAGTAGCAGGCTTGGTCCCCAAGTGGAGGCTCAATAAAGCACAGGATGTGGATCAGGTGTGGTCCTCGGCGGTTTGCACAGGACAGCGGGGAGCATGAGGGTGCTCATAAGTGGGATGACTAGAATGTTGATCCGGGTTTAAATTCCATGAGGTCCCAGATCCTTGAGGTGGGTGGGTGGCTGATTGGCTCTCAAACTGTGGACTGACTCTGGGAGTTCCAGTTCAGACACTATGCAAACCCAGTTTGGAGCAGCGGGTGGTATGACTGGTAGGCAGGCAAGCAGGGGGATGGTACCCAAACTTTTAACAAGCCTTGGGCTTTCTGTGGGGAGTGGAGAATGAAAGCCGCATATGGGAGAGGTTTTGTTCTTAGCTGGATTACACTATTCCATTGTCTGTTCAACATTCTCCAAGCATTGGAAGTTAAGGAGGGATTTTTTACATCATTTCTTGCTAAATTCTTAGCTTTTACCAGCCTAGCATCCATCTTCCCAATCCCCGCCCCCGCCCTGCTTTCCTGGCGGCGGCGGAATTCTCGGGACGCTGTCCAAAGTGCTGACAAGTAGTTTTCTTACAGTAGTCTCAGCTTTGCCAAGCGGCTGTACGGCATACCATCAGGGTCTAGGGCTGGGGTCCCAGAATGCAAGCGTTGGTAAAGAGAGGGGACCGCTGGCTATCCCAAGTCACTTCCTTCCAGCAATATGTCTTCTGGAAAGTGGTGTTTATCTTGGCTTTCTCTCAGCTACTAGGATCCACACACAACCAGGTGGACAGTCAGCGTCCAGATGGTAAGTGCCTCTTCCGAACGCTCAGCTAGGATGGCAGACAGACAGCAGAATCGGAACTCATTCTCTTCAGTAGCTGCCACTATGATACACTGGCTGTGCGCCAGACATCACACTATGTCCTCGGCGCACATTTTCTCAAGCAGTTCTCAGCATCGCCCAATATGGTAGGCACTGTTATTTTCTCTGTGTTATAGCTAGGAAGGGTACAACCTAAAAGACAGATGGAAAATCTGCAAGAGAGCTCGGCAGGCCAGGGCACTTGCTGCCAAGGCTGATAACCTGAGATTGTTCCCCAGAACCCATATAGTGGAAGGATCACTCGTGCAAATTGTCCTCTGACTTACACACCCTCCCACCATGGCACATGGATAGCCCTTTCCAAATAAAGGAATGTAACTAATGAAAGCAAGATAAATGGTTTGACGGAGTACAAGAGGTAAGGTTTGGCTGGGTCTTCCTGATGACCCAAATCCCACTCTCAAACCATCCAGCTACTCATTGTGAACAAGCCCAGGAAAGCAGTCTAGACTTGGGCAGTCAGCCCTCTGCTCAAGAGGTAACTTAAAAAGAGCCACTTCTCAGGCTATAGAGATGGCTTGGTGGGTAAAGCATTTGCCAGGCAAGCACGAGGGCCCAAGTTTGGATCCTTAGAAGCCATGTAAAGCTGGGTGCACTGGTGTTTCTCTAATTCTCACACCGAGAGAGGAAAGCTGGAGATGGGATTCCTGGAAGCGGTGGGGCAGCTGGCCTATTGCAGGCAGCAATGAAGAAACAGGAGGTCTTACAGAGGGAGGGGAGGACCGACACCAAGGGTGTCCTCTGACCTCCACAGACACACTCTGGCACATGTGTGCCCCCACCCAGCTCTCTCTGTAGATCTGTGAACTCCCCAGATATAGATGTAATGGGTTGTCTGTTCTCCTGCCTGTCACCAAGTCAATCTGGTTGAGCAAGTGGGGCCCTCTGCCATGGGACACGGGCTTGAGTCCACACGTGTAGTGTGAGGGACTTCTTCTGGGGAGACATGATGTATTCTCACATCTACTCAGCCCTGAGAGGGAACCCATGGGAGACCAAAGTAACAGCTGTGCCAAAGTCCAACATGGCGAATGAATGCATTTTACTGGGGATACTTACAGGACTTGGCACAATTTAAGAGCAGCGACATCACTGAAGAGCCCACTCCAACATAGGTGAAGAGCAATGGCCTGGACCTCACTGCACAGCTTGCGGGTAGCTCGACAGGTCTGAGCATTTCCTGTCTGCAACTCTGCTGGTCACTCTTCTGCCCACCCCGGGCAGCTGTTTATGGCTTCTATAAAGCTGGAGGGGGGCTCTCCTGACTTTTTTAGGGTTCAGTGTTCCAGAACATGTGCTCTTTGTTCACCTCCTGGGTCTCATGCATTTCCTCCCAACTCCTGGATGAAAGGTTTAAATCTATTCTACACCAACACGGCAGCCGCAGGAGGGCTCCGATTTTAAGATCGTGAGCTGGCTTCACATGACATTTGCCACCGTTTGCCTGTGACGATCTGATGCCAGCTCATTTTCTGCCTTCCTCCTGAAGGTGTGGCTTCTCTGAATACAGGAACACAGGGTGGGAAAGGCCCAAATTATTGCAGGAGCGAGCTTTGTTGCTGACGTGGCCTTGTCTTCAGCAGGCACCAGATTTCCCTACTTTTAACAGGGATCTCACTTCACAGAGCACTTGAACGCCCATTGAGGATGTTGGTTTCTTATTTGTGGAAATGTCAGGTACCAAAGGGCAAGTACTACTTAACATGTCAAGGAGCAGTGCAGCTGGCAGACACACTTAGATGTGAAAACCCACCTTCGGCTCTGCCTCTGGGAACTGAGGTAAGACGTACTGAGAACAGTCAGATGTGAGGAGCACATTCAGTCTGAGGACAGGGTTAAACCACTGTGCATGCAGCCTCCCCTTCCTGCAGGTTATCCCTCCCTGACTTCACCTGTCAGCCCTGTGCTCCTGGTCTTCGTTCAGAAAACCTTAATATCCCAGTGTTCTTCTTCACTGCTCATCCATCAAGACTTCTTGGGTTTCCCCGTTGAGTGTTCCACCATGTCCTCATTGGTCAAGAAATAATGTTCTGCCTACCTTTCTGCCTCTCACTTCTTCCTCCCACAGTCCATCTTGTGAGTTAGTGACCATTGGGGGATGTAGATGGACAGACATAGCTTCCTCGCATGCGACGTTTCAATGGTTTCTTACTTTCTCTTTCTTATTTTCTTTTTCCTTTTTTATTTTTATTTGTTGCTTGTGTAGAAGTATACTGGCAGGATGGTCAGAAGTTCAAGGTTATCCTTGAATTCTAACTCACTGATTTGGCCAGACTGGCTGTTCATCACCTCCCAGAAATCCTATCTCCACTCCCTGCCCCAGTGCTGGGATTACAGATGAACACCGTGGAGTCTGGCTTTTTAGGTGGGTGCTCAGGATCTGAACTCAGGTCTGCACACTTGCATGACAATTACAGGTAATCTACAGACTGAGCTGTGTCCCTAGCCCTAGTTTCCTGAGTGCTGGGATTATAGCCATGAGCCACCATGACTGGATTATATGGTGCTGGCAACTGAACCCAGGACTTCATGTAAGCTACACAGGTGCTCTACCAAATGAGTTATATCCCACCCAACAGGTACTTATTCTATTTGGAATACTGTCATAGCTACTGCTTTATTTCTATGAAAAGACATCATGACCAAGGCAATTTATAAAAGAAAACATTTAATTGGGGGCTTGCTTACAGTTTCAGAAGATTAGTCCATGACCATCATGCCTGGAAGCATGGCACTAAGCAGGCAGCAGGTATAGTGCTGGAGTAGCTGAGAGCTTAGATTCTGATCTGCAGGCAGCAGGCAGAGAGAAAGACTGGGCTTGTCATGGGCTTTTAAAAATGCAAAGCCTATCCCCAGTAACACACATCCTCTAATAGGCCACACCTACTAATCCTTCTCAAGAAGTTCCATTGGGGGACGGGGAGCCAAAAGGCAAAGCAGCCTTGGCCTTAGTCACACTGCAGCTTAGCATTTTAAGAAGAGTTCCTGGACAGAAAAGGATTTCAGATACACAATAGGACAGATTCAAACACAAAAGACCTCTAAATGAAATACAGTGTGTTTAAAAAAATGATGTAGGCTTGGGAGAGAGAAGGAAAAAAGTAAAGAGACAGTAAATGTGATATAAAAGAGTACAGACAGTCATAGATTAAAAGAGTAAAGATGATAAAATAAATAATAAACTTGTATAAAAAGTAGGAGAGTAAGAAAAATAAGCCTCATAAAGATGGAATATATGCAGAGAGTCTGTATTATATATATTATTGTGTTTTCTTTTAATTTTTTGACTGTTAAAGAGCTATGTAACAAGAGACATTTCATTGTATGGACTGCTAAGTTAAACCAACATAAAGGCATCTTGACTTCAGAATTTGGGTCTAAGTATTTGTTGCATTGGAGAAGAAGTTCTACTTTTGTTTCAACAGAGGATGAGAACCTGTGAAATCCTTCCAGACCAATGTGGTTTGTTGGACCAAGACCCCCTGAAAAGTTGCTGCAAACATCCCCCCAAAATTGCTTTGTCCAAAAAAAACAGGAAGCAGTTTGGAGAGAATTATGCTCAAATTCCCAAATATTATCTATACATGTTTGTTTACATTTAAAGAGGGATATGCTATAGAGATTTGCATTGGTATGGATCTTGCTTTATTGAAAAAATTTAAGATCAACTTAGTTATATGTATATTTCTGCTTTTGATTAAGGTATTGTGTTTTTGCAAGGTTAATAGATCTATAATAGCCAAGCTTGTAGTCATGTTAGTTAGGTTTTTTAGATATATATACATATATTTTAGTTAGATAGATATTCTTTCAGAGACCTACATAATATGGCATTTAAAATGTTTTAAGAGCTTAAGACTTTTCATGACATGAGACACATCTGCTCCTGGCAGCACAAATCTATGATAAGAGGAAGATGAGTATCAAGGAGGTTCCTTATGGAGTTTGCTAGCCATTTGGGCAAGAAACTTGTCTTGCCCGGACTGCTTAAAGGTATGTTGTATGGCCAGGCGGTGGTGGCACACACCTTTAATCCCAGCACTCGGGAGGCAGAGGCAGGCGGATCTCTGTGAGTTCAAGAGCTAGTTCCAGGACAGGCTCCAAAACCACAGAGAAACCCTGTCTCAAAAAAACAACAACAACAAAAAAGGTATGTTGTATGATCTGGATGTGCAAGACCCACATAGAAATGACTGCTGAACTTGCCTAAAGGTGAGACTATCCTTCAGGGTTCCTGCTTCATAAAAGAGTCTGCAAGGCTGGGCGGTGGTGGTGCACGCCTTTAATCCCAGCACTTGGGAGGCAGAGGTAGGCGGATCTCTGTGAGTTCGAGGCCAGCCTGGTCTACAAAGGGAGTTCAAGGACAGGCTCCAAAGCTACAGAGAAACCCTGTCTTGAAAAAAAATAAAAAAAAAAGAGTCTGCAAGATAGTCTATAGGACATAGAGGAAAGTGACTGGCAAACTGCCAATATAGGCATAACTGCCTTTGAAATTTCCTGCCTCATGGGAAAATCTGCTGTATAATATGGGCCTGTAGACGAAGATGGATGCTCCAACAATCCAGAAGAACTTTGGGTGACTGTCCAGGTAGCAAGATGTCTCTGTCAGGAGTTTTAGAAGTTGCTTACAATGTACTTCCTGTTTACTTAGGTAATATTTTATCCTTCTGGAGTCTTTGATGAGGTTGAAGAATAGATAGTTATAGTTTTTCTAGTTATGATAAAAGATAAAGTAGATATAAATATTGTAACTCTAATTCTTGATACCTGTTTTGTTATATATAGTTTTACTATGTTAAAGTTAAAAACCTTCCTTTTTATTTAAACAGAAAAGGGGAAATGGTGTGGGAAGTCCTTCTGTATATGTGTTGCTTTCATTGGTTAATGAATAAAGAAGCTGTTTCGGCCAGTGGCTTAGCAAAATAGAGCTAGGCAGGGAAAATGAAACTGAATGCTGGGAGAAAGATGGTGGAATGAAGGGGACACCATGGAGCCACCAATGGAGAAAGATGCAAGTTGCCTATTGAAACCTTGCTGTTAGGCCATAAGCCTAGTGGTAAAATATAGAATAATAGAAATGGGTTAATTTAAGAGATAAGATTGAGCTAGAAATATACATAAGCTCATAGGCCAAGCAGTGATTTAATTAATACAGTTTCTGTGTGGTTATTTCAGAGCTGAGCAGCCAGGAACAAACAAGTGGCCTCCTACAACACACAGGGGTGAATATAACTGTGCTACCACAGAAGACTGAGGGCAAAGATTCATCAATGAATGTGTCAAGAGGAGACTTCAGGTAAGATACTTAGTGTGGTGCTTGTAAACATTCAGCACAGACTTATCGTATCTGTGTAGTTCTTAATTTGAGAGGATTAGATGAAGGTTTGAAAATGGATGTCCTTTAAAACTGCTCCTGGCTCAAAGAGTCTAAGACGATAAAAAGAAAGTCCTCATTAATCAGACTGTGTATTCAATAGTAGAAGACAGGGCTGTGTTCCCCAGCCTTGATTTAGTTTTTCCATTTAATCCAAATTGTACAGAAGGCATCTCGGGTAAGGTAATAGTGAGTGCCAAGATACTTGAGGCAAAATTCAGGGCAGTGAGGAACCACAAGCACCTGCTGATTTCACACAGCATCCCCATAGGGGTCAGAACCCTACAATCAAGAGCTATGGCCCAGCTTCTGATCACCTTGCCCTTCTGCTCAAGAGATCTGGCACTGCCAGGCAGTGGTGGCACACACCTTTAATCCTAGAACTCGGGAGGCAGAGGCAGGCGGAACTCTGTGAGTTTGAGGCCAGCCTTGGTCTACAGAATAAGTTCCAAGACAGCAAGGGCTACATAGTGAAACTCTGTCTCAAACAAACAAACAAACAAACAAACAAAACAATCTGGCAGTAACATATCCCTGTAAGTGAAAATCAGTGTGGTTCTGTTAATCTTCTCTGTTAACTTGACTGGGTTTAGAGCCACCTGGGAGACACAGCTCTGGGCCTCTCTGTGAGGGAGTCTCTAGAAAGGAGACTGAGTTTAACTGAGGAGAGAAAATCCACTCTGAACATGGACAACAATATTTTGTGGGCTTTTATTCTGGGTTGGTTAAATAAGAAAAAGTGGGTGAGCCCCAGCAGCCATCTCTCTCTGCTTCCTGACTGTGGGTGCCACGTGACCAGCTGCCTCCCATTGATGATGCTGTGACTTCCCTACCATCATGGGCTGTACCTCAAACTGTAAGCCAAAGCAGACCCGTCTTTCCTTGTGCTCCTTTCACCAGGCATTTTGTTACAGCAACGAGGGAGTAATACAGCTTCCATATTCTCTTCTGCCCATTGCAGTGGAACCTTGGGGAGAAGAGGGTATAGTCGGTTTACGATGACTGCCTGTAGGCGGGTAAGTCTGAAGAAAGATGTTTCTCACTGAGAAGAGACTCCTCTCAGGCCACGGTAGGTGCCCTTTCCCATTTTCTAGGACCCATTGTGGAAAAGCACAGAATAGTGCTGAAGCATGCCTGACCCTGGACAAAACTCCAGGATGGAGGGGTCACCTGGCTCTGGGAGACATGCTGGGCTTGAGTGCTGCCAACCTGGGGTGATGCTTGCACTTAGCAGTGGGAAATAAATCAGATGGCTCCTTGGACTGGCACCCAGGGACACCTGAACACACACGCATGTTCCCATGCACACAGGACCTGAGTTCTTTACCAAGCTTCAGAGGCCACCAGGAGTTGGGAACATAGGATCCATCCCCAGTCCTGACACATTACTAGCTGACTGTTCCCAATGGCAATGTGAGGTCACAGCACTTGGCCAGGTGGCTCCTGTTCTCTGGATCTCAAATGTTTGCCTCCTTGATAGCACGTGTTGATCCAAATGTAAAATATCCCCCTAGCTTCGTGTGTTGAATGCTCAGACTCCAGCTAGTGACATGGCTTTGGAAGGCTGTGGAACCTTTAGAAGGCAGAGAGTCACTGGAGGTGTGCTTTGAGATTTCATAAGCTGTCCCCACTAAGGAACCAATAAGTTTATTGGGTTTCTATGGTGGTTCAAAGGAAAATGACCCCCAAAGGGAGTGGCACTATTAGGTGGTGTGGCTTTGTTGGAGTAGGTTTGGCCTTCTTAGAGGAAGTCTACTTGCTACTTCCTGATAGCAAACTGAATCTGACCAACTGCCTCTTACTCCTGTCACCATGCCTCTCCTGCCATGACAGACTCTATGTTTAAATCATTAGCCCAAATCTCCCCCCCTCTTATCAGGCATTTGATCTCAGTAACAAGAAAATCAGGTGATCCATAACGACAAGGAAATGTCACATCACCACTCAGACGGAAGGTTGGATGCTGGTGTTAACATGTGGGGCGTTGCTCCCCCAACCAGTCATAGCTGTGGACAACTTGGTTTGAGTAAGAACCAAGGAAGTCACAAATGAAGGGACTTCAAAAAGCATCGGTGGAGGCATTGGGTACATGGGTTTAGCAAAGCAGTGAGGCCTCTGCTGTAGGCCTCAGATGCTATCTGCAGATGTCCTTAGGCTTGGGGTTGGTGGAAGGTAATGTGATTGAAAATGGCTTCCAAGAGTCTAAATGGCTGGAGAGGTGGTGCAGCTGTTAGGAGTGTGCACCGTGGTTGTGGAGGCCTGGAGTGTGGTTCTCAGCACCCACTGAGTGGCTCACGACCTCCTGTAGCTCTAGTTCCAGGGGCTCCAGATCCCCTCTGAACTCCGTGGCACCGCACCCGTGTATACAAACTCCCACACAAAGCACATATTATTTTAAAAAAATAAAACAAAGCTATATAAACAGAAACAAAAAATTAAACATAACCCAAGAGAATTTGTCTCTGAATCTGCGACATTCCAACTCTCCACAGTCACAGATGCCCTGGTCAGTCAGTCAGCTGTGTGGAGCCTTTAACATAGCTGCAGCTTTTTTCCTCCAGGAATTCCACCAAGAGGTAATTACAATTGCCATGCTCCTGCCTGTGGCAGTTATGAGGGGATTTCTGAGAGACTGCAGGAGATAGGGAGTTAGAAGAGGGAAGGAAAGGGGACCATATAATGGAGAGAGGGAGGAAGGTGACGATTTGGGACAGGGACACGTCTGTTCAGTCCTTTTGCCTGCACTTCTGGGGGGAAAACTCAGGCTGCTGTTCCCTGGAGCACAGGCAGAGTAGATTCCAATAGTCACTCTGAAGTGCTATTTAGGGGATTAGCCATTGCCCACCTGTAACCCAACACTGGGGCCACCACCCACCTGTAATCCCAGCACTGGGGTCACTGCCCACCTGTAATCCCAGCTCTGGGGTCACCGCCCACCTGTAATCCCAGCTCTTGGGTCATTGCCCACCTGTAATCTTGGCACTGGGGTCATCGCCC
>NC_022014.1:41202301-41218460 GCF_000317375.1 Microtus ochrogaster
CACCGCCCACCTGTAATCCCCACACTGGGGTCACTGACCACCTGTAATCCCAGCTCTGGGGTCATTGCCCACCTGTAATCTTGGCACTGGGGTCATCACCCACCTGTACTCCCAGCACTGGGGTCACTGCCCACCTGTAATCCAGCAGAGACAGGCTGGGTTCCAGGCCGGTGAGAGACTCTGTCTCAAAGGGAAGGTACATGACTACTGAGGAATGATGCCTAAGGCCTCCTCTGTGATGGTTTGAGCAAGAAATGTCCCCCACAGGATTCAGTATTTGAATACTTGGTCCTTAGATGGTGGCACTGTTTGGGGGAGGGTTAGGACATGCAGCCTTCCTGAGGGAAGTGTGTCAGCTGATGTGGGCCTCAAGAGCGAGAGCCTCCTGCTGCACCTGGCTCACTCTCTCCGCTTCATGCTTGCAGTTGAGGATGTGAGTGCTCAGCTTCCAGCTTTGGACACCAGGCCTGCGTCCATGCCACCCCCACCATAATGGACTCTTTTCCCTCTGGAACTATAAGCCAGTATAACCCTTCCTTCTATAAGTTGCTTTGGTCATGGTTTTTATCACAGCAACAGAAAATTAACACAACCTTTGACCTACATACACTCTTAATTAAAAAAAAAAAAAGGAAAGGGGAAAAAAACACCCCATACAAGCTGTGGCCCATTGCAGCTTCATGGCAGGCAGCCAAAGAAGCTGTTCTGTTGCGGCTAGCTTTCTGGTTAGGCTATCTGTGAAGGCTAGTCTCTCTCCCCTGTGTTTATAAAGGTCTTTCCTGGCAGAGGAAAACGACAGTCTAGTTCCTGAAATCTAATCTGGGGGCAGAGGCTGTCAGGCAGGCAGCAAGAGTCATGATAAAGCAGCGGTACATGCAACACGTGTCTGATGGATTGCGGCTGGGGAGGGTGACCTGGTGCCGAGGGCAGGGGGCTCTCCAGGATGTGGAGACCACATACGTGCTTCTTTGGTGATGCGGTGGACTCCTAGCTAATGAATTCAGAGATGTGGACGAGGGCTTAGTGGAGCCTGCTTCTACGTGGGTAGCTCCTAGAGAACCTTTCATTTATTGGAATCGTGTCTTAGATCTGCCCTCTGTGATCAAATTAATGAGGAGAAGCACACACACAAAGCCCCTTGGTGCAGGATAAAAAAAGACATCAGGCTCAAAAGAAAGGGTGAGAGCAGAGAGTGCCTGAAGGGCTCCTGGACCTTGCTGCCTGGCAGAGGCTTCACAGAGCCGGCTTCTTCTCTTCTCAGGCTCAGGAGATTCCAGAGGAGTGAGGGAAGGCTGCCTTTTCACGGAGCCCCACTAATGTGGAGGTAGGCGCTGTGTAAAGTCCTCCCTAGCTTTCCTGCACACCCCAGTTCCTCCAGTCAGTCAAATATTTTTATTCCTGGTTTAGTTTTAGGAGGGGAAACGAGCTTGGCAGAAAGCTAGGGGGCGAGAGAGGGCCTGGGTGGGTCGGGGGCCATGTCTGTGCTCTGGAAGTGAGAGCAGAGGATGAGCCGCCAAAGTGATTCCCACGACATGGTGTCTGGGGCTGGGGCTCAGTGACAGACTGCTAAGCATCCATAAAGTTCTGAGTTCAGTCCTCAACTCTGAAAAAAAAAACAAACAGCAGAAAATAAACAAAACACAAAGGCATTGGTTGTCTTCATAACAACAACAAAGCAACCAGCCTCAGTAGTACCTACAGCCCTCCTACTTAGGAGGCTGAAGCTCCTGTCTTTCTCCTGCTAAACTCTTGTGTTTTCCTAAGGCTCCAGGAGAGGATGAACTGGAAATAGAGTTGCAGAGACCAAGACCTGGGTTCAAAGCCTGCCTCTGTCTCTACCCAGCTCTGTGAGTTTACCTCCCAGAATCTCAACCTTCTCCCCTACAACATGGGAATGAGCCCCTTGTCCTTGTTAAGCTTGCCTTGGAGTTAACAGTGCTAACAACCTTCCGAGTCTTGACTTCTCCATATGAACCAGGGCTTAACCTTTTCCCACTTATGACCCTTTACGCCCAAGACATTTTTTATGTGATCAAGAGAATGAAGGTATACAGAACAGGCACAAAGGAGGAAAATCACTCACAATAATGAAATGTGCAGAAACTTATTTGATTCTTTTACATTAAAAATTTATTGTGCTGTGTGTGTGTGTGTGTGTGTGTGTGTGTGTGTGTGTGTGTGTGTGTCTATGCATGTATGGCACAGCATGTAGGGTCCTGGGTATTGAACTCAGGTCATCAAGCTTGACATCAAGCCCTTTTGCTATTGAGCTACCTGACCAGCCTAAGAAATTTATTTTAAAGCAATATATATACACTTTCAAAATTTATTACAGAAAGAATTCATTTGCATACTGATGAGATGTGTGTGCTGGTTTGTGTTTACATATATAATTCATGTTGGGTTGAATGTTTGATGCTGCAGGAACATCTTCAGTGGTCTTCAGAGCTGGTAGGTGTTTTGATTTTATAATCAGCAGGGCCAAGAAGGGCTGATTCACATGACTCCGTGGTACATATCGATGACAGAAGTGTGTTTGGAGCCATTTCAGAAACTGTCAGGGATCCTGGTTAATCCCAAGCCAGCATTTGCTTAATGATCTTTTAATGACGCTCAAGTCACAACCCAAACAGCAATTTTAAAGTCAAACATTCTAATACAATACATTCCAAACATATACTAATTTGATACATGCTGAGGAATGATAGAAAATGCTAGGTCTTTGTTTTTCATGATTAGATCATTATCTTTCTACCAGGACTGAAAACTTTGCGTGAATAGTAAGATATTACAATTTGGAACATATCACAGCCTTGAATCTGGGCTGAGGTTAGTGAGAAAGCGTTCTTTTCTTTTCTTTTTCTTTTTTTTAAAGATGTATTTGTTTATTTTGTGTGCATTGGTGTTTTGCCTGCATGTATGTATATCTGACACTGTGAGAGTGTCAGATTCCCCGGAACAGACAGATGTGAACTGTTGTGTGGTTGCTGGGAATTGAACCCAGGTCCTCTGAAAGAGCAGAGAGTTCTCTTAACTGTTGAGTTGAGTCATCTCTTCAGTCCCTTCAAGATAGCATTCTTTTTGTTTGTTGTTTTTTGAGACAGGGTTTCTCTATGCAGCTTTGGACCTCGATCTGTAGACCAGGCTGGCCTTGAACTCACAGAGATCTGCCTGCCTCTGCCTCCTGAGTGCTGGGATTAAAGATGTGCACTACCACCCAGCTAAGGTGTGTGTGTGTGTGTATAGAAGGAGCTGTTGGCTGCATTCCTGCCACCCAGCTCCCAGCTGCCTGGCTAGCTTATGCCCCGAAATAACAACACACAAATTGTATTCTTTTAAACACTGCCTGGCCCATTATATCTAGCCTCTTCTTGGCTAATTCTCACATCTCGACTAACCCATTTCTAATAATCTGTGTAGTACCACAAGGGAGTAGCTTACCGGGAAGGATACCAGCCTATGTCCATCTTGGGCCGGAGCTTCATCGCATCACACTCAGAGAGGAGAGGCATGGCGTCTGCCTAACTTCCCTTCTTCCCAGCATTCTGTTCTGTCTACTCCACCCACCTAAGGGCGGGCCCATCAAATGGGCCAAGGCAGTTTGTTTATTAACCAATGACCTTCCTCCATCGGGTGTCTGTGTGTGTGTGTGTGTGTGTGTGTGTGTGTGTGTGTGTGTGTGAAGCAGCATTCTTTAATATCCAGTGGCTGACAGTGGGTAAGATGCAGACTGCCTGGGTTGTATATTCAGCACCAAGGCTGCAGCGAAGTCACGGGATATAACACAGAACCCAGGCACTGCCAGAAACATGAATTCATTGTGTGTGTGTGTGTTAACCTTTATTTTTATATTATGTCAAGGTGTTTTGCCTGACATATTTGGTTTTGAATTAATTTTTGGTTATTTTATATTCAGAAATTTTTATGCTAAAATTTTCACAACCCTTGCCTTCAGTTACATGACTCCATGGAGACATGACCCACTATTTAAGCAGCTGTGAGAAACAAGAGAAGGAATAATAAGATAAAGAGATGGCGCAATGGTTAAGAGCAGTGACTGCTCTTCCAGAGGACCTGGGTTCAACACCCAGCACCCACATGGCAGCTCATAGCTTTCTGTAACTCCAGTTCCAGAAGATCTGACAGCCTCACACAGACATACATACAAGGCAAAACACCAATGCACATAAAATAAAAGTAAGTAATTAAAAAAAGATAAATGAACTAAATTATGATGTTACTGTTTCTCAGGAATGATGTGGAAGCTTAAAGAGCTAAACTGTGATTGGCAGCCTGGTTGCAGCGTCTGCTGGGTCCTAGGTGTTAGGATTCAGGCATTATGCTGGCCTGTCACCTGCCAGGATTCAGTCAGGCTGTACCCTGGCCAGCCCAGGGTCCTATGGCTGCTATGTCACTATGTAGTCAGTACACAGATGCAAAATGTTCCTTTAAGAGATAAGCTCCGCCCATTCTTGCATCTTCCTACTGTTCTTTTGAAGCCGCTAGCAGGTGTTTGCCCCCCTCATCCTCCTCCTTTAATAAATTCTCCTAAATTCTCCACTTAAGCTCTCTGCGTGGGGTATTGGTCTCTTGTCTGCCTTGAATCTTCTGGGGCTCTCACTGGCCAAGGTCCCTGTCACCAATTCATTACATTGCTACCAAGATCCTGCCAGGCTCTCCCCATGGCCTCTCCTCCTACCTGCAGGCAGGTAGCCTGAGGCATGTGAGGACTCTGAACGACCTAGGCCAACAGCCCTCTTTCCAACTACTGGGATACTCCATGCAAAAGCAACTTCGGCCGTGATTGGAGAGATCCCCTCCTCCCGGTCGGCTTTCTCCCAGCGCCCTAGGCCCCACCTTCACTGAGCAGCTCCTTCGTTTCTTGGACCTAAGGGTCCTTGGGGCTCAGCCCTTCAGCCTTCGTGCCTTCCTTCTTGGATTCTGTATCCTTCGGGCCCAGCGCCCAGACCTGCCTTCACTGAGCATCCTTTGGGCTCAACCCCTGGGCTTCTGTGCCTTCCTGTCTTTCAGACTCACGCCCTTTGAGCTCCGTCCTGTCAGCCCTCGTTCTTTCAGTTGCCGAACCATAGAAGAACTTGTGCCAGCAGTGTTGACCCGTCTGCCTCACACATGGGAAACAAGCCACCCAAAAAGTCCAAGCCCACCCACTCCTCAGGGATGCCTTCTCCTCACTCATCTCTGTACTAATATCCCCTAGGTAACAACTCAGATTGACTGCCTAACAGCTCTAGATCCCAAGATCTTACAGGACCTTTCTAACTTCTGCCAGCAGATGGGTAAATGGAAGGAGTTACAACATGCAGGTAGGCACGGTCTTCGCTAAGAGGTCAGATGATCTAACTGCCATCTTCACTAAGAGCAACCACGTGACCACTGCCATTTTGTTTAAGGTTAGAAGAGATACTTCACCGCCATCTTGACTAAGGGCAAGATAGACAGGTCAAATGACCTAGTCGCTATCTTTACTAAGGATGCTCTTTGCCTAGTCTCTCGCCTTTCACTTACATTTTTGTCTCTTAATTACCTGTTACCCTGACTCTTGTGTGTGGCATGTTTGCACAGTGGCATGCTTTTTGGCAGGGTTGGCCAGAGTACCCACTTCACACAGGGACCCCACCCACCTGTTCTACCTGCAGCAGATCTGCTTTTTTCTACCTGCAATGAATCTGATTTATGACTTTTGACTTAATACATGTGTGTATACATGCATGTGATTTGGGTCTAACTGTTAAGTGTAAATGTAAGCTACCTTTAACTCTATGTGTGTGCATGCACATGTGCGTGTATGTTTTTGTGTGCACATGTGTGTAGCTGTTATCTAAGAAAAATGCTTTAAATAGTCCTAATGAGCTCTGTTCATTGTATCTCCTTTTAGACTAGAAAACAAGTACTTTAAATTGGCATGTACTTTTTAATGTACTTATAGATGATGATAAAATATATGGTTAGGTCTGTTACAATATACTGTATTTAACTCTGTGATTTAACTCTGCTTTTAAATATATTCTATATAGTGATAAAAATTTTTAAGGTTAAAAAGATCTATCTCAGATTAGCAAAAGCTAACTTAGAGATTTATGCCCCAGTCCTTCCTGTAAGTTGTTTACAAGAGTGACCTAAAAAGCAAAATTAAATTAAATCAGGTGTAAACTAAACTTAGATTATTCCTTCCCATATTCTGTGGCCTTCACTATTGTCAGGTTTTAATGGTAAACTTCTATTGCAAAAGGGAATTTTTCTTTACTTTTTTGTCCTTTGCAAGCACAAACCTGATCTGCTAAGTTAAAACCAGTTACAGAGCCGGGAGATGGTGGTGCACGCCTTTAATCCCAGCACTCGGGAGGCAGAGGCAGGTGGATCTCTGTGAGTTCGAGACCAGCCTGGTCTACAGAGCTAGTTCCAGGACAGGCTCCAAAACCACAGAGAAACCCTGTCTCGAAAAACCAAAAAAAAAAAAAAAACAAAACAAAACAAAAAAAAACCAGTTACAGTGAAGCTGGAGGACTCTGGGTAAAACATTCCCCCACAGCCTCTTGTCTTGGATCCAGCTCTCCAGGCAGATACTGTGTTATTGTCATTGTAGTCATAACTTAGATGTACCCAATAGACAGCCCTCAAATGCTCAGAGAGCTAGAGAATATGGCATTTAAAATCTTTAATTGGAAAGGCTTTTTGTAATAGAAAGATAGGTCAGCTCCTGGTACCACCTCTGTTTCCACCAAAGAAGATAGAAGGGAACAGAAGAACCTTCACCTGGAGCTTACTTCACAAGTGAAACACTAGCCACTGAGCAAAACTACCTTTCACCTCAACTGCTGCAAAGACCCTCTTCAGTCCATGGATGATGGGGCACTGGAAGCAAGTGCCTCATATTACTTAAGCAACAGGTAGGCTGGTCTTCCTGTAAGCTTCTAATCCATAGTATCTGGTGAAGCCTGACAGGCTCTAGCCCTCACAGAAGACTGATGTTGCTCTTAGTGACCATGGAGGACCCTAGGGAGTGACTGTCCAAGCAGCCATCAAGTAAGTCTCTGTTTTTGTTTGAGTTGGTTTGGTTTGGTTTTTTGGGACAGCATTTCTTTGTAGCTTTAGAGCCTGTCCTGGAACTCGCTCTTGTAGACCAGGCTGGCCTCAAACTCACAGGGATTCACCTACCTCTGCCCTCCTGAAGGCTAGGATTAAAGGTGTGCACCCCCACCACCCAGCAAGTCTCTGCCATTTTTAATCATTAACTCAGGTAAAATTTACCCTTCTCAAGATCTCTGATGCAGTTTAATAACTGATATCTTTGCCTGTGTAACAGCAGCAACCAAGGCTTCAACTGCGTTCACATTCTCATTTCTCTGTGTAAAATTCAGGTCACAGGCCTACTAAGTCTAGACACGATTTACCTTGTTACCAGACTCAGAAAAGAAATAAACTCACAAAACAGATTTCAGTATAACTTCTTACCATTCCTTTGTTTAAATAAAAGGTGATGCAAAGCCTAAGCTGTGAGGATCTGAGGATGTTTCAGGGTCTAAGAAGGTGTTTTAAGATGTGCAAATGCAAGTTGTAAAGGTCTGAGGAAAAGGCTTAAGTGTTGATAATCATCACATTAATCAATAAAATCCTGATTAGCTGTTAACCCAGCTCTGACAGAGTACTGAACACCACACTATACCAGAGTCATCATAGCCACAGACCCAAGATTTTAAATCCCATTTGGTTGTTTTCTAACTGTTGGACCTCAAAGATACTTTTCATTGTGCGAAAGACATCTGTCACAGTCATTTCTGGCATGAATACTGCCGTTTCTACAATGTAAATTTCAATACAGACTATAAACAGTGGAAATGTTAATGTATCTAAAATGTATCTTTTTGCAACCTCAAAGAATTCTTCTAAGTACCAGGAAGTGGACTTGGATTAACCTCAAACAGGTCAGATGTATTCCTCCTCCGATTACTAGGACCTAAACCACCTAAGCCTTCCCACCTTTCCCTGGTCTTGACAAACACTGCTTCTAAGACTGGTGTTCTCCAAGGAGAGGATTTGGGATTGCCTGCATAGCTAAAAAACTGTCTCATTTTTGCTCATGTATCCCTCCCAGATCTGTCTAATGGCATTTGACAGTTTAAGATACTGTTAATTTATTGTTTCATCCATGATATTTAATAAAGTTTCCTGCTAAAATATAGACAGGTATGCCTCTTTCACAGGCTTCATAGTCCAGGATTAACAGATTTCAGGTATATCTTCAGAAGTTCAGCTATGTAAATCTGTTCCAGTTCTCTTACAGGTTCCTAGAAAGTTCTACTGCTGTAGCAAAAATCAGGACTGGTAAAAAACAAAAACAAAGAAAAACAAAAAAACAAAAAACCCTAATAGTCTTCAGAGACTTTTGCTAACCCCAGCCAGTTTCAAGCATATTTTATAGGTCACTCCTGATGCCTGGGCCAAAACCAACCTACAAAGTGCTCCCCAGACAATGCGAAAAGACCTGCACCAGCTCCTGGGACTTCACCATTGGTACCAACTCTTCTGGATCAAGGACACCTGCCAACTACAATCTGGTTTTATTTGCTGTTGTATTCCATTTCATAGGTCCATAATAACAATATTTTTTCCTCCTAGCCACCTGCCTTCTCATCTCCCTCAAAAAGCAGCTGCCTGAGGACTCCAGGATGACAGCAAACCGGATGCACCCCCAGACACACCTCTCTCTGAGTGTGAGTGCACCAACTCCCAGCCCCCCCTTCTCCCATGTTGCCTTATGCCCACAGGAAGTAGCTAGACTTGAGCCAATGCCCCTATATCCTAGGACTCTGGGAAGTGAGACCCCAGCCCTCTAACACCCCTATATCCAGAGTCTGGAATGTAATATTAACTTGGGAGTGTCCCCCCAGCCCCTGGGTATCGTTGTCTCTGGATGAGCAAACAGAGACTACTGACGAGAAAGGAACTCCCAGGGCCCCGGTAGAATAACTGTGAACAAGGAAATGTCAAGGAACTTATTTTCTCCTGGTAAATGTCCTGCACCAACCTGGTCCTGTTGGATTTAAAGGCAGGAAGTGCAGATGACACCCCCACACCCCCACACCCCATGAGAACTCATCTTCTCACTGTCTGGGCTGGAGGCCAGGAGGGGAGGCGTGGGGTGGGGCTGCTGGCTTGGCCTTCCCCACGGTGTTAGAACGGGCAGCTCGAGCAAGTCTAAATGAAAATCTGGTGAATTCCAGGCCTGGAGAAGCAATCCAGATGCCAGCGAATGCTAGAAATGATTTAATACAAACTTCCTCACTCAAGAGAGGGAACCTGAGCTCAGTGAAAAGACCACTAGCTCCACAGGCCATGAGACCCCTGGGCACACGCGCGTGGGATGGGGTGGAGGTGGGGGGGGAGAATGCAGGAGTAGAGGGAGTCAGGGGTCCCTACCTCTGCATTTCGGCTACAGTCCTGTTTGCTTTGTGCCCCACTTACACACCATCTGGTCTGTTATTATCCTGGTTTCCTTAATACTTGCATCAATTCTGTCTTTTATTCCTAAATAAATTAATTTTGAAAGGCAACTGCCGTAAAGGGAAGGCAGGGATCATTCGCCTCCATCGCAGGCAACTGCAGAACTAATGCTGTGGAAGGCAGTCAGCTGTGGGCAAGACACCTGTGGGGGCTGAGGGTGTCTCCGGTGGTTGAGGGCCTGCCCGGTGTGCACGGAGGCCTGGGCTTGCTGCCTCGCTGTATAACATGGGTGAGTGGTACACACCTGATTCCCTGAACTCAGTGGGTGGAGGCAGGAGAAATAGTGGCTTGAGGTTGTGCTTGGCTATATAAGACCCTGACTTAAAGGAAAAAAACAAACAAATAAACAAAAAACCGAGATGCTCCCCACCACATGAAGAGATCGCACTCTCACTGCTAAGAGAGTTGTCCCGTTGAACAGAACTTGGGAACAGCTTTCAAAGGAGCCGTCAAGCTGATTAGGAAAAAACAAAACAAAACAACAACAAAAAAACTTCCATGTGAAAATTCCTAGAAGTTTAATCTGAGGCTCAGGAATCTTCCCTGTGCCACTTGGCAGTGCTGGACCTCAAGTGATAGTATGTGTTGTAGGACTCAACCATGATAAGCTTAATAGGAGCAGACCACCCAAAGGAAGTTCTTAACTTCCAACCATTATCACCTGCCAGTATAGGACCCAGTCATGATAAGCCTAATGGAGGCCTGAGTCTCAGTAGTTTACCCTGAAGCAATACCTGGTTGCAGGAAGGACCACAAACTGAGATTACCCAGGCACCACCCAGGAACAGACCATCCAAAGAAAATTCCTAACGTTCCAACCATTGTAGATAGGATCACCTGCCAGCACACATTCACAAGGACACCCCTAGACAAATGTCAGTCAAGCAGGGGCCCTGAACCTCAGAAATCCCTCACCCCACCTTTACTACTATGAAAAGGTAACTCTAACTGAGCTCGGGGGCTCTCCAATCCTTCCAATACATTAGACACATGGAGAGTCTGAGTTTGCAAACTTGTATAGAATAAAGGCTCTTTGATTTTACATACTGGATTCGATCTCCTTGTTGGTTTTTGGGGAACTTCGCGGTTCTGTCACCGAAGTTGTCACGATCATTAAGTAAGGTACACGTCCAGAAGCCCTTTAAGCAGCAGATAGCATAGAAGGCACTTAGCAGAATCAGGTATTGTAATTATCATTGCTAAAACATAGTGAGCCAGCCAAGGTGGAACAGGACTGTATAATCCCTGCACTCAGGAGGCAGAGGCAGGAGGATGTCTACAAGTTCCGAGTTCCAAGCTAGCCAGGGATGCATAGCAAGGTTCTGCCAGAATAATTCACTGACAAATACATAAAACAGCCTGGGAGATGGCTCAGGGTTAAGAGTACTTGCTGCTCTTGCAGAGGACATAGGTTTGGTCTTGAGCATCCAAGTTGAGTGGCTCAAAGCTGCCTGTAATTACAACTGCAGAGAATCTGATGCCCTCTTCTGGTCCCTGCAGGCATCTATACTCTCCATATGCATGCACAAAGACGCACACATATCATTTTCTTGTTTGTTTTTCCGAGATAGGGTTTCTCTGTGTAAGAGCCGTGGCTGCCCTGGAACTTGCTCTATAGATCAGGCTGGCCCTGAATTCAGAGATCCACCTGCCTTTGCCTTCAGAGTACTAAGATTAAACACGTGGATCACCACAGCCCAGCATATAGACATAATTTTAAACAATGAATACATACATTAATAAAATAAATAAATAAAAATTCCATCTCTACCACATTACCAAAAACAAGAAATAAATTAGGTCTGGTGGCATATAGCGACTGGATGTGGTTAAGCTCCAGCGAAACTCTGCTCACACAAACAGCTGCCAGTCTGGCTTTGATTGGCAGGCTGTGGTTTTTGTGTAGTTGAGGAAAACAAAGTAAGCTGAATGCTGAGCAGATACTGTGAATAAAGTCCCCATCCACGTGATTGATGATTGACAGGAACAGACCTCCTACAGCCAAAACCCAACCTTCTGAATTCAGTTTCGCACACCTGAATTGCAGTTTTGCTAGCTGCTGCCGTCTTAACCGGCCCATCAGTGCCCGTGGGAACGGCTTCTGATGGAGGGAAGTTAGAAGATGGGTTGGGGGCTGGGGACCCGGCTCTGAAGCGGGGGTTTGGGGAGGACACAACAAAGTGCTTGTTGTGCAACTTGAGGACCTGCGTTTGATCTCCAGAATCCAACCAGAAAGCCAGCCTGGTGTTCCAAGTTTGTAATCACAGCACTGTGGAGGGGAAGACCATGGGATCCCTGAGGCTTCTTGGTCAGCCAGTCTAATCCAGTCAGTGAGCCCCAGGTCCCAGTGAAAGACCTGTCTCAAAACAAGTAGATGGCTCCTGAGGACCAACACCCTACGTTATCCTTTGGCTTGTACACGTACACACAGACGCATGCACCTGCACACATGCGTACACGGACACATGCCCATCTCTCACACGCAAAGGTATGTTGAGAGAACAACTTGAGTTGTTATTTTCTCTCTGCACAGGAAGAAATGGCAGCTTAACAGAATGGCGTGAGTTGCTCAGTGTTAGGCAACCAGCAGCTCACATCAGCCCTAGGAACAAAAGGCCCAGGGCCAGCTGCACGCCATCAGCAGCTTCCCATTCCAGTTTCTAATTTCCATGATAAAGAAGGAGAGCGCTAGAAAGGGCCTCCGAGTGGAAAATGATGCTGATGGCTCAGGACTCGGTGCCAGCTCAAGAGGGAGAAGGACAGAGTCCTCAGAAGCCATAAAATAGAATGGGATGGGTAAAGAGCCACCTGCTCCTGTCATTACGGTACAGCCTCAGTGAGGGCCTGGCCTGCCTTTCTCTTCTCTGTATCTCAGTGTCCCCAAACGTAATCTGGCAAAGCAGCTGTTGGGCTCCTGCGCATGCATCTTCAATACCTGCATCTTATTCGCTCCTCACCATGGGGTTGAAGTACTCTACCCACTGTAGGGATGAGCAAGGAAAGCATAGAAAGGTCACTTCAATCCCTGAAGTGATGGAATTAGTCAGGAGTGAAGCTGGGATTGAATGAGAGTCTGAGGTTTATCCAATAAGAAAACATCTCTCAAATGCTCTGTGTTCATGCCTCGGTGAGCTCTGAAATATGGATGCCCTGTGGTCTGCAGAGCTCTTGACTTGAGTTCCTTCATGGCTCTTCTTGTCTTAAGGAGGCAAAGAATTGTAACATGGAGAAGAACTTGGTGTGGGCACACTGATGGGGATGCAGATGTCAGCCTTGGGTGTTATTCCTCGGGAACTGGACATTTTTGTTGTTGTTTGGGTTCCACCCCCACCCCCATTGAGAAGATTGAACCCAGTCAAACGAATGCCAGCCAAGTTCTCTGCCATTGAGCTACATCCTCCATCTGCGGCATCTCTCACTGTCCTGGACTTTGCCTATGTGGCAAGGCTGGCTGTTTTTCCCCTCCCCAGAGCTGGGACTATAGTGCTTGCTAACTCTGGTATTTTTTTACGAGGGTTAGGAGGATCTGCTGTATTATTATTTCCCTCTCTGAAGAGATGGAAACAACATCTACCCCTTCCTCATAATGTCTTCATGACAGACCAAAGTTTGATTCCACCAAAATTCACCTGGAGGAACCAGTAAGTTTATTGGGCTTCTGTGGTAGTTTGAAGGAAAATGGCCCCCATAGGGAGTGGCACTATTAGGTGGTGTGGCTTTGTTGGAGTAGGTGTGACCTTGTTAGAGAAAGAGTGTCACTGTGAGAGTGGGCTTTGAGTTCTCCTATGCTCAAGCTACTCCTGGTGTCACAATTGATTTCCTGTTGCCTTCTGATCAAGATATAACCAGCACCATGTCTGCTTACACTCTGCCATGTTCTCTGCAATGAAAATGGACTGAACCTCTGAAACTGTAAGCGAGCTACCCCAATTAAATGTTTTCCTTGTAAGGGTTGCCATGGTCATGGCGTCTCTTCACAGCAATCGCACCCCTAACTAAGACAGCTTCCTTACAGAGGGTGGGTGAGGAAGAGCCAACTGAAGCATGGGGGGGCCCCAAAGCCACAGTGCTGCAAAGTCCTCACCTTAAGGAATGAGGACCTCCTCATGGCCACAAAGAAGGAGTTCCCTAGTTAAATGTCCCAACCTACATATTCTAGCTCCTTCCGGGACACCCTGTCCTAGGCTATGTGTAAATACAGCAAAGCTGTGCACAAATGGCTAGGAGGGGTATCTGAGGGTCCAGGTCTTTTCCTTCTATAGGGAATATCTAGTCCACAGGACTGACAGCAATGGGATCTTGCAAGGAGGCACCGGTGATCTCATGAAGATGGTGGTAGTTCTGCTCAGAGAAGTGTTCTACAAGCTGGAAGACATCTGATCCTCACGCCTGCAACTGAGGGTACTTCACGGTCTGTGCCTTCTCCCCAGCTCTGAAGAGCTCTAACAGGCTGGCACAGGCACCATTTCCCATTGTGATTAATGCTCGGTGGCAGCAAGGCACCAGGCATTCGGTGCTTGAGGGTTTTCAGAAGGGGTCAATCTAATCACTGGGGCAGGCGGGGGCGGTGGGGGTGGGCAGGGAGCAACAGTGAAGGACAGGCAGCCTGGGTCCCTCCTCCCCTTAGACTTCAGGCACTAGATGGAAAGGGAGATGGATTATAGAGTGCGCTGAGGAAATGGAGATAAATGACTTTAGATTCAACATGATAAGAAGAAAAGGATTCCTTAGAGCCAGAAGAGACCAAAAGCTGTATCAGGAAATGGCTTGAAATCGCAGAACTTTGAGCTCAGGGCTAGAATCGCAGGTGGGTAATGTTGGCTGTCTTCCTTGTACATTTGGAGCACGCCAGGAGGATTCTGTTCTTCGGAATTCCCAGAATTCAACATCAAGGTCTTTCCTTTCTGAGTAAAGTCTACTCCTCTAAGAAGGCGGTTTAAAAAATAACCCTGAAAACCCGAGTTCCATCTCCAAGAGAATTGGTTCCAAAAAGCTGCCCTCTGCCTAGTGCGCGTAAGACGTAAGACCGTGTATGTGAACGCAGGGAACTGTGGGATCAGTCCAGTCTGCGTCAGCCGTAGACACAGAGGGTGCTGGGAAGGGTTACCCAGTAGTTAAAGAGTCCTGGTGGGGCGAAGTGCCCCCACCGCAGCCTTGACTGAGTCACGCTTCAGGTCAACCATGCTGGAGGAAATGGCAAGGTCATCCGAGCCAGAGTGGCAACAGGCAGAGCTGGGGGTCAGGATATGGGGGTGCTGAGGCTGGCTTGGCCAGTGGGAGTCCATGACATCTATGATACAATCTTCCAACCAAAAAGCTTTACTGAAATTAGGTGCTCACGAAGGCTTTCTGCAGCCGGCAAACCAAAAGCCGTTCTACACGGTGTCACTGAGTGAGTCTTGCTGTGCCCAAGTGGGTAGCTAATAGCTAAGAGGCTCTTGATTGGAGAGCGGGTGTCCCAGCCACGATATCTCTCTTCCAGCCACGATCTCTCTCTCTCTCCACATTCGCCTTTCCTTTCACTTTAATTCTCTCGATGATCAAGGCAGTTTTTAGCCTTTATTAGCTCTCTCTCTCTCTCTCTCTCTCTCTCTCTCTCTCTCTCTCTCTCTCTCTCTCAAATCTGGGGGTGGAAGTAGAAAAAGGTGAGCTAACAAGAAGGGATGGCAGCTGGACAATGGCTGGACGATGACCCTCTTGGGCCGTGGGGAGTGGATCCAACTTTGCCAAGAGAGAGCTGGGGAAATCCAGTTCTCCAGAGGATCAGTCACAGCAAGAGGACATTTCTGTTCAGAGATGGCCTGTGGACTGGCTGCAAAGCCTGAGAAAACCAGTTGGGGGGGAGGCCAAGGTGGTCACCTCTCAGAGCTTTGGGACTCTCTCCTCGTTGTCCTTCTTTTGGAGACAGGGTTTCTCTGTGTAGCTCTGGTTGGTCTGGAACTTACTTTGTAGACCAGGCTAACCTGGAACTCAGAGATCCACCTGCCTCTGCCTCCCAAATGCTGGGATTAAGGGCGAGCGCTACTATTGCCGTATGAGACTCTCTCCTTTTTTTTCCTGCCTGCCCCTGACTTCCTGGTACTGGGATTGCAGGAGTAGGCAACTATATGGGGGCCAGTCATAGACTCTTTTTTAAAAATTGTTTTCATTGAGCTATGCATTTTTCCCACTCCCCTTCCTTCCACCCCTCTCTCCTTCCACCCTCTGCCTGCTTCCCATGCTCCTAATCTACTCACGAGATCTTGTCTTTTTCCTTCCTAGGCGATTCCATGTACATCTATCATAGGGTCCTCTTTGTTGTCTAGGTTTTCTGGAGTTGTGGATTGTAGGCTGGTTATCCTTTGCTTTATGTCTAATATCCACTTATGAGTGAATACATATTATATTTGTATTTCTGGATCTGGGATACCTCACTTAGTATGGTTTTTCTAGTTCCATCCATTTATCTGCCAATTCCAAGATGTCATTAATTTTTTTTTACCACTGAGTAGTACTCCATTGTATAAATGTACGACATTTTCTGTATTCTTCAGTTAAGGGGCATCTAGGTTATTTCCAGGTTCTACCTATTATGAATAACACTGCTATGAACATAGTTGAACAAATGGCTTTGTGGTGTGATTGAGGATCCTTTGGG
>NC_022014.1:41218635-41232422 GCF_000317375.1 Microtus ochrogaster
TCACAGAGATCTGCCTGCCTCTGCCTCCCTAGTGCTGGGATTAAAGGCGTGCGCCACCACCGCCTGTCAGTATTGCAGGTCTTGAGGTAGATTGTTTCCTAATTTTCTAAAAAATCGCCATACTGATTTCCAAAGTGGCTGTATAAGTTTGTACTCCCACCAGCAATGAAGGAGTGTTCCCCTTACTCCAAATCCTCTCCAACATAAGCTGTCATCAGTGTTTTTGATCTTGGCCATTCTGACAAATATAAGATGGTATCTCAGAGTTGTTTTTGATTTGCATTTCTCTGATAGCTAAGGAGGTTGAACATTTTCTTTTTTTTTTTATTTCTTTTTTTTTTTTTTGGACACTTTCTTTAAGCCCTTTGAGATTCATCTGTCTAGAATTCTCTTTTTAGGTCTGTATCCCATTTTGGGACTCTCAGGATATCCCTGCTCAGGATAACCATAAAACTTTTGGTTATCTATCTATCTATCTATCTATCTATCTATCTATCTATCTATCTATCTATCTATTATCTATCTTTCTATCTATCTTTCTATCTACTACCTATCTATCATCTATTTATGTGTATGTGCATCATATGTGTGCAGTGTCCACAAGGGCCAGAAGAGAGCATCAGATCCTCTGAAACAGGAGTTACAGGTGGTTGTAATATGCCCAGAGTGGGTGTTGGAACCAGCTGTGGTCCTCAGCAAATGCACCAGTGCTCCCAACCTACAGCCCATGACAAATTGCTGTTTAGTGAGTCCACCAGGCCGAGTGCTTCAGTCTTCACAAACTTCCAAGGGAAAGGCTGAATTCATTTTATAGTAGGAAAATCAACAACTCGCAGAAGACAAGCGTGTAGTAAAGCCAGGCGGCATTTCGCTTGCTCTTCCAGCCCACTCCACAGCCTGTGATGCAGAGGACAGGAGAGGGGGCTGACGGCCTGGGCCTACAACTCCTCGTTTAGAGTTACTTAACAGAAGTGAGTTTCATTTCTTTTGTTGAGATAATGGGAGAGTAGAACAGGCTTCAGCTCATTGATTTTTCAGGTGGATTAAATGAAATTAAGTTTGCAATGGGTTTCTGAGCCCATGGTGAGGGTTTTGGAATGTTTAGCAAATAGTCTTAAACTATATGCAAATTATATACAAATGACCTCATGGCCCCCTTGAATTCTGCAGCCAGGAAAATGGTTCAGATAAGATCTAGTCTGGCAGGTGGCAGCAGCAGTAGTGGTGGTGGTGATGGTGGTGGCAGTGGAGGTGGCTGTGGTGCAGCAGGCTCCTTTAATCCTTAATCCAAGCACTTAGGTGGCATAGGCAGGGGCGCATCTCTGTGGGTTCAAGGCCAACCTGGTCTACAGAGTAAGTTCCAGGACAGGCTCCATAGCTATACAGAGAAACCCTGTCTGGAAAAACAAAACAAAACAAAACAACAACAAAAAAAAAAAAAAACCAAAAAGACCTAGTAAGTGAAAGCTAAAACATCACCCCCTATATCAGGGCACTTGGATGCCTCCCAGAATGTTCTCAGCGTCCCAGTCCCTTGATTAGCATTATACAGAGACGCAGGTGTGCAGATCACCCTTTTCAAGCACTCAAGTCTTGAGTCACAGGCAGCCCAGAAGTGGGACAACAGCTTGTCTGCTTGTTTTAAATTCCTAAGCCCAGAACGTTTTTGCACCACGTTGTCATAAAGAACAAAGGCGGATGAGCTTCAGGAGAGCTGGGGCTGCAGCTGTCTGCATGTATTTGCGCCTGTGCAAGCTAGGAGTCAGGGAAGACGGAGCGCGGAGACGTTCCGGGGCACGAAGCCTTCAGGCCGGGCGTCCTGCCTGTCTGTGCCCTCTGTAATTCTTGGGAATTTGTTTTCTGGATGTCAGGATGTCAGCTTCACATGCTCACTCTAACTCCAGTTCTGGACTGTATTTTCCTGGAGCTGGCCAGATTCCCTCTTTCCCCAGGAGTTGGTGTCTGTCCGCACATTGTGGATTTGTTGAAATGGCCTCACCCTGGTACTTCCCCGGCAAAAAGCGTACTGGATGTGGGTTGCAGCTGATCTCCAGAAATCTGCACCCCCACCAAGCTCTTGGAGATGATAATAAACATACATCCGTACCCCAGCTGGGCCTGGCTGGTGGCTGTGCCACTGCCTGCTGTTTTCCACCAAGGATTGGGAACAGCTGACTGATTGCTAAGCGCCATGTGCCCCGTGTCCGATCAATGACACCACAGCAGCCTCTGCTGGCTGCCCCCAGAATTACAGGAAGTTTGGTTTGGGTTTTCTTTATTCCATTCGCTGTTGAGACTTGTGGATCAGGCATAGTAGTTTGTTTGACATGCTGTGGCTTTATCAGTGAGAACAAAAGTCCTGGCTTTCATTAAGTCTATGCTTTGGCATATGTGGGGCTGGAAGCCAGATACATATATGTGTCAACACGTGATGGATGGCTGGGTCTATGGAAAAAGTGAAGTGGAAGTGAGGGATTCAGAGGGGAGGAGCGGAGTAATTGTGTGTGTGTGTGTGTGTGTGTGTGTGTGTGTGTGTGTGCACGCGCGCATGCGTGCGTGTGTGTCCATCCAGGGGATGTCATCAGGAATCCTGCACTACAACTCTCTGCTATATTCCCTTGAGGCATGGTCTTCCTCTGAACCCAGAACTAAAGCTAGTCTGGGAGCCATCGAGCCCAAGTCATCCTGCTATCTCTGCTTCCTACAGCGCTGTTTGAGCCAGACCAAGCCCAGTTTCCTAAGTGGAGGCTAAGGATCTAACTCAGGTCCTCGTGCTTGCCGCAGCCAGGGTTCTCACCACTGAGCCACCTGGACAGGCTGAAAGGTAGTGATTTTAAAAAGGTATCAGAGAAGTGTCACATGATCAGGTGATTTTAGAGGTGGCAGGTGGGGATCCAAAGGCAGAAGAAACAGCAAAGAAACACTGAGCGTGTCTGGCTTGGTTTAGAGGAAACATTATCGGTGCATCTGGCATAAATCAAGCCAGTGGAGGGAGAAAAAGATGCTGTCAGAGAAGTGGTAGGGCAGGCTGTGCCAGGGAGTGGACCCTGCTATGGTCCCCAGTTCAGAATACAGATGACCAGGCCTTGTGTAGACCTAGTGAGTTAGACTGGCGGCAGTGGGCCAGAGCTGAAGTTCAAGAATTGCCAGTTAAGGGAGGTGCCAGAACTGTGGTTTTTATTTAAGGACCAGAAACCACCTAAGTTACTAGGCAGGGGGAGGTGGTGACTTAACTTGCAGAAGCAGACACACCCATGCCAGCTTTTGATTGGTCTGAGATGATCTGGGCTCTGCAATTTCTACAGCTCTCTATGGGTTTCCAGTGTGTAGCCAGTGGTGAGGTCATGCTGACTTCTGGGTGGGGAGAGACTGATGGGGTCATGGGAAGGAGCAGGGAGCTGAGCCGGAAGACAGTGTTGTCAGATCGGAGAGCACCGAGGTGGCTTGGTGGCAGCACCGAGGAGACTAGGGTCTGAGGGGTTCTGGCTCTAACAAGAGACTGAAACAGACTTTCACAGCCGATCTGCCCAAGAGAGACAGGATTCTGAATGGCTCCTATGCTTACCCTGAGCTACTGGAAGGGCTTTTCCCACTCTGGAAGACAGAGGGATACAGGAGGGCCAGGAGTTTGATTTTAAATACGTTATGCTTGTAATGTTTTGTTTTGTTGAGACAGGGTCTCACTAAGTGTAGAGGCCTGAAAATGTGAGTCTATTTCCCCGTTGACCAAAAGTCAGAGAGTTGGAACTTACCTCTAGTTCCTTCAAGGTTATTACACCCCTACCTCAAACAAAGGTCCCATCTAGCTGTTGAGCCGAGAGTTCTGCTCTCTCAAGGTGATTGGTGCGTTCATTTCCTTGTATCATGTTAATGCAGTCTTTTGTCTTACTCCTACCTTTTGGGACCAGGGGTGTTTTAAGTAGTTGGAAATTAAACATGGGTGAATTACTCACTGGAATTCCCTCCCGATACTACGCTCTATGTTTCTCCGTCTTATGATTTTCATGCACGTCTTCATATTCTTCACTATATTTCTAATCCCCACGCCCTTACCCTGGTGAGAGGTATTTTTGTCGAGGCCGGTCCCCGACAACTATGTAGCTCAGCTGTTTTGGAACTCACTTTGTAGACCAGGCTGGCCTCGAACTCACAGAGACCCGCCTGCCTCTGCCTCCCGAGTGATGGGACTAAAGGCGTGTGCCACCATGCCCCAGCTGAAATGCCCTGAGACACGACTGGAGATACTGTCTGGGCCTCATTCAGGGAAGGTGACCAGGCTGGACTAGGCGGGAGCCTTAGGTGACAGATGGTGTTAAATGACTTAAGGTCAGATGAGGTCAGTTAGGAGAGAAGAAAAGAATAAACAAACAACAAACAGACTCCCCATATTTCTGAGGCAGCCATTGGGGAACTCCACTATAGGAAGGGGGTAGTTGCCTCAGGGATCCAAGAGAAAACTGTTGTACAGAAGAAGAGTGGGTCGCTGGTCAGAAGTTGATCAGCAAGACAGAGAACAGGCCACAGGGTTCAGTGGCACGGAAGCTCAGCGAACCACAGGGATATAAATGTTAGCCAAGGGATGACGCAAATGGCAGAGGCCCCTCTGGAGTGGGAGGAGGGAAACTGGAGACGAACAGTCATTGGAAAGTTAATTTTTTTTTTTTTAATATGAAAGAACCTAAGCTTTTCTCTTTGTTGAAAGAGGCTCTGATGCCGGGAAATGAGTTGGTATTTTAATAAGAACAAATGTTTATTAAGCGTATTTTCATACTCGGCACTGCGTTTAATGCTGCGCATGAATTGTGTTCCTCTAAACACTTCTTTCTCTTCATAGAGCTCTGGAAAGTTATACTGCTGTCTGTAATTTACCGACAAAGGAGTCTGAGCTCTGGAGATGGAGTTTTCGTTCCTACAGACACAGAGAGATGGGAGAGAAGTCATCGTAGAGCCGAGGACGCCAACAGTGAGATCCCGCCCCCTACGCAAAGAGCCAGAGACTGTAGTCCTTGTGCCAGCCTGGAGACTTTGACAATGCCCCAGAAGGTGAAATGGATTAATTAAAAATGCTGCAGGATCCCTGGCGGCTACAGTGGCAGAAACACTGCAGGCCCCCGAGTGGGGGCAGACAGTGGGCCCCAGAGGAGCCAGTCCCAGGCAGGAACGGCACCAGGCCACACCGCAGGTCTCCTGAAGGCAGCTGGTCCCAGGCTGCGGGGAGTTGGAAAAGGAAGACTTGCCTGCCTCAGTGGACCAGGGGAGGTAGTGGGCGTGGCTTGTCTCTTAAAGAGACAGAACAGATCATTACAGAAGGAACACAATAGTAATCAACAATTAGTTAAAGCAATCATGATCATGGTATGTTGTACAGATCCCCATGGCTCACACAAGCTTCCCAGGTTACCCTACTCTGCTGTGTTATCCTGGTACTGTGTAGCTGTGTGCAGGCCTGCTTACTGCCCTCATCATCCCCTGTGCGCCCATACAGCACTGCAGGGGGCAGATGTTGAATCCTTGAAAAACACGTGGATGCTCAGATACCCTCCTCTACCCCTAACCACGAGTTGTTCCAGGCTGCAAGTCTTTCCAGAATTGCAGACACACTGCTGTGACAGTCTGTATCCTCAGTAGAAGCAAATGGAAATAGTATGTGTATTGAGTTGAATGGTATCCCCCAACTTGGAGGCTCAGCAAGTGACATTTAGAAACAAGGGCTTCGCTAGTGTAAATGTGGATAAGGGCAGGCCATATTCCAAGGGCTGGTCCCTTTCCTCCCTCCCTCCCTCCCTCCCTCCCTCCCTCCCTCCCTCCCTCCCTCCCTCTTTTCTTTCTCCTTTTAATTTGAGTTGGGAACTTGCTCCTTATGTAGCTTAGGCTGATAATCCTTCCTCTGTTGAGTGCTGGGGTCACCGGTACATGACATCACCTGGTTTTCTTTTTATGGGAAAGTGGAGACCCAAAAGGACAAGGCCGTGTGACAGTGGATGCAGAATTTACAGTGATGCATGTATAAGCTGGGACACACAGAGGCTGGCTGTCAAACATTGAATGTTCGGGAAAGCAAGAAGGATCCTTCCCTAGGCCACCTAGATACAGCCTGGCCTCGCCAAGGTCTGGATTTCATACGTCAGACTTCACATTTGTGAGAAAGGTACTGTATTGAGCCACCAAGTTCATGGTGATCTCCCCACCCCACCCACCCCTCACACAGGGTTTCTCTGTGTAGCCCTGGCTACTCTGGAGCTCCATCTGTAGACCAGGCTAGCCTCGAACTCAGAGAGCCTCTTGCCTCTGGGATTAAAATGTGTGCCACCACTGCCGTCAAGGGAATTAGCATCCCCACGAGCTGGCAGTAACCTAAGAAGGGTTTTGTGCCCCTCCACCCCCCCATGTGAGTTAGCAACACACTGGTTTGAGACCTCCATTAAACGTACACCAAGTAGAGGCCTTGCTGGGTGGCTCTCTGGAGACGCTGTGATTGGGAGCTGGAGAGGAAGGAGCCAATTCAAGGTCACACTGGGTGGCCCAGGAGGTCACTGCGGGACTTGCACCTGCTTTGGTTCCCAGTCCTCTTGGTCTCTGGGAGGTGATCAGCAAATGTTTGCTGAGTGAATAACAATCACAGTGCCAATGTTCAGCTTCTTCCCCAGAGCTCCTGGCTTGCAGGATAAAGGCCACCATGGCTTTGTTGAAGTCGGAACCACTTTCCTTCAGGTTAACACCTCCTGGCTGCAGTGATGTGACATTATACCATCAAAAATGTCCAGGCTTCTTGGAGGTGATGCCAGAGGACATTTCTAATGTCAAAGCTCTGTTGGTTTTCCTTTGCTGTCGAAAGATGGCTGGCAAGATGGCTCAGTGGGCAGAGGTGCTTCTTTATGTACCTTGCAACTTGATTTCCGTCCTAGGATACCATGGGGGAAGGAAAGAACGGACTTCTTTAATTTATCCTGTGACCTCCACATGCACACTGTGGCATGTGTACCCCTCACCCACCCAGTAACACCAAATAAATAATTTAAAAATTAAGCTGGGTGTGGTGGTGCATGACTTTGATTCCAGCACTTGGGAGTCAAAGCAAGAGGACATCTGTGGGTTCGAGGTCAGCCTGGTCCATGGAGCAAGTTCTAGGACAGCCAGGGCTATTACACATAGGAACCCTGTCTTGAAAAACAAAATAAAACAACAAAATGTTAAAAGAACAATGACTTTTAAAATAACAAAGAACATTTGGACAGTCCTACTAAATGCATGATAATGCCCCCACGCCAGAGCTTAGGATTCGTCAACCCACGACTCTAGTTGCTAGAGTGCTCCCTAGAACTCTGGTTGTACTAACCCACTGACTGTAATCGCTATAGTACTCCCTAGAGCTCATGATTATACCAACTCACGGACTGTAGTTACCATAGCACCACCTAGAACTTGTGATTGTACTAACCCACTGATGGCCTTGCCGTGCAATTGGCTGCTCTCTGGATACAAGCAAGACAACCAATAGTTAGCATTTATCCAACAACTATGGGAAGCTACCTAGCCCTTAAAAGTACATTGTTGCATCATCAATCTTCACTATAAAAATTAATGATGCATCCTGAGGTATCAATGCCCCTCTCCTGTTCAGAAAGGCAGTCACCAGGCACGGGAAAAGCTCCCTTTGGAGGCCCAGCAGTATCAGTGACATGCTGGTGTTGGGTGAACATACAGTAGGATGTTTAATCAGGGTTCAAAGTAAGAACTTACTTTATGGGCCAAGGATGTGTTTTACAAAAGTGCTTGTAAAAGCAAAAGGTAGAAACATCTAGAATACCCATCTATGGGAGCTGGTTAAAGAATGCCAGATAGCCACTCATAAGAATGAAGTACAGGTATAAAAGATGTCTAAGATACAAGGTCTGGGGAGAATATACAGGAAGGGAGATGGGAAAGAAAGATGGGGTAAGCCAGGTGGTGCATGCCTTTTATCCCAGCACTCTGGAGGCAGAGGCAGACAGATCTCTGAGTTTGAGGTCAGCCTGGTTTACAGAGTGAGTTCCAGGGCAGCTGGGCCTATGGAGAGAACCCCTGTCTCAGAGAGAGAGAGAGAGAGAGAGAGAGAGAGAGAGAGAGAGAGAGAGAGAGAGAGAGAGAGAGAGAGAGATGGGGTAACATTTGTATCAAATAAAGACATATTTCAGGGGAATCTATGTTGAAAGAAAGGAAAGGACAGACAGGAAATTTCTGGGTGTGTAAAATGCTGTTACTATGTAAAGCATAAATGGGGAGCAGGTGGGAAATGAAGAATCGTTTGTTTCTTCCTTAACCTGAAATTCTTCTGCACTTTTGATATGTGCTTGCGTTACACTGTATTACAATTTAAACCCTTTTTAAAAATAATAAGAAAGGAGAGGGTATACGGCTTGTTATTAACACCACTGGAGTCTGGGAAGAGATCACAGAAAAGCTATGCAAGCTTATTTCTGTATGTGTGCTCTGACCTCATGGAAAGCTTGGCTTCTAGCAGAATTGATATGGATATGTGCTAACTCAAGATGTTCGGAATAGACCAGACATAGCAGCACGGATTGTGTTCAAAAGCTGTTAGAAGGCAGCCCGTCCAGGGCCCAAATGTTGGGCAGATGGAGGCGTAAGACACCTCCCAGCATGTTAGAACATGCCAAAGAGCCCAGAGAAATGTTCTGTGTAGCTTGAGTTCTTCATTTATAAGGGGTTTCTTCTTCTTCTTCTTCTTCTTCTTCTTCTTCTTCTTCTTCTTCTTCTTCTTCTTCTTCTTCTTCTTCTTCTCCTTTTTGTTCTTTTTATTTTTTTTCTTTTTTCTTTTTTCTTTTTTTTTTAATATTTTTATGGTTTATTTAACTTTATGTGCATTAGTGTGAAGTGTCAGATCTCCTGGAACTGATCTTCAGACAGTTGTGAGCTGCCATGTGGGTGCTGGGAATTGAACCCGGGTCCTCTGGAAGAGCAGTCAGTGCTCTCAACCACTGAGCCATCTCTCCAGCCCCTTTTTGTTCTTTTTAGAGACATCAATTTCTTAATTATTTCTCCTGCTGCAGTGGTCTAATATATATATCATTAGTTCTTAAGCTAAGGATTACCAAAATATCTCTGATACTTGCTGTTGGTTCTCTCTGTGCCAGACGCACAAACCCTTAACCTGGTGAGGTAGCACTCCCACAAACAGCCAATCTGATCTTCAGAGAAGTGACAGCATCTGCTCTTGGCCCTTGGCCAGTAGGTGGAGGAGCCTCCATTCTGCTTCCGGATGGCTAAAGTTGTACGCCTCGACATTCTGACAGGGTGTCACATAAAGGCCATGCCAAGTGACTCTGGACCTCAGGAAGCCACGCTGAGTGCTTGTTCTTGCTTAAACAAACTTCATAGTCTTGCAGTAGCTCAAACAGTGGTGACGAGGTCCCCACTAACTACAGATACTTTCTGAGACCTGTACTCCCCACACCTGAATGTGCACAGTTTGGTTTTTACCCTTTTCTAATTTCCGAGGGCCATTAGTTCCAGTCTGTGGTTAGTGGGCCAAGTGGGCCACATGGTGTCATTTACCTTCGTCTACACAGGGGTACTGGTGACTGTGCTCTCCTCCTTCATGTTCTGAAGAGCCTAACCAGATCACGTCGATCTCAGAGGGAAGACGCATCCCTAGCGATGGCTGGCAGAGGCATGGATCTGCTGTCTGGCATTGGCCCATTGGGGAGCACTGTCAGGAGTCATGCTTGGCTGTTTGGTCATTCCACAGGCAGGGACACCCCAACCCATCCCTGATTCCTACCCTCAACTTGTAGGGATGAAGGTATGAATCAGCTGAATAACCATTTCATTTTCTGCAGAGTCCCTGATGGCTTTTTTTTTTTTTTTGAGACTGGGTTGCCTGTAGCTCAGACTAGCCTTGAATTCCCTGCACAACTGAAGATGACCTTGAACTCCCGATCTACCCGCCTCCATCTCCAAACTGGGATCACAAGCCTGTGCCACCAAGTCCAGCTGATATGGTGCTGGGACTGAACCAAGGGCCTTGTGCATGCTAATCAGGCTACCTCTGGTCCCTGCTGGTGAACTTTTGAGACGCTGGTCACACATGTACTTACTTGATCATTCTGGGGTTTGGAAGACCAGGGACCACATGTGATCTTGTCTATCACTCTGAGGATGATCATCTTCAGGCACCCTGGCATTTAATGATGTCTTTGGTGGGGCTTGAAGTGTACCCCTTCAGTCCCAGTACTATGGAGGTAGAGACAGGCAGATCTCTGTGAGGTCCAGGCTAGTCAGGTTGACAGGGACAGACCCTTTCTCAAATAAAATCCTTAAAAGCAAAAGAAAAAAAAATTCTTTCTCCATTTTGCCACTTTGAAGTGGCTCTCTGTCCACACATTCCAGTACTTTCTCCCAATACTTCCTAAGGTCTTCTGCATTTCCATTTATCTCAATTCCCCTGTATTCTAGACGCTAAGTAGTATACTACCTTCCTCTTCATCAGGTAAAGGGATAAAGGGAGGCAGAGACGCTAACTAATTTCCTTAAGCCTCGACAGTCAGTTTTCACCCATCTGTCTCTGTCCATGAAAGGCTACAGTGAATGATTGCCAATTTGGTGTCAGGCTGTCTTCCAACTGCTAAAAAAGGAGGTGAGGTGGGTAAGGGCTCTGGCTCCGTGGAGCTGGTGTTCAGGCGAGGGAAGCAGACAGTCCTTGCCTTGCCCTGCCCGATGTGTGCAGCAGGCTAGCGGGACTCTGGGCTCCTGGACAGTCACTGGCTCTTCTGTCTCTGCTGCTCTGTACTCTAGAGTAATGATGCTTCTCTCTCTGCCTCCAACCTTGTCACAGAAACCCTGGAGTTCACAGATTTGGGCTACTGTGCCCAGCTTTGTGTGGCTTCTGAGGACATAAACTCAGGTCTTCATGCTTTCTACATAGGGGTTTCACCCACTGGAGACCTCCAGGCTCTAGAACTGGATTTGTTTTCCTGCTGGGACAATAGGCCAATGTGGAAGACTTCTGAGTTTTGTGGTGAGGTTGACAATCTTCCTTCCACACCATGGCTTGGTTGAACATCCATGTTTAGCTTGAATCTTACTCTGGCCTGGCAGCACTGCCGTTTTCTGTCACACTTGCCTTTTCCCTGTCAGCTCTTGTGCCTATATCACCCTGTGCTGAGCCATTTAGCACTCAGTATGCAGGTGGCTTATCATATGAATATGGTATTGGGGGCTTACGATTTCAGAGGGCGAGTCCATGACCATCACAGTGGCTGGCAGGCAGGTATGGTGCTGGAGCAGAAGCTGAGGGTTATCCCCAGGCAGCAGAGAGAGAAAGCCTGGGCTTGGCATGGGCTTTTGAAACTTCAAGGTTCACCCTCAATGACACACCTCCTCCAACAAGGCCACGCCTCCTAATCTTTCTCTAACAGTTCCACCAGCTAAGGACCAAGAGCATTCAAATATAAGCCTAAGGAGCCATTCTCATTCAGAGCCAAGCCCCAAGTTGAAGCACCATTAATAAAAGTTAGGCTCAGAAATGGGGGTTCAACCTGAAGATCTGAAAAGCAAAGCAGCCAGCCATTGGCTCTTATCTTGACTTCAGAATAAAATGGAGATCTTGCCTCCAAGAATCTCAGAGTGAGACTGTCTGAGAGCTGTCCCCCTCACCCCCCCATTTTATATTCCTTTCTAGGGCTGGGATTAAAGGCATGCACCACCCGATTTCTATAGCAACTAGTGTGGCTACTGGGATTAAAGGTGCATGTCATTGTGGTTACTGGGATTAAAGGTGTGTGTTACCATAACCTGGTCTGTAAGGCTGACCAGTGGGACTGTGTTACTCTCAGATCTTCAGGCAGTCTCTATTTATTAAAATATAATTGAAATGCCACTACACTAAGTGATTCTTTTCTTTTTTAAAGATTTATTTATTTATTTATTTATTTATTTATTTATTTATTTATTTATTTATTATGTATACAACATTCTGCCTCGATGTATGCCGCATGCCAGAGAAGGGCGCCGGATCTCATTACAGATGGTTGTGAGCCACCATGTGGTTGCTGGGAATTGAACTCAGGACCTTCGGAAGAGCAGTCAGTGCTCTTAACCTCTGAGCCATCTCTCCAGCCCCCCACTAAGTGATTCTTAATACTTTTTCAGGAAACTCTTTACCTAATGCCAAAGAACTCAGATCCTTTTGATCCAGGTTCTCTCTCCATTTCCTTTCTGACATCTCCGTGTTTAACCCTCTGTGACTGGTTTGTCTCTGTCTTCTTACAGCCTGGAAGAACAGAGACGTCTCTGGTTTTGCTCACGGCCTTGTGCCCAGTGTGTGTGCAAGCATCCATTGGTAAGTGTTAGAAGCCACAACAGAGGGCTGCTCAGGCCACACGGCCAGCAGCTACCCCTCCCCTCTCCCAGCCATACAGGAGAGCACTGGATGCGACCCTCTAGCTAACGGATCTCCAAGTGCCTGCACTTCTCACCTGGGGCAGGAAGTCTGCAGGCTCCCATGTGTCGAAGAGCCACTGCAGCTGTTGGTGTCCCACACTTCCCCTGCCACCTGCTGGGGAATCAGAAGGCCTGGTGGCAGGCTTATGCAGAAAGCGTCCTCTTTCCTCAGAGACCTTTGAGAAGGAACCCTGATTCCTCTGCAGGACCGCTGCCATGCTGTCGGTCTGCAGCACTGAGGCCTGAGATCTCAGAGACACTGGCACGTTGTGGGCTCTCTGTCCATTCATAGCATCAGTTACCCTTACAGTAAGCTTATCTCCAGTATTCTGTCTCAGGGGCCTTGAATACTACACCTGAGGTGTTCGAGAGACCCAAAGTATAGCCCCAGATGTTCCAGATGTCAGAGTAGAGGAGCCTTGGGAATGGTTTGCTTGAGGTCTCCGAAAGAGCAATGCGTTTCACAGATACCAACCACGCAGGGAGTTCTTCCAGATATTTCCATTCTCTTAGGGACAAACCCTTTCCCAGAGGAGACTCCTAGAGGCTGATTCACTGGTCCTTCCCGAACGGCAGAGCTGGAGGCAAAGCAGGCGTCCAACTGTCAGAAATAATAAGCAGCCAGCGGCAGCATGGGTTCTCTGGCATATGGGATGAAATATGGATATTTACATATATACATTGCCTGATTGATAGTTCTAGTGAAAGCCTGAGAACCCAAGGACATGGCTGGAATTTAAGGGGCTCTGATGGAGTTTCATTCATTAAAGAAAATCAGTGTGTCTGCAAGCTGCAGACGACTTCAGGAAAACCAAATCTAATAGCGCTATTGAATATCAAACCACCTCGACAAATGCGGAAGCTTCTTTTCCAGACCAGCTGTTTTCAGCAGCTCTTCTGGAAAGAGAAGAATTTGGGAATCCACTTGCATTCGTGGCCCTTGCTTGTCCGTCTCCTTGTGACCCATGGTCCATTTCTTCTCCACCAGGACACTTTGCTGTGCCTTTCTTCTGCCTTCATGTGCATCTTCAGGCCTGGTGAGGGAACTTAGTTCCCTACGTGGTTCGCTCCTGTGACGGATAAGGTGACCTTGCTGCACACTACCTGTGGCCTACAGATTTCATTCTTCTTCCCTAAAGAAGTACCTCAGGCTTTGGGTAATGTACCCAGCTCCAAGTTCACTAACCTCAGGCTGTGTTTTTCCATTTATTTAGTGTGTGCGCAGAAGCAGGCGGATTTCTGTGAATTCGAGGCCAGCCTGGTCTACAAGAGCTAGTTCCAGGACAGGCTCCAAAGCTACACAGAGAAACCCTGTCTTGAAAACAAAACAAACAAAAAACCAAAAA
>NC_022014.1:41232522-41245899 GCF_000317375.1 Microtus ochrogaster
AAAAAAAAAAAAAAAAAAAAAAAAGAAAAAAAGAGGAAAAAGGAAAAAGCTAGCTTGGCACTACCAATCATGTCTCTGCTTCCATGATCTGTTTAGGCAAGCAAGCTCCTACCTCCATGCCTTCCCACCATGATGGGCTGTACCCTTACAAGAGCCCAAACAACTCCTCCTTCCTTCAGTTGCTTTTGCCAGGTGTTTGGTCACAATGATAAGATAGGTGACCTAGTTCTGGGTGCTCCTGGGTAGCACATGGGTACAGCTTCAGGAAGTCTATTGCTTTCTTGAAAAAAACAAAAACAAAAACAAAAACAAACCAACCAAACAAAAAACCCCACCAGACTCAGCTGCTGTCTTACCCTTTGACTGTCTTCTTTTCTCTCTACCCTGAAAGTAGAGCCATGCTATAAGCAGAAGGGCTATCCTATGAGCAGGTGCTGTTGGCACCATGCCTATAACTAACTCCCTGCTACTACCATAGACTTCCTACTGACATACTTGAGTCTCCACCCAGGACATGCTAGAGACCTGAGAACAGCCTGTAACGAATAATAGATTCTCTGGATGGCAAATAGCCCAGCTTGCTGGCCTTGGATCAGACAACTCTAGATGTGAGTAGTCCCAGGAAGACAAAGCACCAGGTGCCCATAGCGGTAATCCATTCCAGAATGTTCTTGTATTGGCTTCTTTCTCCTTCCTGTCTTCCCTGCATTTCTAGAATCATCTCTAAAATTATGTCTTAGGAGCTCCTTCTAGAACCCAAATATGACATCTTGTGACCATGAGAATTAAAGCCGCACACAAAAATGGCAAGGAGTCTACAAGTCAAGAGCTCAATAGCAGGCCTGAGCCCTTGCACCATCCTTGGATGGCCTGTGCTGCAATTATCTGAGAAACAGTCTACTTTTGGTGGCCTGCCATCCCCAGGTTGCCTCAGCACACAGCCAGATGCAAATCTGAGGGTGTGAGGAACTCACAGCTGATGCGTGTATTATTTGGATATGGCTAACAGTGCTGATGCTGCCTTTGCTAAGCAAACCATATTTCCTTATGCTGCTCCAGCTCATCCTCATGTGGATTCTACAACCAATTAGGCATCAACTCATCATCAGGTTCGGCGAGTAAATGCTGAAGTGGGTGGTGGAATTCCATGCTGATCTTAAATGTACTCCTCTTTAAAATAATTGACATCAAATTCCATACACCCACCCTGGATTTCAAAAGTCAGTGGTGGCATCAGGATCAGGTCTTTTGCCACTGAAGGTCAGGGCTGGATCTTCACTCCACTTAAGTAATGAGCTGTATGTTCCACCCTTGCCTTTCTCCTTTCTCTGCTGGTTCCATCACTAGCGCGAACACCACACTTCTCCCGGAGCTAATGCTTCCAGTTGCCAACGCTCGTGACCATGGCACACCAGGAACACACGCCAGTCCTCTGACCTCTGACTCATTCATTGGATCGGCTTCCCAGTTATGGAGAGCTTCACTTCAGAAGTGGGAAGCTGTGCTGTTTGGGTCCAGAGTGACAGTTACCTGCTGGTTTGCTGTGGGGAAGGTACCCACCCAAGTGTGGCTCATGGCACCACACAGACAAGGAGAAGAATGTTGAGTTGAAACAATCACACTGCATTCAGATACACCCTTGTTTACAATCATCAAGATGGAACTTCAGGGGCTGGAGAGATGGCTAAGCAGTTTAGAGCACTTACTGCTCTTAGAGGGGACCTGGGTTTGGCTATCAGACACCTACATGGTAGCTCACACCGTCCATAGCTCCAGTTCCAGGGGATTTAACACTCTCTTCGGACCTTCTCAGGCACCAGGCATCCTGTGCTGCAGACATACATGCAAGCAAACAGCCCTACACATACACCCGAAAAGAGAGCAAACTGGATCATCCATGAGAAGAAACCTCCTCTGTGGACTCAAACATTCCATTTAATGTACTACATTCAACTCTGACTTTTTAATTCAAGTTTTTATTAAAATAACGGCTGAGACACAAGTACTATCAAACAACACTCATTTCCTTGATGAGACAAATCCATAAGCACCCGAAGTTTTCATGAGGCTGAGTATTGTCACGCTCCTGCCCAGGGGAGAAGATGTGGCTCTGGAAAGAGGGTACACTAGAGTTGCAATCACTGGTGTGGCGATGAAGCCAGCACTGGGCTGAGCTGGGTTCTAGACAGCAAGCATGAAGCCTCCTGGGATGGTCAGGGACCCAGCTTAGTCTGCTGTAGGGTGAAACCACATGCAAGGTATAGAGAAAGAAAGCATTGGTCCAAGTGCTCTCGAGGCTCGGGGACTGAAGAGGAAGTGGCATGTGGATGGCAATTGACCTTAAGCGTGTGGAAAGGAGACAAAGTAGCAGAAGGGGATCTCACAACTGTCCCTTGGCAACAGTTCTGATAATGTTTATATCAGTGTGTAGTGGACAGGAAATAGACCTGTGTGTAGCGGACTGGGTCTGACTCAAGAATCAAGCCGAAAAGTCAGGCCCAGTGGCACATAAATTGTAACCGCAGTGTTTGGGAGACAGAAGCAAGAGGATTATTTCAAGTTCAAGTCCAGCCTACTACAAACTGCAACAAAGGCAGATGAAGGCCAGCACAGCACAGGAGGCTGGGCCTGGAGGATGAAATCTGAAGCCAGGTTGAACAATATGGCAAGATCTGCTTCATAAAAAAATTTAAATCATAATAAATACGGCTTTGAGGACTGGGGTTACCAAACTGCTATAGACAACAGGGCATCAACTCAAAGAGTGTACGTGTGGAAAGACGTGAAGATGATGGAATCACAACCATTAATTCTGTCAAAAGTCACTATTTAATTCTGTAAGAACGCTGAAGTTCATTAAATGACAATACAAAATTCACAATATGGTGACAGACTTATTTTACACACAGTTTGTGCTCAAAGGCATTTAAAAAATCTAACCTATAAAATTCAGCCAGCCAGAGAGATACGGACACCAGCTGTTAACAACAGCGAAGGTTTACAGACAGACGAGTCTACGCTGAGTCCATCTATTTGATTAGACGCAGGACACATTAACAAATGTCCCCTCACTCTGATAACCAGCTTTACTAGTCTGCCACGCCTCCTGGCTTTGACCTACCTGGTGGTGATGGAACTCGGAAGGAAGGCTCAAAGCAGGGCAGTAGCTTTGGCCACCAGGTAGGTTACCACCGCTGGTGGGATCAAGTCCGGGCTTAGTGCATGTAGGGAAATGGACCCCATCCCCAACTGCATGCCCACTGGTTAGTTTATGGTGCCTGGGTCTTGTTAGATAGCTCAGGCTGGCTTAGAATTTGCAATTCTCCTGCCCCTGCCTCCCATGTGCTGGGGTTGCAGGTGTGTCCTACCACACCCAGTGCCTGTTTTATGTTTCCATGACAACTGGCCCAGGCTACAGTAGAGTGGCCTGCATGAAATATGAGAATTTACTCAATCGTTTTGGTATTTTCCATTTTTGCAAAGTACTATTTTCTTAAACTCTGGTCATTAAATTAAAGTTCAAGACATTAATGTCCCTTTTAGGAACATGTGGTGTAGAACCAGTATTTAAGGCAACAAACTTCATTGTAAGAAGAGATCCCAAACCTGCTTTATCAGGTAAGGGACTGCAGATCTGAGGGACATTCAGGAGACTGTGACCCCACAGAAGAGATTCTTAAAAATTTTAATTTGTCCAGAGAACGGTGTAAGAAGGGAAAACATGTTCTATAATTTAGGGTATGTTCAAGAGCCCTTGTTCTACAGCCAAATGTACAAAAACAGCTTTCCTTAAAGAAAGACACATCTCTGAGCCAAGGCAAGCTTTTTGGTTAAATGATTGGTAGCTTTTGTTTGGCTCTGGAGGTTTCCATGGAAACAGCCTGAGAGATAGAAAAGGCAGCATTACCATATTATCCATATGCCAGCTGATCACACTGCACACTGATTCGTTCACTCTGTCCAGGGCAGAGGCGTCATATTTGATAAACCTGGACAAAGGCAGGCACTGAGTTCACTGTTACACTGTCAATTTCTGTCATCCTCTGCTTGTTTGACACTTCAAATTCAATTCCTACGAACACCCCCTCTGCACATTCCCTTGGGACCTTCTAATTCAAGCAGTGCTTCCACAACTAGAAGCCAAATGAAGAGAAGCATCTCACTGAGCTCCCCAGCCACGATGTTAAAATTCTACAAGAGCTTCCTGCAGCCGAGGAGATGATTGTGAAGATTACTTATAATCAGTCCTGTCATTCTTGGCCAGGCGGGAAGTGGCAGCTTCAGTGCTCACTGTATCCAGATGAGCCAGGTGGCACTATCTGTTATTTCCCACCTTATGGCTGGATTATCTGTTTTAATACAATATAACTCACCGAACACAATGATCTCATCTGAGTTCAGGTAAGTGCTTCTAGAAAGGCTATGACGGCAGCCCTCACTCAAAAGGACGCATTCAAAGAACAAAAACTCCAGCAATGATGAGTTTCAGTGAGACTAGAATAGGTGTATCACCTTTAGCACCAGGTTGAGGACCACAGAGGGCAGGAGTGTTGCCGAGCTTGCTCTAAAGTGGATTCTTCAGTTCTCAACCCAAACAGAGCTTGCTTGGGAATTCAGTACTTTTAAGAAGAGGAAGGAAGCCCGAGACAATATTAAGAAGTATCAAAATTAATGATTTGAAAGAGATGACTTGACATCATTCTTGCTCACAAAACACTGAAAACATTCTTCCTTGGGGACATTGAGGCCAACCTCACTGGACTAAAGGTCTTAGTAAGCTAAAGACAGGATGTACTCCCAAGAAGGATACATTTCTCACTGAGAATGTTTTTTCTTTTCTTCTTCTGTTTTTGGAGACTGGGTATCTCTAAAAACTGTTTTGGAACTCACCCCGTAGACCAGGCTGGCCTTGAACTCAGGGATCTGCTTGTTTCTGCCTTCCTGAGTGCTGGGATTGAAGGTGTGTGCTACCACACCCAGTGAGAATGGTTTTCCAATGGCAATTTACTCTCTGGACGTGTGTAACACAGTAGTGCTCACTGAAAAGATCTGGCCCAGCACATGGGGCTGTTCACTCCTCAGGGCAGGGCATCCCCACGTGTGGCACTGGTCTAGACAGCTACAGTGCAGGATAAAGTCTCAAGATAGGGACCAAGGGTCTCGTGCAAGGCTGACTCACAGGTGCGACAGTTAGGAAGTGTTGGGCCAGACACGACTTGCTGAGAACAAATCCCTCATTTCTTTGATGTGTCACACAAGAGCCAAAGAAAAACTGTAACCAGAAAAGAAGCCTCACTGTGTTAACAGCTCAGGTAGTTTTCAGTCTTAGCACACATCACTCCAGCAACCTTAAAGAAAATGACCAAGTATCAGAAAAATATTGCCTTTTCACAAGGACTTTGGCAATTCATAGTCTGGTGTGCTTAAGGTTAAAGAGAGGACCCTGGTCATCTTATAATAATGCTATTCCTCATAGCAGGCTCCTTTCCTGAGCACTGGGCAAGCTGTCAGTTGTCACTCAGCAGTGAGTGCTGCCCTCAGCAGGTGCAGGCTCATCGGATGTGCAGAAATTGCTGCTGTCTTGAGAATCTGTCCCAATACTTTTGGTCTCTGACTGAGGGTGGACAGACACCTGCACTGCTATCTCCTGGCCTTGCTCACTGAGAGAGCCATCATCTGAATCCCCACCAGGTGAGTTACTGCGTCCCAGCTCTGGGTTAATCACATAGATGCCACCTTGAGTGTCCAAGGCTGGCCTCTCCTTAATTCTCTCTCCCATGTCATCAGGGTCATCCACTCGCACAGCCTCAAACATTTCCTCAACAAAGGCCCGACAGTTCAGAATGAGGGGTGGGAGAGGGACACTTCTGGCCAGTTCTTCAATGTAGCGGGCAAACTCCATGGTCTTAAACTGGGTGACCTTGGCAAGCTCCAGGGTTTTGGCTGAGGTGATGATGGGGATGCGCTTTGCTATCTCAAAGGCCTTCTGGAGCTTTTCAGCCCCTTCAGTCCTGAAGAACTCATTGATGGCCTTCTCGGTCTTTCGGAGATGGGTGCTCATCAGGCATAGCCGAGTGACATTCAGGATGAGTGTGATTGTGAAGGCGATCAGGCAGACAACCATGTAGTAGACACTCATGTCCCCAGAGGTGAAGATCACACGGAGGGTGACTGAGTAGGAGGCATGAGTTGGAGAGGTGACGACACATGTATAGAGCCCACGGTCATCGAAGGCTACATTGGTAATATTTAGGAAGTTGTCAGAAACCAACCATTTTCCATCTAATAAATCCAACAGAAACAGAAAAAAAATTACAGAAAAGATCAACTGCTTTGCCAATATTCACTTTTTCATAAAACTATCTTAGCTTGTCTGTTAGACTCTACTGTTTCAATCATGCTAAAAAATAGAAAGAAAGGAAGAAAGAAAAGCAGACTGTCATGTCTGACTAGGATTCTATCAGCACAAAACAAGTAATGAAGATTGATCTTCCTGACCATCCATCCTAAGGCCAGTATTTCCTTATCATAGCCAGACACCAAGCATCCATATAGACCCAAATGATTAGTCTTTCAAAGACATGCTCATCCATGTGTGTGAGTCTACACCATGCTGTGGCCTATACATTTTCATACATGAGACGGACAGGTCTCAGAAGTATAGACATGCTTATTTATGGGTAATGGGCTATGGGCTTCTATCTTGATTGAAATGTTGCTTATTTTCCATCATGAACTCATATGACAATGTACCAAAGTTATTATTTTTTTTTTTAGTTTTTTCGAGACAGGGTTTCTCGGTAGCTTTGGAGCCTGTCCTGGCACTAGCTCTTGAACTCACAGAGATCCGTCTGCCTCTGCCTCCCGAGTGCTGGGATTAAAGGCGTGCGCCACACACCACCGCCCGACCCAAAGTTATTTTTTAAAAAAACTCCTAGCATAGGGCCGGAGAGAGAGAGTTCACTGGGTAAAGGCATTGCTCACAAAAGCTGATGACCTGCAGTATTGAGCTGAGCAGCAGCATGCTTTCACTGCTCCCTGCCTCTTGACTATGGCTGTCATGCAAGCAGCTGTTCTGAGTTATTGCCACTGGCCTCCCTGCAACAACAGACTAACCTGGAACTGCGGACTATAACAAACGCTTTCCTCCCAAGCACCTTCTGTCAGGGTTTTTACTATAGCACGGGAAAGAGACTAAGGCAACTATACTTCCAGTGTGTGGTGTTGGAGAGCCAACCTGTGTTTGCTAGGCGAGGACTGAGCACCGAGACACACTCCACTGCTCAGCAAATGGGTACTTGAGATGGAGAGAGCATCTGTCTCCTTCTGTGTTTCAAGAGTGTTTCCTGAAAGGTTAGCTAATGGGGAGACTTCTCCACCATTTTGGTTTCATGGTAACTTCCCTTTGAGGTACTTTGTAACTCAAGTATTTATCACAAACATCTGTTTTTTTTGTTGTTGTTGTTGTTTTGTTTTTTTTTAAAGACAGGGTTTCTTTGTGTAGCCCTGCCTGTCTTGGAACTCATTCTGTAGACCAGACTGGCTTTGAACTCAAAGATCTGCCTGTCTCTGCCTCCTGAATGCTGTGATATCCCACTACAACCTGGCTTGTTCGTTTTCTTTCTTTCTTTCTTTCTTTCTTTCTTCTTTCTTTCTTTCTTTCTTTCTTTCTTTCTTTCTTTCTTTCTTTGTTGTTGTTTTAATTTTTTTTATTTTTTTCTTTGTTGTTGTTTTAAAGACTTATTTTTATTTTATGTATATACATGTTTTGCCTGCATATATGTCTATGTACATGAGTGCCTCAATGCCTTAGAGGCCAGAAAAGGGCATCTGGTCCCCTGAAATTCAAGTTACAGATAGTTGTGGGTTGCCAAATGGATGCTGAGTCTCTTGGAAGAGCAGCAAGTGCTCTTAACCACTGAGGCACCGTCTCAGGTACTCAAAGATCTAACAGAACACTAGTGAAAGAATTAGTCTAGATTAAAATGTGCACCAAACGAATTCATACAAAGAATAAAAGCCCAATAAAAGGTAAACCTTGACAAAATTATCAGTGTATAATTCTTTTTAAAAAAAATATATGTAGTGTGTGTGTGTGTGTGTGTGTGTGTGTGTGTGTGTATTATGTACATATGGTCCACACACCAGTATATATATGTGGACATCAGAAGACAACTTGTGGAAGTTGGTTTGCTATCTCTATGATGTGGGTATAAAGTTGCCAGATTTGATGGTAAGTGCCTTACTTACTGAGCTACCTTGACGACTCGTCACTGTGCAATTCTTATAAAAGAAATAAAGATTAGAAGACAAACTTTGCTTTCAAGCAAATTAAAGTTAAATTAAAAAAAAAGCTGAAGGTGGGCATGATGGGGCATGATAATAATCCCAGTACTAGGAAGTCAGAGGCAGGATGATATGGAATTCAAGGTCATTCTTGGCTACAGAGCACCTGGTGAACCTGAACTATAATGCTTTGCCCAAAACAAAACAAATGAACAAAAGAAGTAGAAGGAAAACTCAACAGGATGGAAAGCAGCTTACTGTCATATGACCACCTTATAAACTTATACCTATCCTTTTTTGTTCAAGGATTATAATTGTTTTGTTCTTTTGATAGGTATAATACTTCAGACCTTATCCCCTTGCCAACCCCAGGATCAAACCCAGAGCTTTGTGCATCTAGGAAAGTGCTCAACCACTGAACTGCATCCCTAACCCCCTTTGAAGCAGTCCCCTTGACATCTTACTTGGAGAATTCTTGCTCAGCATGTCCTAACCCCCAAAGCAGGGTTGAGTCACCTGGCTGACCACAACTTATAGGATTACCTCTGCCATGTAGCCGCCGTCCTTTTGAGTTGTACCAGTGGACATCTCCATATTGATCCATCGTGAGAAGACACTCCAGGGAAACGTTTGTTCCCTCTTTGGCTATGATGACATCATCACTAGAGTAGGAACGTGCTGGGAGTTCAAAGCTCGGGAGAAATGATGCATTGTGGGAACTATGATTTGCTCCCACATCTCCCAAAACCATAGCAGCTGGCAGAAGAGTGACCAACACTAAGATGGACAGACAATGATGCAGCTTCATGGGAAAACCAAAAGCAGTCTTCTTTAGACTTGGAAAACTCAAATGTGGCTATGCTGAACAGGATCACAGTGAATGACTTGCTGCCAGTAGAAAAGTTTTCCAAAGAAGTGGTCCAAGAGTGTTCTGAGGCTTTCACAATTAAAAGGAATGTGGAGGCCAGCCTAAAAGAAAGCCACATAGTGTTTAAATCGAGATCCATCATGGAATAAAACTGCATGCCCCAGAAATGAATAGACATGAAACCAATTCAGTAACCAGTGTCGACATCACCCCACAGAGGTGGAGAAGCAGTGCTGAGCCAGGTACCAGCAGACTTCCATCCCAGTCAAACCTTGTTGCCAGGGCCCCCATCTTGACAAGCAGCTTTCTCTGGGCTTCCACTTTCTCACCTGCCCTCTGAAGGGAAGGATGAGAGACTCTCTAAGGATGCTTCCGGTTGTAAACACTGAGATTCCCTTTCACTTGGAAAGTTTCTATGCAACAGGGAGTCAATGAGAGCTGAAATATAGTTTAACAATCTTTTATTTCAACCTGCACCACAACCATATGCTATATCAGTATGTAAAACAACTGATATGTCTGATTCATTACCATGGGGATCAGAATCCATGTAATCCAACTTCATACACGGATTAAACAAATAATTCAGGGACATCTGAGGTAGAATCTGGATTTATTAGGAAAAAAAACCAAAAAACGGTGTGACCTGACTCTCGAGTCTATACATCTTCCTCTCAGAATGCTGTACAAAATTACCATCTTCTTTACAACTAAGAGACAAAACAGAATATTTAATAGCATGTACAATTAACAAATTTTGAGGATGAAGTCTAACAAAATTGCTATCTTGAGTGTGCAGTTGGTAGAAACAATATACTACTACAAGGAAAGGCTATTAGATTTGGAAGAAGAATAAACTATGACTAAAAAGCAAAGTAAAAGTCTAGCCTGAGTCCAGGTGTTTATGATTTTCTTCTAGCTAATTTGATTCCCCACTTTAAACCACCAGCTTGCAAGGAAAATGTCAATTTACACTTCTATAAATATGTGGCGAGACTGCTTTATTTCTTGTCAAAGTCCAAGGTAATTAGATTTGGAGATGACGTTTATCTACGTTTCTACTTACAGGAAGGCTACTTAATCCAGAACATAAAAACCAATGGGTCATTGTATATTGTCATTAAACCCTTCAAGTCTGAATTACAAGTTTAAAATGTCATTTAATTTTCATTAAGGTCTTGAAAGACTGGATGAATAATGACAATAAAAAAAATCTCAAACTTTAAAATTTAAGGATAGACTATTAAAATAAAACAAAAACTTCAGACTTTGGCTCTACAGGATAGATTAAATGTGTTTACTTCCATTTCCTCCTAAAAAGCCTACTAAAATGACACTGACAGAAACAGCTTTGGGCACTTAATAAGTGATTTAGCTTAATTTATAGACTTCACAGTGATAACGTGTTGGGTTGGATTATGCCAGAAGGTAATGGGAGAGTCTGGTCGAATAACTGAGGTGACAGCACAAACACTGATGAGGACCAGGAGCCAGGCTCTGTGCTAGGATAAGCTTCTACCTCTTGGTCACTGAAGATGAGCAATATCTGACAGGAATGGCTTTGTCCTCTTTCTACACGAGCAGTTCTCCTGGCAAGAGTTCCAAGCTTTCCCCGGGACTCCTACAGGGAGTCCCCCAGGTTCATCTGAGTCAAACTTTGAAATGTCATTCACTCCGCTGCCATATTTTTTACTATTTACTAAAGCAAAACCTTTAAATTCACTCATTTTCTTTTTGTGTATTTATTTTAAAGGGAAACTGTATACCAATCACTTCGGTGGATAAAATCACCTGCATGATTGAATATAAAATGACTCACTCCAGAATTATTGCCACCTGCTTTAGGCTCAGAGATGGATACCCACTGTCCCTGTGCTCTTGTGGTGGGGACTGCTGTGGCCGCAATCTCAAGGCCAGTCATTGCCCAATGTTGTGTGTCAGAGGAAGGTCTGTTCCCAGGCAGTGTGCTCTCGATGCCCATTCCACAAGTGAGCCATGTGACGACTCTAGTCTTTGACCTCTTCGATTCTTGTTGTTGAACACGTTATCTCCTTTACTTACCCTAGCCATTGTAATCCCCGAGTCTATCTGTGATTTCATGTCAGAACCAAGAACCCAACCCAGTCTCCCTGAGAGTGAGGATCCAGCATTCTCTGCCTCCTGAGTTTGGTCATGAGATGTACTTGTCATTACAGCTTGTCTCTCTCCTGTACACCCCTTGACCAATAATGCCTCTGCTCTTTACTTGTGCCCTGGCCTTCTACCTGAGCAGTTGTTTTTGATCTGCCCATCCCTCAGATCTACTGCACTGTTTACTCTCTTGGGGAGGCAGTGAGTATAGCTCCCCATTCTGCATCCTCCTGCATTTCCCCCTTGAGGAGCACCAAGCACAATGTATGTCCTCAGCAGGAATGTGGCTAGATAACAAGGGGGTCCCCAAGCTGAAACTCAGTGTTGGTGAAGGCAGGGAGGAAGGCGGTGCAGGATAGGGGTGAAACAGAAGTGGTACAGAATGGAGCTGTGAGGAGCTTCTTGGTTTGGAGTTTGTTTTCCCTACAAACATGGTGGGTGTCCATCTCTGAGCTTGCACCAGGTGGTAGTACCTCTAGAGTGAGCAACACTGCATTGTTGCTTTATTCTCAAGTGTACAGGCATTTTTCAAAGGGATTTGCAACTTCTTTACCTGGTACTAGAAGAAAAACAAGGAAGTAAAAAAAAAAATCACTAAATTCAGGAATTCAAACCCATCTAAGTATTATCATCACCCAGAGAGCTGATTTGGCCTTAGATTGGCATCCTGGGTAATTCTGAGGCAAGGGTCCCTGGACTGACATCAGGCAGCACCAACAGCTCCTCTCCTCTCTGACAGCCCTGCTAATGGTGCTCCAGACTGTTGGAAAACGTCCTTCCACGGAGCTGAGCTGTCATATTCCACCCTGGCTCTGGCTTCCTCTGCACTGGTGCAACTGAATACTTGCAATCTGATAGAGCCAGGGTGGCAGAGGTGCGCAGTGCAGACTTGAGCCCAATTTCCTGGATGGGCATTCAGGCCTGGATTCTAACCAGTCCTTTAGTTTTTACAAAGGACCTAAGGTCTGTGTCTTTAAAGTAGGAAAAACAGTAGTAGCTGTTCTTACAGGAGAGTGGCAACTACAGTAATTCATGTAAAACAGAGTCTGGCAACAATAGTTATTACTGCTGATGGTTCTTTAGATGTGCTTACATGCATACCACCTGACAGCTACTCCATGAAGCACTTTGACTCAGAATACCACACAACTACAGAATAATCTGGTGCGGGGAGGCATGGTTTAAATTTCAACTTTCAATTCAAAATACTGCTTTTCTTATAGTCTCACCACAAACCAGTATCTGGCAATAACGTGAGTCAAAATTACCTACATGTCACATTACCTGTGCCCTACATTTGGGGCAAGGAAGCTTCTTTATGATCCACTTATCCTGTGGGTTCTCCTTTTAAGTTCTGCTTCTGTTTGCCTGGGTCAACTGTTGTGGTCTTTACAATCCACTTATCCTGTGGGTCCCCTTTTAAGTCCTGCTTCTGTTTGCCTGGGTCCACTTTGTGGTTCAGGGCCAGCCCGGGCCTAAATTATTTCTCAGACCAGTGTGGAGGTGTGGGAATAGAGACACAACTCATATGACTTTATCGGGAGGGAGTTTTTAGGGATCCTTTATGAAATCCTGAGTTTACATCCTGAAAAAATCACCGGCTGAAAAGGTCACTTCCACACCTTTCCATGCCCATTTTGTCACGTCTTCCTATCTATGACTGCTCTGGATGTCTGCTCTGTCATGTAGACTAAATTAACACCTCTTTCTCAGGCGACCTTCCAACTTACAAAGGAGCAAAACAGCATTAGCATATCCTGACCCTTTGTTTAGGATGTCAGTATGTCTCAAAAGGCTAGGTGACCACCTTCTGTATGGTAGGTATAAATTGTGGCCTAAAATTCTGGCTGCCACACAATGTAAAAATATGGGCCTATATAATATGGCCCCTACAGTCAACCCTTTATAAGTAAGCTAACTGAAACCTTTGTTCTTGGGATTCAGGGTGGAGACATTTGGGGTTATTTGAGAAGAGCAGGCATCCAGGGGTTGAGACAGTTTGGTTCAGTCTTCCTACAATGGAAAGCTGAGGGCAGGACAAGAGGGATGAAGAGAAGATGGAGGAGGAGGAGGAGGAGGAGGAGGAGGAGGAG
>NC_022014.1:41246409-41293146 GCF_000317375.1 Microtus ochrogaster
GGAGGAGGAGGAGGAGGAGGAGGAGGAGGAGGAGGAGAGGCTCATACATGCTGCTTTGGTTCTTACAGAACTGCCTGGTACCAATGACTTTTTTTTCTTAAAGCAATAAACATCCTTATTTGATTTTATTCAAAATTAAAACCACAAATCATTAAGGCCAACCTTGCAAACAAGGAAGCAAATAGGGGGAAATGGTTAGGTAAAAGAAGAAAGATTAAGCCTTGTAAAACTAACAGGAGCACAGCTGTGATCCTTGTTTTCATCCATCTCCAACAACCCCCCCCCCCACCCCGTTCCTTTGAGACATGGTTTCTCTGTGTAACAGGCCTGGCTGTCCTGGAACTTACTCTGTAAAACAGGCTGGCCTTGAACTCACAGAGATCCGCCTGTCTCTGCCTCCTGAATGCTGGGATTAAAGGTGTGTGCCACCACTGCCTGGTCAATTATTCTCTTTACACTACAGCAGCAGTTCGAACACTCCTTTCATAGGGGTTTGCATATCAGATATCCTATATATCAGGTAGTTACATTATAATTCATAACATTAGTAAAACTAGTTATGATGTTGCAATAAAAACAATTTTATGATGGGGGTCACCCACAACATGAGGAACTGTATTATAATGTTGGGGAATAGTATTTTAAGGTGTGTTTCTTTTGTTTATGCTGCATTTGTTTAATTCTGTGAAGCTGTGATTCTTTTTTTTTTTTTAAAGATTTATTTATTTATTATGTATGCAACATTTTGCCTCCATGTATGCCCACATGCCAGAAGAGGGCACCAGATCTCATTACAGATGGTTGTGAGCCACCACAAGGTTGCTGGGAATTGAACTCAGGACCTCTGGATGAGCAGCCAGTGCTCTTAACCTCTCCAGCTCCTGAAGCTGGGATTCTTTGCCTGTCTAAAACACCCGATGGTCTAATAAAGACCTGAATGGCCAATAGCGGGTTAGCAGCAAGGACAGGCAGGGCTGGCAGGCAGTGAGAACAAATAGAAGGGGAATGAGAAGAGAAGGAGAACTGAGAGAACAAGGAGAGAAGAACACTGGGGCCAGCTACCCAGCGAGCCACAGAGTAAGAGTGGAAAGATATACAGAAGACAAAGGTAAAAGCCTAGAGGCAGAAGGTAGAGAGGTTAATTTAAGTTAAGGAAAGTTGCCAAGAAACAAGCCAAGCTAAGGCTTTATAACTAAGAATAAGCCTCCGTGTGTGATTTATTTGGAAGCTGAGGTGGGCCCCCCAAAAGCGAATAAAACAACAATTAAAGGGTCAAAGCATTTGGAATTTGAGAACCATTGCACCTAGGGATGTTTTGAGAAATTGCCCTGTGGCCCATACCTGTAGTCTTTGTTTTATACTGACACAGCCATTTGCGTGGAGTGGAGGTTCACAAACCCCTTCAAAACAGGCTCTAGAGACACTACAGTCACCCTGAAGTTGGTCCTATGCCAAAGGGATCACAGCAGCCTGAACCTGACTTCATGCCAGGAGAAAACTGGATACGACAACAGTTTCGAGTGTCCAGTCAGCACCAGTCACTTCAGACCAGCCACAGGCATCCTCAGGCCTTCTGATGTCAGCCATCAAGAAACAGAACCCACCTGCAGGTGGGGGATGTTGAGCAGTTGGAGACAACAGTGACAAAAGTCTGAGAGCAGAGGGAGTGAGGGATCAGATACTCATGACTTATTCCTCATATGACACCTTAAGCTAGCTTCGGTGGTTTCTGCTACCTGCAACCAGAACCTCATCCAGTGACCATTCCTTGTCCTCGGCAGTGATGATGGAGGTTAGCAACTGTCGCTGCTCAATTCACAGCCTGACTTTACAGCAGTTAAATCGGGAACCCATCTCATATAGACTGAAGCAGCCAATGCTTCGAGTCAGACTCTATCCCGTACACTAGTTGAGAAGCTGGGGGAGGGGTAGGAATGGCTAACCACACAGACACAGACACAGACACACACACGCGCGATACCATGAGCAGAGCTGAAGGGAGTGCAACTGTGCTGCGAAAGCAAGAGAGCAGAGCGTTCATGAATTTCACGAGTGTGACCACTTTTAAATTTGGCACTTCCAACACCATGCCTGTTATTCTCAGTGTAGCAGCTGACGCGTTAGGATCATGAATAAGCAGAAATGTAAATGATTTTACCCTAGAAAATCATTCTGAATATTGAGTATTATTTTTAAAGTCAGGAAGCGAGCCTTCACTGTCACGGCAGACTGCTTGGCTGCTGTTCCTGCCGACTTTGAGCAAAGAAATATTTCCCTTCGGCTCTGATTTTCAACAGAAGCAAACAAGGAAGCAATGTGGCTGACTTCCGTTCTGGGGGCTCAGTATTAAGTTGGCTGAGGAAGCTGCCGTTTGCAGAAATCATTCTGGGATCAGTCAAGGGGGAGAGCACTGGTGCCCAGATGGCAATGTTTTCCACTCCAATTACAGCAGGATACTAATGTCTTACTCTCCAGAATTAACCGCTCCTTGCTGTATTTACAGCGCATCCGCTCTGTTCTGCCTTTAGTCACATGTGTAAAGTGGAGGCGCTCCTTCAGACCGCCACACAGTTGACAAAGTGGCATTCTGAGCTGGCAAGGAGGAAAGCACATGGAGAGCAGCTTGCATGTTCTCCATCCACAGCAAAGAGCAAACACAGTTGTGCTGCTTACCGCCAGTGTTGCCATGGGGATCTGTGATAGTACAAAGTTAGTTCTGGGGCCAAAGAGATGGCCCAGTAAGCACACTGTGCAAGCCCGAAGACCTAAGTTCCACCCCGGGACCCACATAAAGGTGGAATAAAGGTGCAAGGGGAGAACTGACTCTACAAAGTTGTCCTCTGACCTCCAAACATGCATCATGGCACACACACTGCCAGCTACATATTAATATGTGTCATGATATACACATATATATGCATACACACATACATATATGCACACTAACTAAATCTATATATCTATATGTGCATATACATATACACATTTTTAAAGTTATTTTATTTGAAGAGGTCGTTTTGCGGGCCATTTACTTAAATGTTTCTAGTCTGTATTTACAGTTGTACCTGGAGCCCACAACACTACTTTCAGACATACGGGCAATCTCAACTTAAACGTCAACATATTTTCTGGCACAATGAAAAACATTTGTGTTCATCCTTTCTGGAGCTTTGTTTAAGTCCCAGCAACATTCTGACTTTTATCCTTTCTGCCGCAACAGTGACTGTGGGTGGATGGCAGGATATCTGTGAACCAGCTTCGATCCAGGACCTCTCCATCCCATTTTCTTCTCTCTGCCGTCTGAAACTGAGCGAGACCTCACTGGTCTTTAACTCAGTAGATACAACCTCTTCTGGTAACCCCAGACATACTTGTCCAACATACAGACAGCTTAGAGGGTATTCACACAATCCTTACAGTTTTGTAATGCCAAATTATAGGATTTTGTAGTTTAGAGGCTAGAAGAATGGGTTCTGGAGTTACAAGTACTCAGTCCTTGCTCTGGGTGAAGCCCAGGTTGGAAATGTCTTAGTTTTCACACCTATTGAATGAGGTTAATAGCAGTAATCATCTTGGAATGTCTGGAAGCATGAACGTGGGCACATTATAAATACATGCTGTTGTTATTAGTATACTTTTTAAATATTTCCCAGTTAGGTCAACTGTAACTACCCAGATCACAATCCTTTTATCCCATCTGGGTGTAATCCCAGCCAACTCCATCTTTGGAAGCCCCCTTCCCTGAGCCTGTCAAACCTTGACCCCTCCCCAGGAAAGGTCAAGACCACTCCCACAGGTTATTTAAACTGCTCCCCAGAAAATAATCACGTGGTCTTCCCTCTTCCTCTTTGGTGCTCAAGTCTGCTTTTCCCCCCTCCACATGAGAGTGCATACGTCCAATTAAACCTGTATATTTTTTATTTTGTTTTGCTTTGGTCTGATTAGGATTATTTGCGTCAGCGGAGAAGCTCATTTTTAGGAATATTCCTAACTCTGGGCACCACACTCTTAAGTCAATTTAACTCCTTGTGATCTACCCAAATACCGCCTTCTAAAGAAAGACAAACTCCATTAGGGGACTTCTCACTACCCAAGAGATAAGCTCAAAACTCCAGCTAGCACCTGTAACTCTCTAGAAGTTGAATATGTAGGCGGCAGTGCACACAAGCACAAACTGCTTGAAGCTGTACGATTGTTAGCTGTCCCTCTATCACTCGCTCAGATGTGCTCTGGGACTCTTAGTTTCCGGATCTGGAGCCTGATTCCATCATGATCCCTTTCTTTGCCTAAAACCGTACAATGTTCCCAGTCTGTGAACTTCAATTATGTGTCTCTTACTCTCCACTGTCTCTAACTTCCAACGTAATGTTCTAGTTTTAGTTGCTTTTTGCTTATCATTTCCCTTCCCCAGCGACTTCTTCCCATGAGACTCTGCCTGCAATCTCATCTCCTGTTACTCAGGAAACCTACTTACCCAAACTCTCCCCCGACCTCCTTATTTGGGGTTTCTTTAGTCTCTAGCACCCTGAAAGCTAAATTTCAGTAAGACTCAGCAGTTTCCCTTCAGCTGCCTCTCTGTTCAGATGCCCATGATGGTAAGCCCAGTCTGAAAAACCTCAGCCTTTGACAGAGACCACTTTCTGGGGAAGGGTGCAACATACAGAGTTCAGATGAGCATCAATCTGGGAGGAGCAAAGGTGTCCATTCAAAAACTTCCAACTAGTTTCCTGTTCTCAGGCTCTGAAAACTGTTTACGAACATATCTGAAGAGGAGGAAACAGCCTTTTGTTGTTGGCTTATTTTCTTTAGGAGTGGCACTCCAGAGAATCTGATCTATAAATGGCTTTGCAAACTCAACTTTGAGAAAATACCAAATTAACCTATGGTGCTTGTTAAAGAAGTAGAGTTCTGGCCTCTCTCAGATGTGCATTATAGCTGTACTGATTTACAAATCAAGCTTACGGTTCTGTTAATTGTCATGACAATGCTGTAATTCAGCAATTCCCACCTGTGGAACAGGGAGTCCTGGGTGTCCCTGACAGTTTCATGTCTCTGCTCACATGTGACAGAGTTTTTCTAAAGGCTACACAAAGATGATATTCAAGAGAACATAGGGAAAAACAGACCCTAGCTGTATTCTAGAAAGCCAAGCATTAGAAAAATTGCACTTTTGTTGTTTTTGAGAAAAGGTCTCTCGTAGTCCAGACTGATCTCAAATTTTCACCCCAAGATAAACTTAAACTCCTCCTCTCGCCTGTATTTCCATCTCAGGTGTTGGGATTACAGACACCTGCCAGCACTTCCAACTGGAAAATAGTCTTTATAGAAATGTCAGTTATCGTTTAATGAGCTTACTATTTTAAAATAAGCTATTTTTTTCAGAGTGACTTTGATTTCCTAAAAGAAAATTACTGGTAGTTGTAACCTACATAAAAAAAAAAAACTTTAGAAAATCTTGTTAAGTTTAAGTGCAACGGATTCCCAAAATCAAAAAAATTACAATTGTTGCTCTATTAATGACAATATGGAAAAGATAAGACAGTTACTAGCTGGCCAGGACACATGCCTATTCTGTACATTTTCCTTCACAAAAGAAAACCAGAAGAAATCCATTGATGTGGATTCCCCTATGTATGCTGTGAATACCATAGCTTAATAAAGAAATGGCTTTGGCCTATACAAGGCAGAACTTAGCTGGGTGGGGGAAACTAAACTGAATGCTGGGAGAAAGAAGGCAGAGTCAGGAGAAGTCATGCAGTCCTGTCGTCCCTGTCTGTCCCGTCCCGTGTCCCCCTCCCCCCCCACACCCGGTAGGAATCTTGCGGGTGAGCCATAGCCATGTGGGGATACACTGATTAATGGAGATGGGCTAGTTTAGGATAGAAGAGTTAGCCAGAAATACGTGTAAGCAATTGGGCAGAACAGTATTTCAAATAATATAGTTTCTGTGTGATTATTTCAGGGCTGAGCAGCTGGGAACTAACAAGCGGCCTCCAACAACAATCCATTTTATACTTTTAGTTTATCTGTTGACCAGACACTTTTGTTTGAGACAGGATGTAGTTATGTATCTCTGGCTAGCCTAGAACTCACAATGTAGCCAAGGCTAGCCTTAACTTGTAATTCTACTTCAAAGGAATAGGCATTTAGTAAGATCCCAGGTAACACCAATGTACCAAAATATAAAAGAATTATCATTGAAAGACAAGGAAAATAGTTGAAGGGTTTCAGGAAGTGGTAATTACATCTGGACACTGATATAAAGGATTGACTAGAAGGAGGAAACCTGGATCCTTTGTTGTTGTTGTTTGTTTTTAGGTCCTAGAGATCAAATCCAGACACATGACAGGCAAACGCACTACCACTGAGCTATACACCACACAAGATCTGGACACTTGAAAGCAAATCTTAGCTTCCTTAGGCTTTAGGTGCCCCCAGTTTTACAAAATCGTGTTTAATGCTTTCATGATTCTGTCGGCGACAGCTCAGGGGCAAAGGAAGAAGAGCAACCCTGAAATTATGAGTCAAAAGGAGGTCACCCACCTGCTTAGAAACCTTTAATTACTTCCCACCGAGTTCCAAATTAAAAGTCGAACTCCTTGTCACTGACCCGACAAGGACTCAAGTGCCCGGGTCTCTGTTCTACCTCCCTCCCTCCGCGCTGTCCCCCTTTGCTCCTCTCTCTCCTGGCAAAGCTCTACTCCTTCCTTCTTTCCACTTCCTCACTCAGTTCCGCTCCGTCACCTCATTTAAACTTCGACAACGCACTTAGCTACCATCTTAGATGGCGTTGTTTTGACTTGTTTGTGGGCTCCCTTCCCCATCCCCTTAGCAGGGTCCTCACTGGTTTTCCTGGGGCGTCGCTGGCCCTCTCTAGGAGTCCGTAAATACTTCATGGCGGAACCCCACCCCTACCCCAGGCCTTCATGGACGGCGGGCATCCCCCGCACCTTCCGTGCCCAGCCCCAAGTATCCCCCATCTCTCAGGGCGCTACCTGAACAGAATAAACACTCACCTCACCAGAGTCAGCTCCTTCCGCCCCAGCGGATGCCTGACCCGGAAGCACTCCGTGAAGGCGACCCCCGCCTCCGTACGGAGTTCAGGACTACTTCCGTGACCGTCGGAGTGGCGAGCTGGCGGCCGTATCCCCGGTGAGGGGTGGGGAGTGTCGGGTCTGCGGGGCTTCCGGGTGAGGGCGGCGAGGGCTGGGGTCGCTGGGGTCACGGGTTGGAGGGCTGCTGCTCTTCCGGCTGTGTCCGGGGGTTTTCGTCAGCCTCAGGGGCTGAGGAGCTTGTTTACGTCAGGCTTGGGGGTGGGACCTGCGTGCGGGTGTGCGGAGACTGGAGACTGACCTCGTTAGCCCGGGAGCCGCCGCTGCCCTCTGCCCGCCGCCCGCCGCCCGCCGCCCGCCGCCCGCCGCCCGGCCTCCTCGTCGCACGGTCTGGCTGCGGCGCTGACCCCGGTCTCAGCCGCGCTGCCTCTGGGTAATGCGGTGGGGACGCGTGTGCATCGAATGTGTTCTGTCGTTCGACTTCTCCCGTCATCTGGGTCTTTCTTCTCCAATCAGGGAAGCACACTGACCACAGACTACCCGACAAACATTAAATAGTACAATTCCGTCCGTCTGGTATGTGTTTAATTTTGTTTACAGGGACGGGGAGGCTGGCATCACTACACACAGAATCTCGTCGCCTGGCTCAGCCTGAAAGCCTGGCACATCCTCGATGCTTCTTAAAATCTTAGTTGTGCAAGGGAAAGAATAGGGGCAACCGGAGTTTACAAATTTGTAATGTTCTAGTGCCATAAATTAAATGAAATTCACTTAATTTTTTGCAACGTGTGTATTTGCTTACATATAGCAAATCTGTGGACTTACCATATATTGAAAACTGGAGAAATGAGAAAAAAGTAGTTTTAAAAGATAATTTTTCCCCCCTTAGATAAGGTTTCTCTGTAGCTTTGGTGCCTGTCCTGCAACTAGCTCTTGTAGACCAGGCTGGCCTCGAACTCACAGAGATCCGCCTGCCTCTGCCTCCCGAGTGCTGGCATTAAAGGTGTGTGTCACCACCGCCTGGCCACAGTTTGTTTTTTTTTTTTTTTTTTTTTTTTTTAATACAGCTGCAAGAACAGCTTCTGAACTTGTGCAGGCATGTCGGTGTCTTGTTATTAGATCAGCCTTTGGACTGAGTGGGGCAGAAGTGGCCTTACATTTCTTCTGTCTGTGTGCTTGAGACAGGGTCTCACTGTGTAGCTCTGTCTGTCCTAAAACTCACTATGTAGACCAGGCTGGCCTTAAACTCTTAGAGGTCTCCCCACCTCTACCTCCCAAGTACTGGGATTAAAGGCATGCACCACTGAGTATTTTGTGTGTGTGTGTGTGTGTGTGTGTGTGTGTGTGTATGCTTCAATTATTGTGCTTTATCCCACCCACCTTCCTTGTTAATTTTTTTTTTAGTGCATTAGAAGGGTGACAGCATGAGTTGGATTTGTCCTGTACTTAGTACACACCCGAATAAAATGTTAGCATACCTGGTGTGTGTTGTATGTGTGTGATCTTTGGTGATAACTGGTTATTCTGGGAACTAGTATTCCCCTCAGTAGAAGTATCAGTTATATGCTGGCTTTAATTGCCAAAGAGCTGTACTTTCGGAAGGAATTGAATTGGGTTAACGTTGCTATTCCAAAGCTGACCTGAGAGACCGGAGGATGTATTTAGGTGGTAGAGCTCTTCCTTAGCATTTGCGAGGTTCTGAGTTCCATCCAAACACAGCAGAATGAATGAAATAAAAGTGGAATTTAATTATGCTTTTGGTTACATCAGATGGCCTAACTATCAAAACAGTGTTTGGAATATTTACAAAGAATCTTAAAAAAAAAAATAGAAAGCTGATTTGATACAGTGTTACTTGATGGCTTAAACAGTCTCAAAAACAAGAATGGGTGCTTACTGATAACATTTTTGAAGGACAGACTAGTAAAAGGGAAGACTGATAACGGCCTTCATCAAAATGAAAAAGCCAGGCGTGGTCTTCTGATCTATAATTCCAACACTTGGAAGTTTGAGGCAGGAGGGTTGCCATAAGCTAGTGGCCAGCAAAGAGGGAGATCCTGTCTCAAAAGGCGAAACAAAATAAGACAATGAAAATAAACTTTTAGGCTAGGATGATATTGAACGTAGATATTATATGCTCTCAAAACTCAACAGAAAATGACAAAGCAATCTAACTGAAAGATGTGCCAAAGACATATCTAAATGTTTCTCTGAAGAGACTGTTCAGATGATAAATCAGCACCTGGAAAGATGTCTGCTGTAGTGACTGGGGGCACATGGAGGCAGGCACCATAGAGGCCACAGCAGGCTGCCACTACCGATAAAAGTGGCTCAAATTACCCCATCAGAATGCAGAAATTCTTGGTTATTTGTACTGCTCTGGAAAAGAAGGCAATTACGTTTGAAATGACTTATCATATAACCTATGTTTCATATAAAACTAGGCATGGACTTATATGACCCATGTTTCATATAAAACGAGCATGGACTTGCCATATGACCCATATTATTAATAAAGTATTTGTTGATTATTCCAGAGAAAAAGCTTATGTTCACATAAAAACCTGTACATGAACTTTGAAAACTGTTTTGGTTGTGTAATAGCCTCATGAAAGGGACTTTTGATGGAATCGTAGTGGAATGTAGGGACTTCGGCTGAGTGAAAAGTCACTGCAGAGGTACTCCCTATGCTTCAATGTATATGACTCGAAAATTTCAGCGTCAGAGAACAGAGCAGTAGCTGGTTGCTCTAGGTTGAAAGAAATGCGGGAAGTGTTGGCTACAGAAAGGATGGCACAGGGATCCTTAGGAGTGGATTGTGCCTCACCTGCAGAGCTAAGTGTGGCATGAATTGTAGTTGGGTTTAATTAATTAAAACCCATCATCAGATATAGGGGTTGAAGCTGAAGATCAGGGAAGTAGAGCAGTAAGCCACTAGAGAGACCTTTTACCTCTACCAATGCTTAGACTGAAGGGGCGATCCTCAGACTGCCTAGGCTGCACTGTGACTCCACCAGACCTCAGACTCCAATGAGCTCTTGTCTCCTCCTCCTCCTCATATGCCTTTCTCTGCTCAGCCACTCACTCCTGTATCCACCTATCTAGTGCTGGGATTAAAGGTCCTGTGATTCCCGAGTGCTGGACTCACCTTTGTGTGATTTCTGTTTCTCTTTTTAGACGATTCCACCTCCCTTAGCCCAGGGTGGCCTTGAATCCTGGGATTAAAGGTGTGTGCTACCACTCCCTGGCCTCTAGTGGTTTAGCACTGCACTCTGATCTTCAGGCAAGCTTTATTTATAAAACCACAAACAAAATACCAGTCCAGTTAAGCAGTTAGCCTGCTGTATCTGGGACTCAGTATTCATAGACTTAACAAAACCTAAGTGAAAAAAGTTTCATCTGTACTAAACCTATGTGGACTTGGAATTGTTCAGTTTAAAGCCATTTACATAAGGCCTGGCAGTGGTGGCTGGTGGTGCACGACTTTAATCCCAGCAGTTGGGAGGCAGAGACAGGTGGGGGTTTCTGTGAGTTTGAGGCCAGCCTGGTCTAGAGAGCTAGTTCCAGGACAGCCTCCAAAGCTACAGAGAAACCCGTCTAGAAAAAGTCAAAAAGAAAAAAAAAAGTCATTTACATAGCATCACAGGTGGTGTTAGACATCACAAATGAAGCAGAGGTGACAAGTCTGTGAAGATGAGTCTTGGTTATATGCAGATCCTATCCACTTTATAGAAGGGACTTGACCACTGTAGATTGTGTTGTCTGTAGGCTTCTTGCCGCCAGTTCCTTATAGATACCAAGGGACTTTGTATCAGCTCTGTATGTGGTAACATTTTGTATAACTAATGTATACATGGATACATGTAAAATTGGAAGGATATTGGTGAATTGTAACAATGTTAGCTTCTGCTGGGGGGAGTGGGGGAAGGTATATAGGATCTCTTCATCTTGTACTAGTATATGAATCTGAAAGTCTCAAAAATATTAAGCAGATAGTTTATACTAAAGAAGCTGGCATCAGTAGATTCTTGTGATTTTGTTTTAGCAGGTGATGTTCTAGTCATGTCAGATAAGGATGCTACAGAGACCCCAACGGTAACTGAAGCAGGCCCGATCCTTCAAGATGGGAACTGTGAGCCAACTGAGAAGCCAGAGAATAAATCTCAGCCTGTAGCATCCACTCGGAAAAGACCAGAACCCATTCTTTCCAGGGACCTTGAGGCTTCTCAGCTTCCTGCCCAGGTGACACAAACTGTAACCAAAGTAGCAATCTGTTGAAATTGTGGGATTTAAAAATAAAAGGCTTAAAAGGGACATGGTAGTACTAATTTACTGTGGCCCTTCCTTTTTTTACAGCCGTAAAGTAACAGCTTTCTGAGTTCTAGAAATACCTCTGTCAGTAATTGTGTTTGCTGCGGGGTATTTATGTGCTGATGGCATTTATCTGTCAATCAGGTGATTTTTACCCAAGTCACGGATTTGCCCGGTTGTGCTTGTCTACTGAATCGATAGCTTGTCTGTGCTCTTCGGAGTCTCCTCTAATTTTCCTGTTTCCTTTGTCTTGTTTTCTCTCTCACTGGAAAACTAGGAGGCTGTTTGTAAAGATGCACCTCAGACTGGATGGGGCTACTGGGGCAGCTGGGGCAAGTCCCTGCTCTCCTCAGCCTCGGCTACAGTAGCGACAGTAGGTAAGACTCTTGGTCATTTTCTTAGGTTTTGTGTACACTGTGCTCATGCCCTGCTCTGTTAGGAAGCTGAAGTGTAGGGATTAGTTTAAGCCTACGCTTTAGTGATGGTAAGTCACTGGGATTTTTGTCTTTTGGTAAGGAGATAATGACAAGAATCCATATATTATTAAAATAATGTGCCTTGGGATCATGATTTTAGAAATAGTGCAGGCTTGGGTTTTTGTTCGTTTTATTGATTCTTCAGTTTCAGTAACAACACAGAGCACACAAATGTTAATTGTCTTTCCCATTAGGACAAGGTATTTCAAATGTCATCAAGAAGGCGGAGACTTCTCTTGGAATTCCTAGCCCCACTGAAATTTCAGCTGAAGTCAAGCAAGCAGCAGGTCAGCACATGTGCTCAGGGTTTTGGTGGAAACGGGCATGTCAGTTCATTTTCAACACTAACACTTTGTAATAATACTAATTCAGCACTTGATACTCAGGGCGACTCGGGACTGTGAGGAAGAGGGCGGGAATCTTGAGCTCTGGCTGTGTCTCATGAAACCATTCATATATCTCTTTATTGCACTTTTGCATGGATGAAGTGATTCAGAGGACTGGTAAACATTTACAATAAGGCCATGAGCATAGAATGTGAGAAGTGTTCTGTGTTCTGTCTGCCATAATTAAGTTTATCATCAATAAGAATTAGCTAAGTTTGAGTAAGTTTTGGCAAGACAAAAAAGATTTTACTGTGTTAGCTTTTTTGTTCTCACTTGGATTTTTTTTTTTTTTTTAAAGTAAAGATGAAACCTTATTCTGGTCTGTCTGGATCAAAGGAAAACCTATAGTCACTCAGACCCAAAGGGCACAGTTATTATCACTATGGATCTAGAGGGTCAGGGGCCAGAACAGAGTTTTAAAACCATGTTTACTTCTTCTGTCTCTTGGGGGCCTTATTGTTTCTCACTGTTGCTTTTCGTTGCTTATTTCTATCATTTTCCCTTGACACCACCTGACTGTTTTCTCCAGCTCCACCTTTATAGAATTCTGGCAAACATGACCTCCAGAAACTAGCTGGCACCAGTTATTCCACTTAGGAATTTCTTGGAGTAAGAATTAGATTAGCATTAAAATTAGGTCACTTGACGGCATGCATGCAGTTTAATTATGGCCAGAGACAAGCTCACGTTACACAAACGTGGCCCCACAGGCTTCTGCCTGTGAATTTGAGGCTTTGTTCAGTGTGTTTGTTTAGACTGAGTCTGGAGTAGCCTTTACTCCAAGGGTTTGTTTCAGGCCCAGCTCTCCTGGGGGCTCAATCCACTTCCCAGGTGCTTAGTCTGCTTGGTAGGTTGGAAGTCAAGTTTCTTAGCTTAGTGTGAACTATGGGATTGTTTAGCTTACAGCTCCAAGGCAGGTTCTTTTTCCAGCCTTGGGGAGTCTCCTTGTGCCGATGTACTGAAAACTGAGCAGTGCAGTATTCATGGAAAAGCACTCAGACATATGTGTGTAGAAGCTGAGAATTCTGGGATGCCTCCATACTCTCCAGTCTTGCAGATTCCTCTCAACTCTTGCTGTCTCCTGTCTCTGTCTTTCCCTCCCTTTTGGTACTTGGAAAGTTCTCCTGGACAGCAAGCTAGTTCAGCCATGGGAGTCACTTTAGTTCTCTGTTCTGTTGATCCAAAATCTTCTTGTCTGACTTTGAAAGTAGTTTCTAATCTCTTGTGCAGTTTTGTAGCTGCCATGGTAGGAGGGCAAGTCCAACATCAGTTAATACATTGTAACTGGAAGCAGAAGCCCGGAAATCGGGTGATAGTTCAGTCTGTAAACTGCTTGTTACAGCATGAGGACCTGAGGTCCCACCCCCAGAACCCATGTGAAAAAAAACTCTAATACTGCAAACTGTTGGGAAGGCAGAGATAGGAAGCCACCTGGGGCTTGATGGTCAGCTAGCTTAATCACCAAGTCCCAGGTCCCAGTGAGGAACTGTCTCACAAAATGCTATCCTAAAGAACAGTCAGGGTTAACCTCTGACCTCCACATATCTGCAAATGTGTACTACACACACATGAACACATATTCAACACCCTCTTAGCCCCCAAAGTTAATCTCTTACAGGATTTTAAAAGTTAATAAATGGAACAGATTGTTTTTGAGGCACAACCACCTTTGTAATGCAGTCTGTTTGATGACAGGTGGTGAGCATCGTTTTCTAGGACACGGCGAGTTACAACTTACTTTTAGCTGTATAGCTCTATGTTTGGATCTTTGGAGAGGTAGTTTTGTTTATATTGTGTAATCAAAAGAGCACTGATAGGGACTTCCCTGGATCTATATACTTGGAATATAAGAGTATTTTATTAACCGAGAAGATTCATGTACTCTCATCCCTGGTCAGCCGCTTGTCTATTTCCCAGGGCTGAATGGTTTTCCCTTGTCCAGAAGTTTGTGTCTCTGAGATTATCCAGTAGATAGCCTGAATGCATATCAGTCTTTAGTTTGTTGACTTGACTTTATTTTTGAAATGAAATAAATGGAAAACAACTGCCTACTTTGGCTTTTATTTTAACATAGGCAGATGTTTTAAAATAAATACAGAAAGACCTGAAGCTTTGTGTGGAGAAACAGGGTCTAATTAAAAAAAAACACACACACACACACAAATTTGCTATTAAAGCAATTAATGATCCTTTCTTTCATGTTTACCACCCTCTATTTCAGGAGAAACAAATGGCAGTGAGAACGAAAGCTCACCAGTGGTTGGTCCTTTCGGGGTGTTCTCGACCATCTCAACGGCTGTGCAGAGCACGGTGAGCGAAAAGTGCATGACCTGCCCTGTGTTGGAGTGATGGGCTGTGTGCCTGTCTCCCTGTCTTAGGATGCGTGTGTACTATTGCTCCTAAGGGAGTTCAGAGAAGTGCCGTGTGAGCTAGTTATTTCAGGACTGGCAAGTTCTGCTTTGGTGTCCTTAGGGAATGTCTCTGCTTCACAGAGATCTTTTCTTATAACTTCATCTTTTTTTAAAAATTTTTTTGAACTTTTTTTAAATTGATATTTATTGAGCTCTACATTTTTCTCTGCTCCCTTCCCTGCCTCTCCCCTCCTCCCTTCAATCCTCCCCAAGGTCCCCATGCTCTCAATTTACTCAGGAGATCTTGTCTTTTTCTATTTCCCATGTAAATTAGATCCATGTAAGTCTCTCTTAGTGTCTGCATTGTTGTCTAAGTTCTCTGAGATTGTGGTTCGTAGGCTGACTTTCTTTGCTTTATGTTTAAAAACCACCTATGAGTGAGTACATGTGATAATTGTCGTTCTGTGTCTGGGTTACCTCACTCAAAATAATGTTTTCTAGCTCCATCCATTTTCTTGCAAAATTCAAGCTGTCGTTATTTTTTTTCTGCTGTGTAGTACTCCATTGTGTAAATGTACCACATTTTCCTTATCCATTCTTCAGTTGAGGGGCATTTAGGTTGCTTCCAGGTTCTGGCTATGACAAACAAAGCTGCTAGAACATAGTTGAGCACATGTCCTTGTGGCATGATTGAGCATCCTTTGGATATGTACCCAAAGTGGTATTGTTGGGTCTTGAGGAAGGTTGTTTCCTAATTTTCTGAGAAATCGCCACACTGACATCCAAAAGGGTTGTACCAACTTACATTCCCACCAGCAATGCAGAAGTCTTATAACTTCACCTTTTAAACAGAAGGGACATTTGATCTTTTTGATGGATACTTGCTAAACTGTAGATGATGAAAATGTTTAAAAAAGGATAGCATAGGGCTCTTAATGTCTTTCTTACATGGGGGTAGATGGCTAGTATTTTTCTTTCTTTTTTTTTTTTTTAAGAGCCAGGGTCTTTGTAGCCCAGACAGCCTCCAGTATGAAGTCACCCTGCCTCTGTTCCCAAGTGTAGGGATTGCAGGCATGCCTTACCATGCTTAACCCCACTTTAACTTTGAAATATGGTAGCACATAGAATATGACATCATATGTGTTCAGTTTGAATTTTCATAGAATACTACTTTTAACCATAGTAAGAAACCTGTGAGTCCATTGCCTTTCCTTCTTGAGGCATGTGCTCTTCCCCAGCTCAGATAGCCACTGCCAGGACATCTGCTATCATGAGTTAATTTTAACCTCCTCTTCTGCTTTGTATAAATGGAGCCATAGGTGTCTATATACGTCCATGTTGCAGCTTTGCAGTATTCCTAGTGTGACTCGGTCACATTTTATTGCTCCTACAATTGGTAAACACCAAGCCAGGCTCCAGTGTAAGCTGTTACAGAGTGTTGCATTGCACACCCTTATTCATGTCTTCTAGTACATCTCTGCACACATTTCTGTTGGGTGTGTAGCTATGAGTGTGTTGCTAGGTAACGCAGCTGCAGTAGATACTGACCCACAGTTTCCCAAAGTGGTTCTTCCTGTGTGTATTTGTGTGAGCTGTGTATGATTTCTTTAGCTGCTTCTCAGCCTGCCCAGTGCTTAGTAGTTTCTGCTTCTTCTTTTTTTAATCTCTTGGTACTGGGATTGAGCCTAGGGCCTCACACATGACAGACAAATACTCCACCCTAGCTGCCTTTTACCTTTTATTCTGAGGAGGGTTCTCATCATTTGCCCAGACCAGCCAGAGTTTACTGGTTGTTCCTTTGCTGTACCTGAATATTCTCCTCTGTCAGCCTCCTGCTTACTGGTGCCACACTGTTCAGCCCTTACTGAACAGTCAATCTGTAAACACTCTCAGTGTTGTTATAGTGGAGTTTTACTGCTTTCCTAGGGCAAGAGCGTTATCAGTGGGGGTTTGGATGCCTTGGAATTCATTGGGAAGAAGACAATGGATGTCATAGCGGAAGGGGATCCTGGATTTAAAAGAACCAAGGGCCTGATGAACCGGAATTCTACACTATCACAGGTACCGTTTCCTTTACCTGTGTGATTCCTGTTTGTGCTTTGATTTGATTTTAGCCGATGTTAACTTGGGAACCTTGTTGATGTTTTTTCTTTTGAATTTTCTGGGGTTGAGGGTGGACAGTGAGAGCGTAATGCATAGAGGAGTTCCAGCTGTTTGTCCCTCGTCTCCCTGTTGTGGCGGCCTCCTGTCAGCAGAGTAGGCCGCTAAACCCTGTCAGAGCAGTTGATTAATTGTTAAACCACCTGCAGAACAGCACCTGGTGTCTTGGGTGTCAGATTCTGTGTGATGACTTTCTTTCGGCCATTCCCCAGCTTCTTGGATGTGAACTGCGAAGCCAGGCTGAAGGGGCCGTGCTCTGAGTGGAGCCCAAGCAGCTGTGCTCCTTTCTGCTCTGTAACCTCACTCTTGAGCTTTCATTACGTGGTGCATTGCAGTGCTTTCTTCTCTTTTTAGGTTTTACGAGAGGTGAAGGACAAAGAAGAGCAGTGGCCCTCCAGCGAGGTAACCATGGAAACAGACAAGAAAACTCATTATGGGCTACTCTTTGATGAGTTTCAAGGCCTTTCACATCTAGAAGCTCTGGAGATGCTTTCACGAGAAAGTGAAATAAAGGTAATTCCGAACCCCGCACCCCTCCCGAGAAAGCCTTCACACAAGAGATGCTGCAGATGTTTCTCTGTTGTGCATTTGGAATGCTCAGTGTTTTGGTGGTGGCTTGAGACTTTGGAAGTGCCCTACACACAGCAAGCGGAGACTGTGCATGAACTAAGTGCTGGGAAGAGTCAAGGGTGATTGTCCTTATGACCCAGAAAGGACAGGATTAAAAAAGAACTCTTAACACATTTGCCATTTCCATCATCTGATGTTTGTATTTATCTATTTTCTGCAGTCTCCTTGGCTTTAGCTGCCAAAAAACTTACTTAAGCAACCAGTTTGCATGCAGCTAACTTTTATTGGCTTTTAGTTGGTTGAAGTTTGTGTGTGTGTGTGTGTGTGTGTGTGTGTGTGTGTGTAAACAAGACCTCATTGTGTAGCCCTAACTGGCCTGAATTTACTGTAGACTAGGCTGGCCTCAAACTCATTGAGATCTGATTGTGCTTCCTGAGTGTTGGGATTAAAGGTGGACATCATCATACCTGGATCAGTATTCACGTTTTTTTATTTGTGTATGTGTATGCCATGTGCGGCAGGTTCCCATGGATGCCAGGAGGGGATACCAGATCCCCGGAGCAGGGATTGTAGGTGATAGTGAGCAGCACGGTTGGGATCTAAACTCAGCTCCCGTGGAAGAGAAGCAAGCACTCTTAGCTGCTGAGCCATCTCAGCCCAACTGAAGACCTTTCATTCCCCTTTGTTTCTAAGCTGCGGTTAAGCACTGATAGTTTTCAGACATCTCTAGCCCATGTAACTTTGGAAAGCACAGATTCTCCCAACTTTCCTTTCTGTAGCAATTAGCTTTTGAATTAAAATTCCTTTTTTAATGATTTGTTTATTCTTATTTTATGTGCTTTGGTGTTTTGCCTGCATGTGTGTCTGTGTGAAGGTGTCAGATCCCTTTAGACCAGAGTTACAGAAAATTGTGAGCTGCCATGTGGGTGCTGGGCATTGAATCTGAGTCCTCTGGAAGAGCAGCTGGTGCGCTTAGCCACTGAACCATCTCTCCAACTCCAAGTTAAAAGTTTTAAGGACTAGGAGTTGGCTGTGGTGATGCAAGTCTATAGTCCTGATTCTCAGGAGGCTGGGGCAGGAGACTTGAGAGTTCAGGACTAGCTTGGGCTACATAGTGAGATGGTGCTCCCCTCCCTCTCCAGAACAGCTGTGCTAACTGGTTAGTTTATCATTCAGATTTCATTTGACCCGCGGACTCATCTCTATTTGAGATTCTTTTAATTTTCATTGTCTCATATCCATCTAGGTGAAATCTATCCTTAGTTCTCTGAGTGGAGAAGAATTACAGATTACAAGACTTGAGCTAGAGCAGCTCAAAGAAGCGTTCTCCCTAGCAGATTTCTGTGAGGAAGAGGAGGAGGAGAGACAAGGTAACCAGGCTTCTGCACCCAAGTGGTGGCTCCCTTATTGGCTGCAGTGATGCCCTTGAAGTCAGTTACTGGCCCGACTGTACTTTCCTTACAGAATCTCCATGCTTTCCCCTCACCAGGGCTTGCCCACTCTCTGCTGCAGGGCCCTGCCATTTCCCTAAGTCTCATCTGCTGCACAGGTCTGCCTGTTGCTCTTTTGGAGAGCTGTACCTGTCAGATCCTTTCCTGTTTGACTGGTCGCCACTGTGAGCCTTCGTGGCTGTTTAGACACTTCAGCTGTGCCTTTCCCCTTCTATAACCCCTGGCCCTTTCCTGAAGCATGCAAGGCAGTTGTTACTCAGACTGCGGGTGATCCTTTGTCTTTGTCATGTTTACAATTTAATATCTCTGTGTGTTAGGAAATGTAAATGTTGAAACGACTCAGTTTTGCAAAATTATCAGGAAATATGGTTTACTTATAGTTCTTGGGAAGTGCATCTTAAACTCTGATCAGGACAGTTTTATTTGGATATTTCAGTTGAAAATATTTCCAAAATCAAGAAGGTAGAGTTTAATGATGATTTTTGCCCTTTTTTGATGAAGCAAGCAGTTAGAAACATTGAAGTTGGGCCAGGCGATGATGGCTTATACTTTAATCCCAGCACTTGGGAGGCAGAGGCAGGTAGATCTCTGTGAGTTTGAGGCCAGCCTGGTCTACAAGAGCTAGTTCCAGGACAGTTTCCAAAGCTACAGAGGAACCCTGTCTTGAAAAAAAAAAAAACCAAAATAACAAAACAAAAAAACCACCAAAAACCTTGAAGTTTAATGTAAAGATTCCTTCAGAGATCATCGTGGCATGTGGGGCCTGCTCCCTGTGCAACAGATTAAGCTGGTGGTTTGTGAGGTGTGGTGTGGTGATCCTATGTCCCTGTCACCATTCAGGGAGTCAGACCTGCACAGCACTGTCAGAATGGAACAGAACTTCCTCTAAAGAGTTTTAATTCAGCTTTTACTGTTTTAACACCCAATTGATGAATAGCCACAGGTGAAACTGGTGCCGCCACAGTGTGTCTCTGTCAAAGTGGTGGCACTTGCACTGCTGTGTTGAGTCTTTATTGCCATCCACTCAGAGTTACAAGGAAAGGGCCCGTTTCATTGACCCTTGAATTGGAGAAAGTGGTATATATTATTAGTGTTATCAGATCTCAACTCTAAAGTGCACTCCCATATTCTGTGCAGTGGATACTGAAGGATGATTGTTGTCTCAGGAAGAGCATGTGGTGTTGGGTTTGAGCGGAACCCTCTTCTGACACAGAAGACTGTTTTCACAGAAGTATGAACAGCACATAGGCCATTCAGAAGGGAATAGCTGGTGGAGCATGCCTGTAGCTCCAGTACTTGGGAGGCAGAGGCAAAAGGAATGCAGTGAGTTCCAGGCCAGCCTGGGCTACATAGTGAGACTGTCTCAAAAAACCAAAACCCAACCAACCAAACAAAAACCAGAAAGAATAATAACAGGGCTGGAGAGATGGCTCAGTAGTTAAGAACTGCTCTTGCAGAAGACCCAGGCTTGATTGTTATAATCCAGACCAGGTGACCTACAGCTGCCTGAGACTCCATCTCCAGGGTATCCAATTAGTCAGGGTTCTATTGCTGTGAAGAGACATTATAACCACAGCAGCTCTTATCATTGAAAGCATTTAATTGGGGCTTGCTTACAGTTTCAGAGGTTTAGTCCATTTTCATCATGGCAGGGAGTATGGCAGCACACAGGCAGACATGGTGCTGGAGAGTTCTACATCCAGATCCTCAGGCAGCGGGAAGAAAGCAAGCCAGTGCACCTGGCATGGGCTTTTGAAACTTCAAAGCTCACCTGCAGTGACACACTTCCTTTAAAAAGGCCACATCTACCCAACAAGGCCATACCATCCAACAAGGCCATACCCCTAATCTTTTTAAATAGTGATACTCCTTAATCTAATAATTCAAACATATGAGCCTCTGGGAGCCATTCTTATTCAAACCATCACATATACCCCTGCCAACACAAATATAATTAAAATAAAATTCATCTTTAAAAAGCAACAGCAAGGTGAATGAAATGACCCTTGACTTGTTTAAGTCACAGATGAAGAAAATCCAGAATATGTGAAAGTTAGAATTTTGTGAACCATACTTATTGTTTCGATGAACTTGGCAGTTTCCAGGGCTGTTTGCACGCTCCTCTGAGGAACCCTGTGGTGCTAGTACAGTAGCATTCACGTTTGTGTGTTTTACAGTGAAATGTGTCAGCATTTTGGATATCCTCCCAACAGAAATGAGTGTTTTTCACTGACTGATATGTGATGTATAAAATTGCACCTAAGCAAGAGATAGTCCAGTGGGTTTTAATTTAAGACACTCATGTACAAGGCTGGGTAGTGTGTCTTCAGGTTCATTGTAATATAGGTCATTGCTGCTAACCTTTAAGAAATAAGCACTTCCTGAATTTTTCTGTAGTATTAGAGAGTATTCAGTGGGGGCTGGAGAGATGGCTTGGTGGGTAAAATGCAGTGTAGAAACTGAGTTTGAGTCTCCAGAACTCATGTGACAGCTGGGCGTGGTAGAGGGCTTCTGTGATCTTAACATCCTTACAGGGAAGGTGGGAAGTGGAGACTGCAGAATCCTGGGATATTGTAGGCCAGTTAACCTGAAGGACACTCCAGTGGACATCAAAGAGACCCTGTCTTAAACAAAGAGGAAGGCAAGGACTCACACCAAGGCTGTTCCTCTGCCCTTTTCCCTTTCTTTCTCTCTCCCCCTCCTCTCCTCTTTTCTCCCTCCTCCATCTCCGTCATATACACTCACAAGATTATTCAAGGGTGATTATTACTGTTATCTGGAAAGTCATTAATCTTCCGTTGCTGCAGTGCCTCTCTGTAAGGTTGGATATTTTTCACATACTTAGAACATCCTGTCTCAGCAGTCTAAGTGTGAAACTGCTCAGAGAGTCTAGCTCTCTTCATTAAGTTAGCTGTCAGACATGGAGCAAAGGTAGACAACAGTGATACTGTTTTCATTAAGTTTTCCTTTTTTGGAAGATATATTTTTGGAAGTGTGTTTTATTGGGGCTGGCAGCATAGCTCAGTGGGTAGAATGAATGTTTGTCTGTATACATGAAGCTCTGGGTTCAGTCCCACAACCACATAAAATAGGCCATGGTGACCCATGTCTGTAATCTCTGTACTTGGGAGGTGGAGGCAAGAACTTCTGTTAAAGTTCCTCTTCTACTGTGTAGACCCTGTTTCAAAAAGTTTATTTTATTAACAAGTAGTAGGGCTAGTACCATTTGTGTGTGTGCATGCATGTATATGTGTGTGCGTGTGTGTGTGTGTGTGTGTGTGTGTGTGTCGGGGGGTGATTCATGCCCATATGTGCATATTCTTGTTGAGGCCAGAGTGTGTGTGTGTGTGTGTGTGTGTCGGGGGGTGATTCATGCCCATATGTGCATATTCTTGTTGAGGCCAGAGTATGATGTAGGGTGCCTTCCTGTATTGCTTTCCATCTTATGGTTTTGTTTGTTTGTTTTTGCTTTTTTGACAAGATCTCTCAGTGAGTCTGGAGCTCCAGCTTCTGCTAGGCTGGCTCACCAGTGTCCTCTGCTCTGCATTCCAGCATTGATATTACAGACATGAGCTGTCATGCCTGGGTTTCACGTGCGTGCTGCAGATTCTAATGCGAGTCATCGTCCTTGCACAGCAGACACGCTACTCATGGAGCCGTCTGCCCAGCCTGGCTTTATCTTATTCCTAATAGTTTGCATTTTTCTTTTATTGAAAATAGATTTTTTTTCCTCATACAGTATATCCTAATTATAGTGTTTATTATTTTTAATGAATAAATACATTAGTTTTTATTTTTATCGCATTTAAAATATATATACTTTGCATTTAAAATAATAGTTCATGGGAGGCCACGGGGTTACAATGTTTGAGGATTCCTGGGCTAATTATGCCAAACTGCAGCTCTATAAAAACTGTGATCATGATTGCTTTAGAGCTGTGTGTCCCTGTTCTCTGGTGATTCATCTTTTACTTCTGTTGAGTGTGGGAAGCTTGTCTTAGACGGCTCTCAGTCTCACTTAATTTTTTCCTTTTTAATCTACTGTGAGTGGGAAATCAAATAATTTTGTCTACTGAAAGCAAAGCAAAGATCCTCTGCAACACCTCTTGGGCCTTTCTGTGTGAGAAGAACAGAGGCCGAGTGTGGCTTTACCTGTGAGACAGGGATGTTTTCTGTTCTCTTTGTGTACTGAGAAGTCAAGCTTGCTGTGTATGTAATGACCTTTTATGTAAAGGTTCAGCTCTTGATTGGAAATGGGATTTGAATGTCTGGAGATCTAGAGATGCCAGTTTAGTACCCCAAGTGATACAGTGAAGTTAGACTTGGGTTCCAAGTAAAGACCCACCTCTCACAAAACCATGTGACCTCTGTAAGTGTCTCAGCACGGAGCCTTTGTTTCATCTTGGTTAGAAGATGATCTAATTCCTCTCATGGTGTCATGAGGAAAAATTAAATATATTTGTAGCCAGGCACATAATAGGTACCAAACAAATGTTTGCTAGTATTTTATTTAGAAAACATAAGTTATAAATAGGAGAAAAAAATCTGCATTTTAAAAAACTCAACAGGAAACCAATAAAGCAGTTTTGGTTTAAGTTGTTCCATTGTTCCTAACCAGACAGTTCCCATTTATTTATCAACCTAATTTAGGTTATTTGTACATGGAAAAATTAACAGTACTTGTTCAATTTAGTCAACATCTGGGCTTTGTATGATAATTAGAAGTCTTCATTCTTCTTTACTGTTCAGAGGGCTCCAAATTTTCTGAACAGATGGAACTGTCTGTGACATTTCTTCTTACCTTTGCTAGGAATGAAGACTTTGAAAACACAGTAGTGGTTTCCAGCGCAGTCCTCCTGCCTGCCCTGCCTCAGCTCTCCTATGTGGTCTTCCTGCCTGCCTGTCCCAGTTCTCTGGTTTTGGTGGAAAATGCTCAGTGACTTGATAGTTAATTGTATGTCACTGTCTGTTGCCGTTAAGACAGAGATTTGGGAATAACAGGAGGAGACGGTGCAGAGCCCAGCTCTGGATGTTGGTTGTTTTCCTTCCCATGAGCCCCCATGTTTTCTAGACCTCATTTCAGAGTCTTCTGTATGGGCAGCTCCAGCCTCTATTCACAGCCATCTTAAGCAGAAGTACCTGCCTCCTTCCAATCCATGCTCTAAACTTGGCCATTGAGCCCCACGCCCAGCCCAGCAACTACTTCTGTTCTAATGCATCAGCTGTTTGTGTCCTCAGTTTATGTAGCAGGACTTGACAGCAATTACCACATTTTTTCATCACTGCTTTTAATAGTAACAGCTTTTTGATCACTCGGATAATATAGTTGAATGCTTATAAATTTAATATATGTGCTGTTGTAATGTTCTGTTATGGACAACCTAAAATATACCACAGGGTGGTATTGTTCTGTGGGGTAAATATAGATTTATAATTGGTTATTTTGTGAGCTCCTTGGACCATTCCAGGTGGTTTCAGAGTCCTCCCTACACCCAGTCACAGTTAGAGCTTAGTTGGGAAAACCAAATGACTATGGGAGCCAGGTGTTGTTTCCTTTCGTGGTAGGTTGTGACTAGGAGTTGTTTACATGAGTTATGTGAGCGAGGGCTGTATCAGCGAATAGCTTTTCCCAAAGCCTGTCATCCTGGGATCAGTAAATCGTTTTTATTCCTTGCCTTAGCTGTCAAGAGAGAGGACAGAAGAACAGGTGGAAGAAAAGAACCAAGATGTCCCCCCCCCCCCGGAATTTTTCTGGGGATGTTTTTGGGGAAATATTAGGTATAAAGGAGAACTAATTTGGTGTTATGCACCATGGACTTATGATTAAGAAATACTCATGTTTGTGCTCAAAAATTTCTGTGTTTTAAGAGTTCTATTCTGCAGTACACGGCCTGGGCCTCAGCAGGCGCCAATGGGCAGGGTTAAGATGAGAGAGAAAGGAGGGCATTATTGTTTGTGTAGGTGTCTCTTGTGTTCTCCTTATCCCAGTGAGGGCCTTTAATACTGGGATAACACCATGACCAGAGCAACTTAGGGAAGAAAGGGTTTATTTTGCTTACACTTTTAGGTAACTCAGACAGAGAAGAAGCCTGGAGGCAGGGGCTGATGCAGAGGCCATGGAGGAGTGCTGCTTCTTACTGGCTTACTCTTCATGGCTTTCTCAGCCTGTTATCTTGTAGAACCCAGGATCACCAGCCCAGGTGTGACTGCTCACAATCAGCTGGGTCCTCCCGACCAATCACTGATGAAGACAGTGCTCTACAGGCTTGCCTACAGCCCCATCTTAGAGGGACATTTTCTCAATCGAGGTTCACTCCTCTCAGATGACTCAGCTTGGATCAAGTTGACTTAAATCTAGACAGCAGAGCATCCTTGGTGGTCTTTCTCAAATGTTTTATGTGGGCCTTGGTTTTTAGGTGACGAAGATTTTACCAAGGAGATAACAGAGCTGTTTGCTCAGCTTCATGTCTCTTCTAGACCAGAGAAACTCACCAGGGTAAGTTACTGCATTTTGAAGATCTTAGTTATTTTTTTTTAATAAGTTTTTAATGGGTAGTACAGTGTGGTGGCACATGCCTGTGATTCCGCCACTTGGGAGGCTGATGCAGGGGAATTGCATGTTCAAAGCCAAGACAACTTAGGCTACTTAGCAAGACCTTGTCTCTCATCCACTCCCCACCCCCACCCCCGCCACCAATATATGGACGTAAGATTGTAATTTTCTGGCCAGTTAGATTGCCAGAATGGAGGGTTTATTCTTGATAGTTCTAGAAAAGGAGCACATTTTCCCTGCCTCCTGCTCTCCAGGTTAGCATGTGAAGTCCATGTCCACCTCTTCATCACATGTCCCTTTCTGACCTGTTTATATGGAGTGCTTCATTTGCTTGAATGCTTAATCAAGCCTGTAGAGTTGGTCATTTAAAGTTGGCAGTGCTGGGCCAGGCAGTGGTGGCACACGCCTTTACTCCCAGCACTTGGGAGGCAGAGGTAGGCGGATCTCTGTGAGTTCGAGGCCAGCCTGGGCTACAAGAGCTAGTTCCAGGACAGGCTCCAAAGCTCCAGAGAAACAAACAAAACAAAACAAAAGTTGACAGTGCTGACCAAACTTCATGGAATCAAAGGTCAAGTGTCTATTGAGTGAGATCACTGATCGGAGATGATGAGCTGTGGCCCCGTCCAGTTTGGACCTGGAGCTGGACATTGCTGTGGCCACACAATGACTGACAGTGACTCTGCTAGTGACCATTTAGAATGTGGGATGAGGAAGTACCTTGACTGAGCCTGGTCTTTGGTGGAGACTCTGCACTGCCATGTGTCTAAGAGTCTTGTCTGAGCTCAGAGAAGGGCACTCCCGTGCATCCCACTGTCTGCTTATGAGATACTGTTGGTTTTCATGCATTGCTTCTAGCCTCTGCATCCACCTCTCCCAACCCTGAAAAGCTGCAGCAGAAGTCAGCAGCAGGCATGCATCATTGCTTGGCCACAGAGCTGCTGGCTGTGTGGAGTCAGCATAGCCATCCTTTCTCCCCTCCCAGCAGATGAGAAGTGAGAGACTTTGTGTTGTGTCCCAGTGTGCTGGCCTGGGGAAGATGGTGCATTCCCCAGTGTGTGCTCAGCAGCCACTTAGCACTCGATCTCCTGGCAATTGTTATATCACTGGGACTGAAATTTCTGATGTCAGCAGCTCAAGGGAGGAAAGACTTATTAGTTAGCTCATGTTTTCAGAGGATCTTAGTCTGCCACAGTGGGGAAGGCATGGCTGTTCAGCCCTGACCCCATGGTGCCAGGAGTGTGAGGTACTGGCTGTTCCTATGGTAGCAGAGAGTGGCCTGGGCCATACTCTTCAGAGTCCTGCCCCTAAGAACCTTCTCATCCCCACCTCCGAAAGAGTTCACAGCCCTCCAGCATATTCCACCAGCTGGGAACTGTTCCAAATGTGAGCCCTTAGGGGACATTTCAGAGTCAAAGCATGACATTGCTTATAGTCTACTGAAAGCAACATCAAAAAGAAAGAAAATTTGACAAAAAACAGTACAAAAAATTCCTGTACGGTCACTAGTGTTGACATGCTACTTCTATTGCTAACCGCATGTACTTTCTCTGTCTTCACATGCATCTTATTGTTCTTGTAGCTGTTTGAGAATAAGTGGGATGATGTGCCTGTCCCTTTGCATAACCACAGTACGGTTGTCACTTCCGCATACTTAACATGAATGAAAGACTTGGATTTCATCTGTTCTCCATATTTGTCAGCTGACTATTCTAGTCATGGTCTTGTTGCTGTGAAGAGACAACATAACCATGGCAGAACTTATAAAAGAACCCATTTAATTGGGGGCTTGCTTACATTTTAGAGGCCATTATCGTCATGGCAGGAGCATGGCACACATGGTGCTGGAGCAGTAGCTGAGAGCTACATCCTGATTCAAAGACAACCTGCCGAGAAACTGGGCCTAACATGGACTTTGAATCATCAGAGCCCACCCCAGTGACACACGTTCTCCAACAAGGCCACACCTCCTAGCCCTCTCCTTTTCAAATAGTGCATCCCCAGTGACTAAACATTTAAATATATGAGCCCATGGGAGGCATTCTTTGATGTTTGTTCGTTTTGCCCAGACAGGATTTCTCTGTGTAGCCTTGACTTTCCTGGAACTCTCTCTCTGAAAACCAGGCTGCCTTTGAACTCACAGAGATTTGCCTGCCTCTGCCTTCTAAGTGCTGGGATTAAAGGTGTGTGCCTCTACTGCCATCAAAGAATCCCATAATCTGGGCTATAAGGCTTGCCCCACCATCACCACCTAGACTTTAGGGGTCATTCGGGTTCAAACCACAACACTGTCTTAATGACTTAATGGTGTTCTTCCCAGCAGGTGTTTTCTTCTCACCGCCAGCCAACCTGAGACTGAACTGGTTTTAGTTGTCCTGTGTTTAGACTCCTTTAATATGTAGTAGTTCCTCAGCCCTTGTCTTTCATCATGTATATCTTTTTGAAAAACACAACTTCCCCCTTCTAAAAGTAGAACATTCCTGTTTGCTACCTGCCTTGAACGTTTGCCTGCTGTTTTCTCTCTTTTGTTAGTCTCTACATTCCTAGGCCAGAACCTTGTGTGATGACTTGTCACATCTGCAGGTGTGGGATGTTTATCTGTTCCTTATTGGTGATGTGTTGTGCAAGTCTCTATAATTACGATTTATTTCCCTTTGCTGTGGGTAAGCTACTGTGAAGAGATAGGTAAACACCATACCACTGCTCTCTTATTCCGACTCCACATATTTTCTTCATATATATACACACATAGATATGTATGTATGGTGCTGGGGATTCTTCCTCAATTTAGCTTCTGTTATGATTCTTTTGAGACTGTAGCTCAGGCTGACCTTGAACTCACCCTGTAGCTGAGGAAGACCTTGAACTCCTGATCCTCCTGCCTTCACCTCCCCAGTGCTAGGGATAGGGGCATATGTTACTATGCCTGGTTTATGCCGTGCTAGGGATTGAACCTAGGACCTCTGCATGCTAACTACTCCTATCAACTGAGTCCTATTCCCAACTGCTACGTTCTTGATTCCTGCACACTGGTTCTTACTGTGAAAATGATAAAACAATTCTTTTCTAGCTTGTCTAGAAAAAATTCTTCTATTTTTATTTTTATTTTATTGGTCTTTTGCTTATTTGTATTTCTGTATCAGGGTGTTGGATCCTGGAGTTACTTACAGTTTTGAGCTGCTGTGTGGGTGCTGGGAATTGAACCTGGGTACCCTGGAAGAGCAAACGGTGTTCTTAACCACTGATCCATCTCCAGTCCCAACTTGTCTGTATTCTATACTCTCGTCTTGATATATATATCTGTTTACCTAACACACTGACTATTCCTGCTTCTGTGCTTTGATATAATTCATCTGTTTTTTTTTTTTAAATATGTGTGCATACCCTTGTGGTCATGTGTTTGTGCATATGGAGGTTAGAGGTCGCTGTCAGATGTCTTCCTCAGTCATTTCTCCATTTTTCTTTTTGAGATAAGGTCTTTCACTGAGGCTTACTGATTTTCCTAGTCTAGCTGGATAGAAGGCACCAGTGATACTCTAGTCTCTGGCCCCTTAACGCTGGGATTACAGGCATGGATCACTGTGCCTGGCTTTTGCCAACCTAATCATCTCCCTAGTGTGTGCCCTCTCCCCATATTTTTTTTTTCAGAAACAGAGAAGTTAATATTTAAGTAATGGGAAGGGAAGGTTTATTTAGAACTAGATTGGATTGTTCTGGCAGGTTCTTTGGGAGCAGTCCTCTATGAAGAGGGAAGAAAGGACCCTGAAACAAATGGATACCAGGTTCTTTTCAGCTCGTTCTTGTAGCCTTGGGTGCGGCACCACCCAGGGCCCTTAAAGGCCTACGTGCAGTGGCACATCTGTGATTTAGTTGGAATGACCAAGGTCATTTGTAGTCTTCTTGTCTGGCTCAACTTTCAATGTGTTCTTATGTTTGTATAAAATTAATTAAGTGGATGCCTTCACTCAAGAGCAGTTGCCTTTCTGTCACTGCGATAAACACCATGACCAAAAGTAACTTAGGAAAGAAAGGGCTTGTTTCTTCTTATAACTCTTCTGTTACAATCCATTACTGAGGGACGTCATGGCTTTAATTTTTCAGAGAAAGAAGTTAAGATTGGAAATAATGATCTAGGCAGAAACAGTAGTAGGGTGAGCTGGGTGAGATCTGTAGAGAGTGTAGGCAGGCCAGCAAGGTCAGCATTACACTGAGCTGTAGACGGAGAAACAGTGACTGTGAGGTATGTGAACAACCGTAAGACCATGTTAAAACCAACCAACAAAACAAACCAGGGAAACTTGAGAAAGGCTCATTGCTAGGAGGAAGGAGAATTGTGGAGTTTGTGTGGAGTGGCAGTCTTCACACTGTAAGTCAGTGGATTAGTACATGTGTCTGTGGGCATGTCTGATGCTGGCTGTGCTTTAAACATGCAGGTACAAATGAGAGTGATTGTAGGGCCCATTTTTATGAATTTTAAGGATGGTTCAGGTTGTGGATGGTGAACAGAAGTCTTTGGTGTGGGCAGGATTGAGTGAGGGATGTGGAGGACTCTGGGCTGGGGAGTGCTCCGCAGCTTGACCTGGCTTCCAGGTTCAGGAGCATGTCTCATCTGTGCTCCAGATGCCCACACTCTACCTAACATAAGCCACAGAGCCAGTGGGGTTCACAAGGAGCCACTGGACAAGGTTCAGTGTACGACTTTGTATCTAGTAAGACAAGGACTTAAAAGTCACATGGTCTTTTCTGATGAGAAAGGCTTGTCCTCCAGAGTGCTGATTTATTCCTGGTAAGAACTACATTGAATTGTTGGATTATCTTCCTTTATTTAGGCAAGAAATACAGCCTACGAATGGATTAGAACATCTCTGGCTAAACCAGCAGCAGAGAAAGAAGGAGGAGAAAAACAGCTGGAGACAGAAAATGTTGAGGAAGCCAAAAAGAATTCAATAGAGGTAACCAAAGCAACTATAAATAGTGCTCTTAAAAAAAAAAAAAAGATAAAATTGAGGGAGCGCAGATGGCTTAGTGGTAAAGTGCTTGCTGCCCATGCATTAGGACCTAAACTTGGGTTCCCAGCATCCACATAAAAGGCTGGGTGTAGTATTACACAGTTGTAACCCCAGCATGGGAGGGTGTGTGAGTGTGAAGGCAAAAGGATTCTCCCAGGTCTCACTGGCCAGCCAGTCCACCTCTATCCATAAACTCCAAGTACAGAGAGACCCTATCACAAAAAATAAAGTGAAGCCAGGCTATGTTCTACAGAGCTAGTTCCAGGGCAGCTAGGGCTGTTAAATAGAGAAGCCCTGACTCCAAAAAAAAAAAGCAAAAAAACAAAAGTGGATAGTGATATAGGAAAGCATTGGACATGGGCCTCTGGATTCCACATGCACACACACAGGTGGATTACCCCCCCCCCCCCAATAAAATAGAGATTGCAGTTGAGATGAGGGTCCTTTTATTTTGTTAGGCTTGTATCAGTAATTTCAATGTTATGATTCAGGGTGGCATCATAAAATAGTTTCAGACTGTAGGCGAGGAATGAAGAAAAATAGTGAAGGGTGGAAGGAAGGAGGGAAGTTGGATGTTACCTCAGAGTAAGTTGTCAGACACTTACCTCAGTCCTTTGGCCAGAGTTAGTTACATGGTCACAGCCAGTCTTCTGTAGTTGTAAGCCGCACTGTGGAAGAAGAGCGGGTCTAGTAAACAGTGGCCTTCATCTTTCCTGCATGGGGGCACTGCATTCTTCAGTGTGGGAAACAAGGGACCGTCATTTCCACTTGCAGCAATAAACACCAACAATAATATTCTGTTTCTTTGTTTGCTTTGATTTTTAGGATATCCATGCATTTGCAATCCGGAGCTTAGCAGAATTGACTGCCTGCTCAATTGAACTGTTCCACAAAACAGCAGCACTAGTCCTGCATGGCCAGAAGCAGGAAGTGACAGCCTTAGAGAGGAGCCAGACACTTTCTCAGTAAGTATGATGCAGCCTGCACCTCTCAAAGGGAAACTGCTGAGAGGGTTTTCTTGCTCTTTCCCGGTTTGTTTGTTTATTTATTTATTTGTGGTTTTTTTGAGACAGGGTTTCTCTTAGCTTTGGAACCTGTCCTGGAACTAGCTCTGTAGACCAGGCTGGCCTCGAACTCACAGAGATCCGCCCACCTCTGCCTCCTGAGTGCTGGGATTAAAGGCATGTGCTACCACTGCCCGATTCCTTCCAGGTTTTAGAAAATTGCTTTTTAACAAGGTTCTGTTCCCATTGCACATGGGTATGTGTTTAGGGTATTGTTAGTGAGCAGGAAGAAAATCTACATATAAACCTGCCCATTTCATTAAAGGATTTGTTCTCTGAAAACTATTTCTTTGCAGATTGTTAGTCTCAGTAGGAGGGGTACTTGGAACAAGTAACTACAGAAAGTAGTCCTAAGTACTTCAGCTCTTAATTACAGTTATTAGTTACCACTGTTCGCTGTATGCCAGGCACCATGCTAAGGGATGAATGTGTATTAGTTCTGACTTTTACAGCAGCACAAAAGGTGACTGATTAGCACAGCTTTACTAACAGAGGAGCTACGGACCCCAGGCAGTTAAGGGAGGCTGCCCAAGCCCAGCATAAATTTTCTTTTTTAAAATTTTTTTGCTGATTTTGAACAAACATTTCAAAGTAGTAAAATGTGAACAATTCAGTAGGAAGGGTAAACCTAAGCCTAGTAGTTCTAAATCGAAATAGACAGTTTTATGTATGTGTGCATACGTGTGTGTGTGTGTGTGTGTGTGTGTAATCTTGCCCTTGATTGGCCATTAGGTCAAAGCCTGTGAGAGCTAGAGCTCTGCTCACTGTTGCCGCCCACAAATGCTTTTCCACAGGTATTTTTTGAGTGAGTGCATGCTGAACTATATTTCTTTTCTTCTGGTGGGAATTAGGTTGGTGTTTGATGCTAAGGTTAGCGGCACTGCTGCCATTCTCCTAGGTTTCTCATGGGGAAGTGAGCAGGCTTCTTAGGGAAAGCTCTCCTAGTCAGTATGACCTTCTTTAGGAAGAAATGATTGTGTTTACTTACTGAAACATGCCTTTGGGAGTCAAAAAGGGGCACCTATGAATGGTCAGTTAGGATAAAACTGATAGACGACCAAAAATGCGAGGGTTCTAAGCAGACTAGGATGTCTTCTAACTAACTGATCTTTTGACTTAGTTATTAGCTGAGTGACAGTAGTCAGGTTGTTTAACTTCCTTTAGTTTCATTGTTTTCCCAGCATTTTGGGGGCAGAGGCAAATGGTTCTCTGAGTTTGAGACCAGCCTGGTCTCCATAGTTCCTGGATATTCAGAGTTACATAGAGAGACCCTTTCTCCAAAACAGAACAAAACAAAAAAACAAAAAACCCAGCCAATAATATCAGTGCCTGTCTGGCTCATAGTAGTGTTGAGAGAGTAAAGGAGTCAACACATGATATGGAGAGTATGCCAGTGTTTGAGCCCTGGGAATTTATCACGAGGTACAGAAGAGCTGAGAAAACAATTGCAGGTTAGAGATGAGCAAGGGCAGGAAGCGTTTTCACTGCTCAGGCTGGAGAGACTTGGGCAAGAAGGAAGGGCGCCAGGAAATGGAGGGCTGCCCTTCAGGGACCGGAGCCTGGGAGAGGATGATTGGTTGACAAGTCATGATGAGGAAGAACAGCATGGTGTCCAGTGCAGAGTTAGAGAGCTCATCCACCCAAGAAGCATCCCTTGTAGGAAAAGGCAGCAGGTAAGGGTCTGTTTGTAGCAGGAAGAAATGGGCACTTTTCAGCACTTACCCCTCCCAAGTACTGATAGTGGCCCCTGGAACCCAAGATGGAGTACAGAACAAGTGGCAGGGTCACTCTGTCTCTTAAGTGTGTCTTAGAATGTGTACTCCATACTGAAACACTAGGAGAGAAAGGTGTGTCTGCACCTTTAAAGGCTTCTTTCTCCACTGTTATTAGGAGTGGCCTGTTTAGGTTATTAAAGGAGTAGAAAGAGAAAAAAGGACTCCTCTGACGTGTTCTTCTCTGCAGGGTGACAGTCGTGCTGTGTAAAGATCTGGGCTCCCTGTCTAAAGAGTTTACCACCTGCCTCACCACTGCTGGGGTAAGAGTTCCTGCCTTGTGGGGCTAATGGCTGAATACTTGATACAATTTACACACCGTAAAATTCACATGTTTCAGGGTACAAGTTGATGGTTGTTAGTGCGTCTATTTACAGAGATGTACAGTTGTTACTAGAATTGGATTTTAGGATATTTCATCACTGCCCCCTAAGTTTTCCACACAGTAGCGATTCTCTATTCCTTCTCCATATTCCCCTAATCCTAGGCAATGATGGTGCATTTTCTGTCTCCACAAAGCTTTCCTATTCTAAATTTTATTTCAGTGGGATCACAGGTGTATGTTTTGTTAGATTAGCATGGTAGTTTTGAACTTAGTCCTGTTTTAGCATGTGCTGGTACTTCCTGTTTTTTATCAACACTTTATTTTATGGCTGAGTATACCATGTTTTATCTTTTTCAGTTGATAGACCTTTGGACTGTTTCTGTTTATGATTGTTGTGAATGGTGCTGTCACGAGCATGGTGTGAGCTGTTGTGTTCATGGTTTCACTTCTCTTGGGTAGAGTACGAGATGCAGACTTGCTGGGCTTTCTAGGTGAGACGGTAAATGTCAGATTACTTCCAAAATGACTCCATAGTTTTGCGCTCTTACTAGCGGTGCATGAAATGCCGGTTTCCCTGCATCTTCACCAGTGTTAGCGGTGGTTCCTTTGTGGTTTTCGATGTGTTGGTGAGTGTGAAGTGGTGCCTCTCTGCTGACTAGATTTGTATTCCTCTACTGTCTGATGATTCTGAGTGCCTTTCCATACACTTCATGGCCACTTGTCTGATGCAGTGCCTTTAATTGGGTTGTTTGTTTTTTATTACTGGATTTTAGGACATTTAGGAGCTTCTTGTGTCTTATGGGATCAGCTTCTTGTCAGGTATGTGCTAGGCACAGACTCTCCCTCCGTACATGGGTTGTTTATATTTTTTACTTGTCTGCTTTTGCAGTGCTGGCAATCAAATCCAGGGACTTATATGTGCACAGCAAATACTCCACTGAGTTGTAGGTCCATCTTTTGGGTTTTTGAGACAGGGTTTGTGTAGTCCAGGCTGGCCTTGAACTTGCTGTCCTCCTGCCTTTGCTTCCTAACTGTTGGAATTACAGATGTACGCCACCATATTGGTGTTCCTGTTTTATTTTCTTGATGGTATCCTGTGCACAGTTTAAAAATTTCATCAAAATTCTACTCTCAGTAGTTTTCATCATCACATACAATTTTGGTGTTTTACCTGAGAAGTTGTTAGCTAACCCAGATCAACTTTTGAGTTTTCTTTTCTTTTCTTTTTTTTTTAAAAGACTTATTTATTTATTTTATGTATACGAGTGCTCTATCCTCATGCACCTGCACACCAGAAGAGGGTATCTGATCTCACTACAGATGGTTGGGAGCCACCATGTGGTCACTGGGAGTTGAACTCAGGACCTCTGGAAGAACTGCCAGTGCCCTTAACCTCTGAGCCATCTCTCCAGCCCAACTTTGAGTTTTCTTTGATGAGTGTTGCGCTCTTATGTCTGTGATGAATATTGAGTTAATTTGTGTGTTGGTGGGAGGGGCAGGGTACAGCTTCATGGGTTTGCATTCTTCGGTCTCATGCACCACTGTAGAGGTCACCCCTTCCCCACTGAAGTCTCTGTCCCCTTGCCAGAGGTCATGACACCCTAGACACACGCTTTATTTCTTATGTCTTTATTTGAGTACCATATATTATACCATGGTGGTTTACATGAGGAATGACTGCCATAGATTCAGGTGTTTGACTGTTTGGTCCCTGGTGCTGTTTGGGAAGGTCATGGAATTTATAGGATGTTGAGCCTTGCTGGAGAACTTATGTCACTGGAAGTGGGCTTTAAGAGTTTGTAGCCTTGCTGTTCACATTCTGTTTCCTTGTTTGGCTGAAAGTGTTTTCAGCCAGTTTCCTGCTCTGGCTGTTTCCTGCTCTGCCTGTTCCATTGTTACAGTCTATAGTTACTGAAGGTCGGTTGAGTGATGTGGAAGGTGACCAGGAAACCAATGATCACAGTGAGATAAACCAAGGACACGGAGCAGATGAAAACGACTTCACAGTGTGCACATCAGTGTTGTGGAAGAGTTGCTGTGGGGTCCTAAATTTAGCAAAACCGTGGCCTGATGAAATTCTAGAGCTGGAGTTTGGACTTTCTCTTTGGAGTAATCCTAGGCCGCAGCTTCTCTTCCCTCCTAGTAATTTCTTTAAACAAGCTCCTGGATTTCCTGAATGGAGCCGTTTTGTGGGTTTTAAGATGGCTAGTCAACTACAGAGTGCTGACGTGTTCAGTTGAAATTCATGCTGTGTTTGTATGAAAGGAGACTCGCAAGTGCCTCTCTTCACAACAGTTGAGGTGTTCTGAAGTCAGATTTCTAACTGCCCTTCTAAAATGAAGATTACTTTTCTCCTTATGGTTTATCTGCATGTGTATTTCATTGTTTTAATTTCTTTGAGTGTACTGTCTTGTTTTCTTTTCCTGCTGCTATGATAGAACATTGTGACTAATACATTCTAAGGGGGAAAGTTTCAGGATGAAGTCCACCATGGTCGGGAGGTCAGGCAGCAGGAGCTTGAGGCAGCTGGTCACATCGTCTGCAATCAGGAGAAGAGAGCAGCGGATGCATGTGTGCTGGTGTTCACTCCTTAAGCAGTGCAGGAGCCCCTGCTTAGGGGGTGGTCCTACCAGCAGTCACTTAACCCAGTCAAGATAACCCCTTAGAGGTGTGCTCAGAGGCCCGTCTCCCAGCTGATTCTGGGGTCTGTCAACACTAGCCATCATGTGTACATATTCACCCCCATTTTTCTCTCTTGTCCCTCCTAGTGCTGTCTCTTGGATAGTCCGGCTTATACTGCTGTACCTCCCATCCTGTTCTCCACATGCCCAGAGATATGTCACTCTAGAGTCCATCTCTTCTACCCCATATGAGGGTGGTACGGAGACTATCATCTCTCCTGCTAGTGGCATTCCTTCATTTCTCTTTTTCCTGAACAGAACTCCATTTTGTGTCTATACCATACAGAATGAGGATGTTTAAAACGTTGGTAAATGACTACAGGGGTGGTGAGATGACTCAGGGTAAAGACACTGCTGAGCAAACCTGATGACTCGAGTTCAGTGTCCTGAAGCCATGGCGGAAGGAGGGAACTGACTTCTGAACTGTTCTCTGCCCTCCACACTCATGTGTACTTGAGAATATGCACACAGGCGCGCGCGCACACACACACCAAGAAACATCAGCATCAGCACCCTCCCCCAAACTACAAGGCAGTGCATTCTCAGTTTGGTAGCATAGAAAGACACAGAAAGGAAGTTTACAGCACTTAAAAAGTTTCTTTCCAGAAATGATACTTTGCCCTTCCTTGGTTGAGATGTTTTGTGCCTTTGTTTACCTATGTATGCTTCAAGGTGGGACTCTGTTCTGCCTGTTGTTTTCTTCAGGTGCACTGTGACAAAACTCTCTCCTTCGTTCCAGGTCAGAGAAAGGGCGGATGTTCTGAATCCAGTACTCACTGCAGTGTTTCTAGAGGTTAGTAGTAATGTTTTTTGCATCTCTAAGGCATTATGCATTAATTTATTACATCCTTAGTTTCTTCTTTTTAAAAACCAGATTGCATTTTAGCCCTGCTGATACAAATATGACTATTGCTGTTTATTTGATGTTCGTTATATTCATTCCCTACTCAGTATTTATAAGGTGTAACAAAGCTGCAGGGTAAACTTGGATGGAAGAAGCCACCAGCTGTCATTCCCCAGTCCCTGCCCCTTGACAGCTGAATGCACAATCTCAGTAAAGAAACACCTCCTAGAGACCAGCTGCTAAACACGAAGGGCTGACACTCCCCAGACAAGCTCTTCCTGAAGGGCTGGGTCTCGTGCACAGGTGTTAGAAAACAAGGCATGTGACCATTTCCAAGGAAAAAGTCCTCTGTTTGACAGAGTAGCACTGAGCTTACATGTCCTTGTCAGTCCATGAGCATTAGGACCATAGGGTTTAAGTCTCCAGAAGAGGGGGCTGGAGAGATGGCTCAGTGGTTAAGAACACTTGGGGCCCTGGGGTTGAATTCCCGGCACCTACTTGGCAGCTCACAGCTGTCTGTAACTCCAGGTCCATGGATATGACGCCTTCTCACATACATCCATGCAAGTAATATACCAATGCACATAACAAAAATGTCTCCAGAGGAGGTGTGAGAGCATGCCATAGTTGATCATTTGCCACCAGGGTGGGGTGGTTTCTGGAGTCCATGCTTTCAGATTCTGACAACCGAGACTGTGATGGCCTGTCTAGAACACACAAAAAGCTCGTGAGAGGAATGTGTTGATAATTGGCTAGTGTTTAAGTATCAATTGAGGGTCAGTGAGATGGCTCAGTAGGCCCGGGTGCTTGTTACCGAGCTGGACGACATTAGTGTGAGCTCCAGGATCTCCATGGTGGAAGGAGAGAGTGGACTCATGAAAGTTGTTCTCTGTGCACTAAGAACCAGCCAGACTGTTTAGTTTAAAGTTATTTTAAGTTACTGTTAAGGAAATGCACTTAACTCTCCAGCTACACAGCTCTGAGTAGCTCAGAACTCTTGTGGTCAGTTATTTTAAAAGTGAGTCTGTAGTTCATTAGTTGGCAGAGCTGGAAGCACTTAGCAGCAAGGGGCCTCCCTGGACTTCCCTCAAGTGCTCTGTAGCCTTATGTTGGAATCTTGTTTTCAGTGCAAGGAGCTGTAACTAGATGATTTCTGAGGTCTCTTTTGGCTGGAAGCTGTGTTATCAAGTGTCCCACTGAAGTTCTGATAGGGGTGCCAGCCATTGATAAGTGCACAAAAGGTAGGCTGTCTTGGTGTGCACTCCCTGTTGCCAGTTTGAACAGGATATTTGTACATACAAATTTGAAGTGCTCTTGTCCTTGAAAATGTACATTTTTTAAAAAATATCTATTTATTTTTATTTTATTGGTGTTTTGCCTGTGTGTAAGTCTGTGTGAGGGTATTGAATCCCTTGGAACTGGAGTTACAGACAGTTGTGAGCTGCCATGTGCTGGGAATTGCACCTAGGTCCTATGGAAGAGCAGCCAGTGCTCTTAACCACTGAGCCATCTCTCCAGCAAAAATGTACGTTTTTGCTTTAGTGTGATGAACTGTTGTTATTCTGGAAGGGGAGACCTTGTCAGATACACATCAGATCTGCTCACTTGGGCCTGACTTCTCTAAGGCTTCTCGTCTCATGTCCACTGACCAGGCAGACCTGTCTGTAACTGTTCTTATCTGAGTGTGGTGCTTTGTCGTGGCACTGAATCCATGGGAGGAGCAGTGATGGTTCAGAGCCTCCTGAGAGCATGTCAGTATTTGACTCCAGTGCGGGAACAGAAACCCATTCAGCCCTGGGCTAGACAATCCTCGAATGTCAAGTGTGAGCAGCCATCTAGTGGGCCATGTCTACTGGGCAAGTTGGGGTGCTGGCACTCTTTTTGGTGCTGCTGTATTATCTCCCAGGTCTGTCTTGTCCTGTATCAAACTTGAGTGCGGTAGTCAAGCCTTTCCTTTCTTTACTTCACAAGCTGTGGCTTCTGCTGGACTGCAGACACAGGTCTGTCCTTTGTTGTCTTTCAGTGCTTTCTCTTTCAGGTGTTGTAACCTTTTCTTGTTGATGACTTTTCAATCCTCCAGGCCTCAAACAGTGCCTCCTACATTCAAGATGCCTTCCAGCTTCTCCTGCCCGTGCTGCAGATCTCGCTCATCGAGAGCAAGACAGAGTCACCCAGGGGTGAGCCGCCAGCCCAGAGCCCCCTGACAGAGCACTGAAGGACAGAGAGGAGTCTACCTGAGATCATGAAGGCTGAAAAACCCGACTTTCTTCAGGGAAGCCTTGCAGTCAGAACAAGATATCACCAAGTGTGTGAAACCCAGGCAGGAGCGCAGTTCACAGGGTTGCAGGCTTACAGGGCTATAGAGGCTCACAGGACTGTAGGCTCACAGGGCTGCAGGCTCACAGGGGTGCTTGCTTCTCTCCATGGCCAAGGCACCCAGATCGGCATACTGCTCTTCCCAGTTTTAGAAGTAATACAGTATTTGAAAAGACATATTTCAGGAAAGTCACTGGGACATTCTGTCAAAAATGCTGGACTTTCTTGGAAATATCAGAAAACACTAACAAGTTTGACATGGATGTAATTTGTTGCCAGTGGGTTGTTATACAAAAAAGAAGAAAACTTCAATTTAGTATCCTGGGTTTAAGACATTCTTTTCACCATGGGCTTTCTCTTTACTGGAATAAAGTCTGTGGCTTTTGCAGAACTGAGACTACATAAGCCCCAAGTGAGATGGTCCGACAGGTCCTCTACCCTCTCACCTTGGTAGATGTTTGGCATGGAGGAGAAACTTGTAGCTATATATATGAACTGCAGCAAAATGCCCTTTGGCTTCAAATGATTCCTTTCCCAGCGAGACCCCTGCTCAACTTGATTCAAGACCATGCTATTGCATGTCTGCAGATGCTCTGAGTCTCTTCAGACTGTATTGTGCACACCCTGCCTGAGGCTGCATTCATGCAGGGTGCATTCTTCAGCTGCCTACTCCAGAGGGGGAGGAGGCTCTTTTGGTGGTGGGGTTTTTGTTGGTCCTGTGAATGCTTGCTTATAACAGGATTTAGCCTCAGACATAACACATCTCTCCCTCGTCGTTCCTTTGTCTTTATGCATTTGTTAGTGCACTCTGAAATCAGTTCAAAGGCCATCCTATACTTTTCAGCCTTCATTGCAGTTTTCAACAATTAAGAGCTATTTTGGTATCCAGCTATTTTTAAAAATGTTTGTTACCTTAGTGGTTTTTAGTGGCTCTGGTAACTTGAGAGCCCTGGCCTTCATCTTTGAACAACTTTACAATAAAATATGATTATGCCTACTTATAGATGTGATATTTAAAAAAACATTAAGAATTAAAATATTTTACTTTAATGTTGTCTATTTTCATAAAAGGCTTAAAAATGAAGCATCTGAGAAACAAGGATATTCTGAGAAAGACAAGCCTCTTAGGTAACATGTCATTAAGGGCCCTGTTGAATCTATGAGGGGAACTTTGGAAATCCACACACTGGTGTGGCTCCAGCTGCTGGCTGCTTCTCGGACACCAGTCTGCTCATTTCTCAGCAGAACCCTTGCTGGTTATCGTATTGTCTGGAGAAAACCCGTGTCCCTACGTGTTTATGTCAGTCACTGTCCCAGAGTTAAAGGGACGTCCAGCTGCTCTCTCGGCACTTGTTAGCTTAAAGGACAAGGGGAGTGACGGGTGCTTCATTCACAGACAGACAGCTCGTTTCGGAGTGGCCTCACCTTGTGTGAAGACCTGAACAGAGGGCCCCACACTGTGTTTTCTGTACACATTGCTGCTGCTGTGTATGCCCGCTGGTTCTAAAGTGGAGGTCAAGTGACTCTGCATGCATTGGTGTTCTTAAAGTAGTTTTGTTGTGAGTTTCATTCGTGTGAATAATACGTTTGGATTCTATATACCGCCAGCCCCATTTCCAAATCTCCTAGATCACCACCACAATATCCTCTCACAACTTCATGTCCTTTAAAAAGACTTTTTTAATAACCCACAGAGTCCCATTAATGCTGCTCACATGTGCATTTGTGTGGGGCCATCCACTGAAGCGTGAGCAACCTACCAGGGGCCTCACCCTGAAGAAAATGAATTCGTCCCTTCCACAGCAGCCGTCGTGAACCCCTCCCATCCATGTCAGATCTTTTATCTTGTGCGCAGGCATCTGGAGCTGCTGTAAGCTCATGAGTGTCATGTCCCTGCCATGTCTGTAACACCCTTTCTCAGCAGTCCACCACAAACTCCACTCTCACAGTCTGTGCTCCTGCATGCTGTTTGTCCTCCCAGCCGTGTGGGGACGGGGTGCCACGCAGTTGTCACATCTGTCTGAACGGTCCACTATCACCTATTTTCTGCACGTTGACTTAGATACGCTTAATTGTTTTTCTTTTTTGAGACAGAGTCTCCCTCTCTATCTCTGGCTAGTCTAGAGTTTGCTATGTAGACCAGGCTGGCCTCGAACTCACAGAGATCCGCCTGCTTCTGCCTCCCAACTGATGGGATTAAAGATGTGCCAAGTTTGCATAACTTTGAAGGCACATTTATGAGTTGGAATGGGCAGTCTTAGCTGAGTAATTTAGAATGAGTGGGAATCTCAACTGTGGCTTAAAACCCTAAGGGCTTACGTTTTTCTTGCAGCTGAAACCTCTTTCCTGTGGCACGGAATAATGCAGGCCGCACAGCTCAACCGCATGGTACAGGAGCCATTTCAGAAATTGAACATTACAAGTATGTTGTCTTCAGTAAATCAGGAGGTGCTTCTGTAGCTGCCCAACTGTATTAGTAAGGCTTCCAGAACTTACTAAGAGTATTAGAGCTTATAGAATAAATCTCTCTATATAGAAAGGGGCTTTAAGGATGACATACAGGCTGTGGTCAGATGATCCAACAGTGGCTGGCTAGGAATCCGGTAGATGCTCTGTCCGTGAGGCTGGATGTCTCAGCTGGTCTTCAGTGTTTGCTGAAATACCAGAGAAGTAGACCTTAAAGCCAGTGAAGAAATGACCTTGGCCGGGTGGTGGCGGCGCACGCCTTTAATCCCAGCACTGGGGTGGCAGAGGCAGGCTGATCTCTGTGAGTTCGAGGCGGATCTTGTAGAGTTCGTACTCTACAAGAGCGAGTTCCAGGACAGGCTCCAAAGCTACAGAGAAACCCTGTCTCGAAAAAAAAAAAAAGAAAAAAAAAGAAATGACCTTGTTAGGAAGGCAAGGGTAAGCAGGCAAAAGAGCAAAAGCACCCTTCTTTCCTGTGTGCTGAGGGTGGGCCCGGACATGTTCCAGAGAGGAGGGAAAGAGTAGGCGAGGAAAGGAGCGAGCCAGGCCATGGTGGCGAGAATCTTGCAGCCTAACTGACTAGCAGAATGGTTTTGTTTGTTTGTTTTGTTTTAATGTATACAGGATTCAGTAAGCAGGGATAGATTAATGTTGCAAAATGCAGATCATATCATTTTTGTTTCTGGACATGTGTTTAACTTTTTCTCTTGCACATCTGGGGTGATAGTTTAGTCATCACTGATGAACCGTGACAGAACAGCTATATTTTACAATCATTGCTTTCTCATTTGGTCATTGATAAACAGTTACCTTTTGTAATAATTTTTACCCATCAACCTCATATAAGAATCTAGAGACATATGATAGCCTTTTCTCAGGCTGGTAGCTTTTGTGGTATGCTAGACAGAAAGAAAATCTCCAAGCCAGTCCCAGCAGATAGCCATGTCCCCAGCAGTTATTAACTTTTTTTTTTAATCCCTATCCCATTCGAGTGGCACCCTTAGGGTTTTTTTTTTTTTAATTTTATTTACTTTTTTAAAAACAATCTTTTCTCCAACCTTCCTTAAGATCCCATAATACCACTTTTGGGTATATATCCAAAAAATGCTCAATGGTGCCACAAGGACATGTGCTCAACTATGTTCATAGCAGCTTTGTTTGTCATAGCCAGAACCTGGAAACAACCTAAATGCCCCTCGACCAAAGAATGGATAAGGAAAATGTGGTACATGTACACAATGGAGTACTAACAGCAGAAAGAAAAAAAAAATCGACATCTTAAATTTTGCAGGAAAATGGATGGAGCTAGAAAACATCTTTTTGAGTGAAGTAACCCAGACCCAGAAAGACAGTTATCACATATACTCACTCGTAGGTGGTTTTTAAACATAAAGCAAAGAAAACCAGTCCACATAGCTACTTGGGGGGCAGGGTAATGGCACCCCCAGTTTGGGGACTGCAAAACTCATGTAGACAGACTCATAAGTGAACCTCTGCACCCTCATTTTCCAGCTCTATGACAATGACTGACTCTTCACTCCTATCTGTAAAACCAGTCACAATGACACTGAACATCAGTCATCGGTAGATGATTTGTGTAAAGCATCTACAGAGGGCCTGCCATGCGACAGTGCCCCAGACACTGTCCCGAATATGTATTGTGTGCTGCTCACACCATTTAATCACCACCACCCTGCTATTGACATGCCCATTTATAGATGAAGAAACTGAGGCATGGGAGAGGTCAGTCATTTATCTGAGGTCACCAACGTGTCAGTGATGGGGCTCAAACCCAGACACCAGAGTTCCCGTTTGCCATGCCATGACACTGTCACCGTGAGCCATCATGGTTATGATGATGACCATGGGGCAGACTAAGTGGATTGACTGGCTTTTAGATGTCACAGCTCCAAGCACGGCACCTCTGCAGCAAGTCTGTTGTGTGGTTTTAACCTCAGGATTATTCTGTTGTTTCCTGAAGGGAACCGCACGGAGATGCCTATCTTAGGAGAAAACCTATTTGGAAGCATCTGGTCAGGGCCTTCCAGAGCCACTAGGACTTGGCATAGAAAGGAGGTTGTGGTTACAGAACATGTTTGCCACAGCGGGAACAAAGACCTCAGTGAGGTAGGGGCATCTGTATTAATTAGTGGTCAGAAAGAGGAACGCAGTATGTCTAGCAACTACACTGGCAACACCCCCCCAAACTGGAAAGTTCCAGGCTCTGCTACAGCCGTGCTACGTGGATTGCTCAGCAATGAAAGAAATGAACCCATAATAGATCTTTTCAAGAGCTTGGGTCAATCCCAGAGGAATTAATTATGTGGATTGGAAAAAAAAAAAACCTTAAAGGCTTTACGCCACGTAATTCTATTTATGTAGCAGTAAAACGACAGACAATTCAGTCATAGGACCTGACTTGTCTGATTTCTGTATATATTCCATAACCAGCTGAGTCTAAAGATAGGCCAGTCTCCAGTACTGTGGGGGCTCTAGAGACTGGGGTGCCTGTGCCATCTCGGCCCTGACTGGGGGGGCAGAGTAGCAGTAAAAAGCCCTGACTGGGGAGGGCTGCGGGGGCATAGTAACAGTAGAGTCTGTGGCTTGCTGGCAAGAGGCCTCAGCTGTGGATCACCACCCGGAAGGCACTCAGGCATACTGAGTCTTGGCCAAGGTCACGTGGAGTCAGAGTTGGTTTGACCACGTTGCATGGGACCTCTAGTTGGCTAAGGAGTGCCCTGTGCCGCAGGCTCAGACTTGAACTGGATTTGTGGACTCCACAGTGCTTGTCCTAGTAGCCCAGAATCACACGAGAAAAAGTCTCAATTGAGTAATTGTCTTTATTAGGTTGGTCTGTGGGGGAGTGTCTTTTGTTATTTGACACAGGAGGGCCTCCTAGTCCTTTGTGGGTGGCGCCATCCTCTGGTCAAGTGGTTATGGGCTATATAAGAAGGCCAGGTGAGCATAGCCTGTGAAGAGCAAGTAAGCATCCTCCTCCATGGTTCCCGATTGAGTTCCTGGTCTGACTTCCCTCTGTGCTGGACTGTGTCCGTCCTGGAAGTATAAGTTGAAATAAACCATTTCTTTCCCTCAGTTGCCTTTGGTCAAGGATATTTTTCACAGCAGTAGATATCAAACTAGAACAGTGTCCCTTCCACTATCCCAAACAGTGTGGGTCCTCTCTTTGAGACAGGATGCTCTGCTTCCAGAAGATTTCGCCAGAGAAACACATGTTCCTGGACACAGAGGGTCTAGTTGGGGAGGGAGGGATTAGCATGGGCTGCTGGCAGATGGAATCGTTCACAGCCGGCAAGAGACTGGCTCCAGTTTCTGTAGAAGGAGGTCGGAGACACGATACGAGGGGATGGAGCTAGCTCAGGAGTGGACACAGAGTTCTAGAAGGTTAGATTGTGAAGCAGCTGACAGAAGGGAAGGTGTGGGATTCCCCTCACCTCTGTGCTTTCTCGAGCCCTGGCCAACCAGCCTCTGCCATGTCCCTCTGCCTCATCATCTGGTAGTATCTGATTGCTTATCACACAGAATCAGGAAGTGCTGCCCAAGAAACAGAAAAAAATTGTGCCAGGCCTCAGGACCCAGCCGACAGGTATTCGCAGCCCAGGGAGAGGGTGAGGACAGAAGGAAGTTGGGGAAAAGGGGCTGCGCAGGCGTGAGAACCCAGGAGAGGGGCAACAGTAAGGGAGAAGGGTGCACAATGAAACAGTCCACATACACTAAGACTTTGTGTTCTTCTTTAGCCTTCATTTTTGACATGTGCTACGTGCATATGTGAACCGAGGTGTTCTGATTGGCTAGCCTGAATTCCTCTGACTGATGACCCCCATCCTTATTAATATATCACAAGCAAGCTATAATTAGATCAGGGTATCTCGGGATATATTCTGCTTGACTAGAGTCCTGCTGACTGCAGAGGAGACTAGGAAAAAAAAAAGATATCGGCTGGCCACAGAGTCTTCTGTCTAGCTTTGTAGCTAGCAGGCGGGAAGCCTCACACACATCTCTTATATGGGATTTGGTTTTGCCCCTATAGCTTTGGGGAAAAAAAACTGCAAGTAGGGACTGGTGGGATGGCCCAGCAGTTAAAGGTGTCCGATGTCAAGCCTGAAGTCCTGAGTTCAACCTGTAGGATCTACATGAAGAACTAACTCCTGAAAGTTATCTTCTGACCATCACACAATCGTGGTGGTGGCCCTTGAAAACAAATAAATGAATAAACAAATAAACACATAAAAACACCCCCACCCCACCACCAAACCCAAACGAGAAATCTGTTTAGGATTCCAGGATGCTTGGCTCCATCTGCTGGCCAGTTTTGGTCACTGTACCTATTTTGCAATAATGCCTCCCTCCCTTCAGGAAGGCTAAGATGTCTACAACATTTGTTTTCTGTGGGGCCCTGGGGGAGGGCTGGACACGTCACAGTTGTCCAGAGAGTTGCTGTCATCCCTAGGTCACATTGGTGCTGTTTTCAGCCTTCCGCAAACTCTCAGCTTGATTCACCGTAGAGAAGTCCCAAGCGTCAGGATCATAGGGTGCTGGAGACCACAGGGCCTGATGCCTCTGTGCTAACAGAGGTCTATGCGAAAGCAGGACTCTCTCCAGGTCACACATGCAGGTACAGTTTTGCAACACCAAGTTTACAGCTCAGCCCTTTCCTGCTTCTCCTCCGCCTCCAGACCTTCTGTCCTGACTGACCCCTTATTTCTCCCTGAAGCAGGGAGAGCCAAGTAATACCCACAGTGCTCTATCCACTTGTTACCATGACGACCACCTCCTCCTTCTCCTAGCCACAGTCTGACTTGGTGGGGTGCTCTTTCTTCTCTCCGAGTCAGAGCACTCCTGGAGGAACGGAACGTGGAGGGAGAAAGGAGAGCCCTGCATTTGTCTGTGGTTCTGGTACTCTATGGCTCTGGTACTCTATGGCTCTGGTACTCT
>NC_022014.1:41293501-41314580 GCF_000317375.1 Microtus ochrogaster
TGGCTCTGGTACTCTATGGCTCTGGTACTCTATGGCTCTGGTACTCTATGGCTCTGGTACTCTATGGCTCTGGTACTCTATGGCTCTGGTACTCTTCCATTTGGCCTCTCTGAGCCTCAGTTTCCCTGGCCACCCAGCTCTCTGAGATGCCTGAGAAGGGTGAATGGGTGGTTGGATGTAAAGTGCTTTAATTAAATTTCCACGTCTGTGTCTTTTCCCAAGCCACCCAGAGCACTAGGAGCGAACTGCTGTCCGTTAGCACAGGTTCTGTGGAGCCTCAGAGCAGAGAGGTGTGTGGGGAGCTGGATTCCAAAAGCAGCAGCGAGAAGAAGAGAATGTGACAGAAGATGGAAACATTTCCCGTGTTCCTGGATTGGCAGAATTGACATTGTGAAAATAGATGTACATGATATACAGATTCAATGCAGACCCCATAAAAAGTCCAACAACCTTGTCACAGAGCTAAGAAAACCAGTCCTAGAACCCACAGGGAAGCCCAAACACCCTGCACTGCCGAAACGGTCTTGAGCAAAGAGCAATGCAGGAAAGATGGCAACATGGGAAATTCAGGCTGTGTGACTCTTAACCAACGGCAAGACAACCAGGTGTTGGCACAAACCTGGGCACACAGACAAGCAGGAGGACCCAGAAATAACCCCCAAAGCTGCTGTTACCCAACTTCTGACAGATGCCGAAACACATTAGAGAGAAGACAGCCTCGGACATCTGAGAAGACTTAACTGGACCTCTGACTCACGTAAGTAAGGATCAAAACTCTGATGTGAACAGAGCGGGACTCTTCAGTCCACAGGCACGGGTGAGAGGTTTCTGGAAGGCTCCAGCCGCAGAGGGCAGCAAGGATAGACAAATGGGCTGGGACGGAGTGAAGGGGCACACGGCCGTGGAAATCCTCAGCGAAGTGAAGAGATGGTGAGAGGCCCTCTGGCGACTTGCCATCCAACATGGGATTGCTGTCCCGAACACACAGAGAACTAGGAAATTAACCCACACCCTCCAATCAGCCAGTGGGTACTCAGATCCCGTCCTCAGGAGAACAAAGACGAGATGCTTACAAAGCATAACCAGCACTCAGGAGGTGGAAGCAAAAGATCAAGAATCTAAGGTTGTTCCCAGCGACACCCAGTTTAAGTCTAGCCTGGGTTACTATGAGACCTTTAGTGGCTTGAAAGTCCAGCTCCTAAGGCGCTACCCAGTGTAACTCAGAGAAGACTTCTCAGGAGCGAGATTAAGAGATTTCTATAACAACTTCACACACATTCTGAGGGTCATTTTCATTATTATTCTCTAATTCTCTTTAGTCCCAAGTCTCTGTTTCAATTCTACCCTGCTTCTTTGTTTTACTATTTTTTTTTCACAGGAGGCTTGAGGCAATAAGAAGAAAGTTACAAGAGTTGTATCTCATTAATTAAGGCATATTCCTTGGGTACACGATAAGGAACTGAGCCATTTACCATGGCAACACAAAGTTTCAAGGTTTCTGGTGTAATTCTGTGACCAGAGAGAGGCCAGGGGCACAGTGCCTGGTGAGACAAGCTGCGAGACTTGGCAAGCAAAGAATTGGCATGATTTTTTTTAGGTTGCTTTGTGTTAATAACCTTGGCTAGACAGCTGCAGCTCTCTCTTGTGCGTATCTGTAAAGGTTTTAACTTACGATCCATTTACAGAAATATTCAGTCTAGTTTGAACTTTTTCTGAGGTAAAAATGAGCTGATTGTGGGTAACTCGTCTCAGACTGGGGAGAAATTGTTGTTTTCTTGTGTTAGTCTGAGTGAAAGGAACAAAGCAGGCTTGTAAGCGTCTTACAGACCTCGTGGGACAATAGAAGCATCTCCTAGTATATTTTCTACTTACAAAATTATACAGATAAATGAGAAGCCAGGTTGTCCTCTTTTTTTAATGGCCTGCCTTTCCAACTCCAGCTGTCCCAGTCAGCAACTGCAACTCCCCTGCTACCAGCAGAGGCTCGCCTGCAAGAGCCACGGGCTGAAGAAATTCTGTTCCCTCAGGCACTGCACTGACTTTCAAAACTACTAAGAGAACTTATTTAAATCTCTTCCCACTAAAGAATTCAAGATCCAAAGACTGAGGTAGAACCCTTCTTCCCAGAGAGGCTGAATAGCAAGCAGCTCACCTAGTTTACCTCCTCGTGTCTCCCACAAAGTTCTCATGCATACCCTCTCACAGCCCTGCCCCCCTCGCCCCCCCCTGCCTCTCTTTAACAAACCCTTCTCCTCCTGGCTCCTCCCCACTTCCTCCCTGTCAGCTAGTTGCTGACGCCGCCTCTGGACAACAGGTGGATTTTATTTAATCAAACACATCTTTGCATCATTAAACAAATAGTCCAGAGCATAAACAAAAATAACAAAATATTTAAATAATATTCTACAACAAAGTCATCTTCCTGACCTTCCACGGATATATGTGCCCATATGATTGAGGTGCAATCACGAGATTACACATACATATCATATGAAATTACACACTACAGTACAGCTGCTTTTGCACAGGTGAAATTACAACAGGACAGGAGCAACCGTTTTCAGAGCCAGTGTCCCCACAGGCCTTTCCCAGATGGAATTCTCTTCCTTCAGAGAATCATGCCTCTGGTGGGTTGACATTTGAACTCTAGTTGTCACCTGATGCAACTCCCATGGTCTCCGACAGAGACCCAGTAATACCAATAAAATTTTAAAAAATGTTATTTTTTTAACATGAAAATAATGTTTAGCATGTTCAGCCACTAGAGAAATGCAAATCAAAATGACTTTGAAACTCCACCTTAATCCAATCAGAATGGATGTTTAAGGAAACAGTCAAGGCATGGAGGCTCACACCTGTAGCTCCAGAACCCTAGGGGATCACCAGGAGTTTGAGGCTAGACTAGGCCATGGTGTGAGACCCTATCTAAAAATGACAAAACCAACCAAAAAACGAACTTCAAACAAAAGCCAATGACATCAAATACTGGGGAGGAAGGGACAGAGGAGGGGCTGGGAGTCTGGGAGATGGGGAGGAAGAGGTGGGACAGATGAATCTCAAGTGCCAGCACTGAGTATTTTCCCAGTTCCGTGCTTCACCTGCCCATCCTGCCTCGCTGCCTCTGAGAGGCCCCAAATCCTTCCGGCAACCACAGGACACAGTTTGTCACTCTGAAACTCGCTCTTCCAGGCTTGGTGGCGGCTTTGGTTCTTCAGGGAATGTGTTGCAGACTGTGGCAAATGCTGCTGCTGTGTTCTGCTCAGCACACTGGCTGTCACTCTGGGTTTCCTCCAGGACCCGTTGATGAGTCTATCCTCTGCAAACTGTCCGCAAGGCTGCCAAACTCCCAGTGGTTGGTTGGTCTCCTTGAAGCAAATGACCTGCCCACACGGAGCCCAGACTGTTGGTACCCAGAGGCCTTTGCTGACTGATGCTAGTCCTTCCCAGGGCTCCTGCTGTCGGTGCTGTTTATGCCGGGCCCAGCTCACCTTTCCTTTCCGTTGTGAAACCTTCCTGGGTGATGGGCAGTACAGGAATCCTTCCTTTCCCGTTGTGGGCTGCATACTCCTGGCCCCTTGACTTTCTTTGCCTGCCTCAACCCTTTGCCTGCTGGAGTGAACTGAGCAAAACAACTTGTTTACCTCTGCCTGCAGCTGTTCTGAGCATGAGACCCTCATGGGTTCCTGATGGCAGGGGAATGAATTCTGGTGGGTTTTACAGCTGGAAATCCCAAGAGTTGGGGTGTGGCTATCAGTTAAGGATCCCTATATAATCTTCCCTGGAGCACAATAAAGTTGGCATTCTTGTATCAGGTATGACCCATGTCCCGGTGTCTCTGTCTGTGAGCACGTGTTTTTAAATCTCCAGCCTAGTTCCTGGCTTGCATACCGTCCTGTAGTGCAGGCACTATACCTTCCAAACATCTCAGGACCTTTGGGCCCAGTGTTCCAGAATTATGTCACATCAAGGCCTCCTTTACTAGGGTTATAAGTACATTAAGTTTCCCGTGAGAGTGGAACAGGAAACTGCTAAATTAATTTGAGGTAATAAAAGCTGTTAAATATAGAGGCTGGTGCTGGGGAGATGGCTCAGCAGGTAAGGTGCCATTCAGGCAAGCACGGGGGTCTGTGTTTGATCCCCAAACCCACATTTGAGTAGCCAGTGTTTTCTTGTATAAGACTTGCACTTCCTTGGTAAAGTTTATTGCAGGCTGTTTTATTGTTTTGGAGGGCATCGTGAATGGGAGCATGTCCCTGATTTCTTTCTTGGTACACTTGTTGGAGCTAGGGAAGCTACTGACTTTGGTTTGCTGGCCTTGCACCCTGCTCTTCTGCTGAATGTGCTTATCAGCTGTGAGAGTTTTCTGGAGGAGTTTTTAGGGCCTTTAATGCATAAAATCATATCCCTGAAAGTAAGGATACTTTGAGCGCTTCATGCCTTGTTTGTGCCCCCTTTATCTCTTTCAGCTACGGCCTTGAAGAGGAGCAGAGAGAGTGGGCACCCTTGTCTTGTTCCCACTCTTTTGGAAATGCTTTTGAGTTTTTCTTCCATTTACCTTGATAGTGGCTGTGGGCTTGCTATAAATTGTCTTTATTATGTTGAGGTTCATCCCTAGTATCTCTGTCTCTAGTTTCTTTAGGGCTTTTATCGTGAAGGGATGTTGATTTTCTCCAAGGTCTTTTCTGCAAGTAATGAAGTTTTGGTCCTTAAATCTGTGTAGATGGTAGATCATAGTTATTGATTTACCGATATTGAACCATCCCTGTGTGTGATGAAGCCAGCCTGATCATGGTGGATAATAGATAATATTTTAAAATGTGGTCTTGAGTTTGGTTTGGAGGTATTTTATTTGAGGGTTTTTGTATCTATGTTTATCAGAGATATTGTCCTATGATTTTTTTTTTTTTGTTGCTATGAGGGTAATACTGGCCCCATCAGAAGAGCTGGAAACGTTCCTCCTCCTTCTATTTTGTGGACTAATCTGAGGTGTATTCGTGCGAGTTCCCGTCTGAAGTCCTTTTGAGTGGAATTCTGCTCTGAATCCATCTGGCCCTGGGCTTTTTTGACTTGGGAGGCACCGTGTGGGTGCTGGGAACCAAACCTGGGTCCTCTGCAAGAGCAGCAAGTGTTCCTAGCTGCCGAGCCGCCTCTCCAGCCCCATTCTCATCTCCTCGTTGTAGGTGTTGTTTGTCCTTCAGTTCCATCATCAGTTATTAATTTGAGATGTAATGTTTTTGATGTAGACACTCTCCTGTCTGGATTCTCCTCACCGTGGCGCAGATTTTATATGCTGTACCTTCATTTTCAGTCTCTCGAGGAATTCTAAAATTTCTTTCCCGTCCCAATTATCTTTCACAAGTATGTTGTTTCCATGACTCCATATAGTTTCTATTATTGATGCTATCCAGCTTTATCCTATTGTGGTCAGCTAGAACACAGGATATTATTTTAATTATAGTTGCTGAGACCTGTTTTGTATCCTATTCTGTGGTCTATTTTGGAGGAAGTTCTATAGGCTGCCGAGAAGAACGTGGGTTCTTCTGTGTTTGAGTGAAGTGCTTTGTCTGTCTCTTAGCTCCATTTGATTGATGACATTATTTATCCCCCACTTTTTTATGTTCATTTTTTGTCCCATATCTTATCTATTGGTAAGAGTGGGGTATTGAAGTCCCCAACTGTCACTGTGGTGTGGCTGATCTGTGGTTTTAGTTCTAACAGTGTTTCTCTTATGACATTTGGAACAACACCCGAGGTTGACTTCTGGTCTCCATATGGATGTGTGCATATCTACATGTGTGTGTACCTGCACACATAGTACATGCGCACTCGCGCGCACGCACACACACACACACACACACACACACACACACACACACACACACAGACACACATGGCTATATGGAGACTGTGAGTCTTTCGGGATCTGACCTGAACACTTGTTAACTTGTGACTCATCCATCCTCACCGTGTTAACAGTACAGGAGTGGGACCCAGAGAAATAAAGAAGTTTACAGATGCCCACACCTTTAGTGAATGATGTTCTGATGCCTACCGTCCCAGGCACTGGCTGTGGCATTAAATTCCACCAGGGGACTCCATTCCTTTATCTTAACCGCACTTCCTATAAAATGCAGGCATTTTTGACAGGAGTGGAGCTGAGGGCGGGTGGAAGGGATGGCCTCCTGACCATCACATCTACTGCCCAGACAGCCAGCTCCTCTCATTTCCTTAGGGTGGTTCACTGAGCACCAGTTTTGGGGATGTTAAATAGATTTTACTAAAAAAAAAATAAAACACCCCCCACATTTCTTATAAGCCTGGGAAGTCCCGGTGCAGCTCCTTTCCTGCTGCCATGGCCACACCTGATGAGAAACAGCAGAAGGGGGGAAGGGCTTACTCTGGCCCACAGGTTTAGAGTCCACTCCATCATGGCAAGAAGGCATGGTGGCAGGAGTGTGATGCTGCTCGGCCATGTCTGGGAGGATCAGGAAGCAGAAGGAGACCAATTAGGTGCTCAGCTGGCTTCCTCCTTTCCCCCATTTTATTCACTTCACCGTACCAGTCCATGGAGCAGAGCCACCAGCTTTCAGGATGGGTCTTCCTGCTCCGAAGTTAAACTCTCTGGAAACTCCCTCACAGACAGACATGTCCAAAGGTGTCTGTTGTCAGGGTTCAAGGTATTTCTTAATATGATCATGGTCATAGTAAAATTAGCACGGCATGGCTAGGCTGAGCTAGGAGCTTTCAGACATGGCTGCTCAGGCTTTAACTCTGGACACTGTGACCACATCTCAAAGTCCATTCCTCTAGGAGGGAATTTTCCTTGAGCAAACAGCGTCTGAGCTGATAGAGCACAGCACTGACACCAGTTAGGAATACAGGGTTCATGTGTGGGGTGGGGGCGGGCCTTCCTGAAGAAGTTGAGAACAGAGCTGAGTGCTCAGAACTGGAGAATGTTCACAAATACCCAAGAGAAGAGATGAGAACTGGTGTGGTGGGAGAGATAATGAACACATGAGAATCAGTAGGGTACGTCAAGGTGTGCTCAGGAACCCAGAGGAGGGAGGGAGGGAGGGAGGGAAGGAAGGAGGGAGAGAGAGAGAGGGAGAGAGATGGAGGGAGAGAGAGAGAGAGAAGGAAGGAGGGAGAGGGAGAGAGGGAGAGAGACGGAGGGAGAGAGAGAGAAGGAAGGAGAGAGAGGGAGAGAGGGAGAGAGACAGAGGGAGAGAGAAAGGAGGGAGAGAGGGCGAGAGAGAGTCCTAATAGGATAGAGTTGGAAAAGGCTTGTCTTACCTTTTTTTTTTTAAAATATAGTTTTTTTTTTTTAGATCTTATTTATTATGTGAGTAGTATTCTGCCTGCATGTACGCCTGCAGGCCAGAAGAGGGCACCAGATTTCGTTATAGATAGTTGTGAGCCACCATGTGGTTGACTGGGAATTGAACTCAGGACCTCTGGAAGAGCAGTCAGTGCTCTTAACCTCTGAGCCATCTCTCCAGCCCCTGTCTTAGTTACTTTTATATTGTTGTGATAAGACACCATGACCAGGGGAACTTATGGAAGAGTTTATAGGGGGCTTATGGTTTCATAGGGTGAGTCCACGACCATCATGTCAGGGGGCATGGCAACAGGCAGGCAGCTTTGGTACTGGATCAGTAGCTGAAAACTTATTTCAAGAGATAACCATTCTGGAGGAAAGAGAGAGAGAGAGAGAGAGAGAGAGAGAGAGAGAGAGAGAGAACACCTGAGAGCATTAACTGGGAAAGGCAGGGCTGGAGAGATGGCTCAGTGGTTAAGAGCATTGCCTGCTCTTCCAAAGGTCCTGAGTTCAATTCCCAGCAACCACATGGTAGCTCACAATCATCTGTAATGAGGCCTGATGCCCTCTTCTGGCCTTCAGGCAAAACACGCAGACAGACTATTGTATATATAATAAATAAATATTAAAAAAAAACTGGGAAAGGCACAGACTTTTGAAACATCAAAGCCTGCCTCCAGTGGCGCACCCCCTCCAACAAGGCCACACCTCCTAATCCTTCCCAAACAGTTTCATCAACTGGGGACCAAGTATTCAAATGAGCCTATGGAAGTCATTCTCATTTGAAACGTTTGCCACATGGCCCAACCTTTTACTTGCAGAATGTATGAAAATATGCAGTGTGGTAGTAACAAGGGTCTCCCCCTACATACCATTTCTGGTTTGGATTTCTTTTCTGTGTGATAGAAACGAGACCTTTACCCCAGGCTCCTCTGTTGTTGCTGCTCAGGAGGGAGAGTTCAACTGTGATGGCTCCTGTATGCAACACCACAGCCTTTAGGACTGTTTGGCCCCACCCACCAAGTTCCCTGTGTACCGGCCCCTCTAGAAGTAGCCTGAGATAACTACTAACGCCTACACCTCTTTGCCCATTATCCTTCCACCCACCTGACTCCAGCGACTTCATGTCTCCCAAGCCCCTGATGAGCAGGTACCTGTAACTGGCCACTGCACGTCCTTTCCCGTCCACCCAGACATGAATAATCACACAGAAACTATACTAATCGCAACACGGTTTGGCCTACTAGCTCAGGCTTCTTACTAACTCTTATATCTTAAATCAACCCATTTCTATTAATCCATGGATCAACACAAGGGTGTGGCCTACCAGTAAGGTTCTAGAGTTTTACTCCTTCAGCAGCTGCATGGGATCTCTCTGACTCTGCCTTCTTTCCACCTCTACCTCTGCTTGGAATTCCCACCTTGTTATATTCTTCCCTGCCATAGGCCAAAATTACATTTTTATTAACCAATGGTAATATAACACATTCACAGCATACAGAGGGGAATCCCACATCTGGTACCTTATTCATCTGGTCAGCTTTGACATTATTTCACCAAATCATAATCTCTCTGGGCTCACCAGACAGGACTCTCGACCTCTTGCATGGAAAGGAAAAAGGAGTCTTGGAGAGATTCCAAGAGAATGCCGTTCTGGGGGAGTCTGGCAAAAGCGTCTAGCCTGCTGCCCTGGCCTTGTTGTGGGAACTCTTGAACCCTGATGGGTATGAGGAATCACAGAGAACTGGGGTTCTTGCCACTGTGCAGATTCTAAGGCCATCAGCCCAGGCAGCAGATTCAGAGGGGCCTAAGCACCTGCTTTTGTGATAAGCACCCAGGGGTAATGACATAGCACGGTGTGGAGGACTCCGTGCTGCAGTTGACCTTGAACTTCCAGTGGATGTGAAGGGGGACACTTCCATTGACCCCTCAACTTACTCAGGTGCTTAATATTCATTTTCATCCACAAATGCGGCAGTATTACTTGTTTTTGATTTTTTTAAAAAGATATTGTTTGGGGCTGGAGAGATGGCTCTGCTCTTCCAAAGGTCCTGAGTTCAATTCCCAGCAACCATCTGTAATGGGGTCTGGTGCCCTCTTCTGGACTGCAGGTATATACACAGACAGAATATTGTATACATAATAAATAAATAATTTTTTTTTTTTGTTTTTCGAGACAGGGTTTCTCTGTGGCTTTGGAGCCTGTCCTGGAACTAGCTCTGTAGACCAGGCTGGTTTCGAACTCACAGAGATCCGCCTGCCTCTGCCTCCCAAGTGCTGGGATTAAAGGCGTGCAAATATACATATATATATATATATATATATATTTAAAAGATATTGTTTTATGTTTGTGTAAATGCACTTGTATAATGGGTGGCATGCACATATTGAATGCAGTACTGGTGGAGGCCATCAGAGGGCACCAGATTCCTTGGGGAAGGAGTTATAGGTAGAGATAGAGGCCTGATGTGGGTGCTGGGATCTGAACCAGGGTGTTCTGCAAAGGCAGTAGACACTCGTAATTCTTCACACACTCTTAACATCTCCCCAGTCCCTTGTTTTTTATTTTATATGATCCCACAACTAAGACGTTGGAGATTTAAATAGACTTTGGACTTTTGAAGTACTGAGAGTTTTAAAGACTTGGGGGACTCTTTGGAGTTGAATTGTATTTTATATTATTATTTTAGCATGCTACTTTGGGGACAAGAGATAGAAAGTTATGGCTTAAAGTGACATGTCTGTGTCAAGTTGACAGAAGGGTGGATCGTGCTGGTTAGATTTCATTGCCAACTTGACACAAGGTGGAATCACCTGGGAAAAGTCCTAATGAGGCACTCACTATCTAGATGTTGGGCTGTGGGCATGTCTCTGGGGGGATGGTCTTGAATGCTAACTGGTGTAGGGAGACGCAGTCCATTGTGGGTGTCACTGTGCCCTAAGCTGGGAGCCATGAACAGTGTAGGAGAGAAAGCTATCTGAGCACAGTTGAGCAAGGACCCGGGTGTTTAGCCTCTCCTGCTCTTAACTGTGGATACAGCGCTGAAGTTCCTGCCTTGAACTCCCATCAGTCATGTAACCTGGAATCTTAAACCAAATGAGTTTTTTTTCCTTCCTACGTTGCTTTTTGTTGAGTGCTTTTCTTACAGCAGAAACAAGACTGGACTAGAAGTTTCCTGGACCAGGGAATGGCAGCCTGGGAAGTTATCAGTGTGCTGCTGCTACGTTTAAAAGCAGGAATCTGGAACAGGGCTCCATAGCTCTAGAATCCCAGTAGTCCCCAGTCCTTTCCATTGATCACGCCCCCTGTGTCCAATCTCCTGGGATTAGAGGTTTAGTCTCATCCGGGCCAGCTGGGAAAGCGCTTTCTTGCAAAGCTCCTCTCTCGCCAGCAGGTGGCAGTGCCGGCTCTAGTATATGGGCTAGGGAGACGCTGTGGCTGGAATCTTTTTGTCTGCTCAGGTTCCGCTCCAGAGCCTTCCTTTGCGCGGTGAACCGGGGCTGCTCATTTCTCCTCTGTTCCTGCTTGTGATGCCTCATAAAGCCAGATACCTAGAGCCGTTCGCGATAAATTCAGATGCAGGCTGCACCCCGAGTTTTCATTCCCCAAACCAAAAATGCGGTGGACGCCTTGTTAGGAGCCTCTCGGGAATTGCTTTGTGGAATCCTAAACACAGGGCCTCTCTGAGTTAGGTGAGGTCCTCTTTTGCTCTGAAGAGGATCTGGGGGCTTCCGTAGGCTCAAGTGGTTGGCCAATGTTAAGGAGCAGGGTAAGAGGCAGAGACAGGCTGGAGCCTAGAAGTTGTGGAGCTGGCTTCCAGAGAAGGGGGGTAGGATCCACTCAGGAGGGAGTGGCAGAGCAGGAGCGGGGTCAGGGATGGTAACTCTGGGCCTTCTCTAATTCGCCATCCCCATCAATAGACCAGGTCTGTGTGGCAGTAAGTGCCGCTCCCTACTCTTCCTGGGCACAGACCTCACAGCTAACTGTTGTGCTCAGTTCAGATATGGCTGTGCAAACCCTGCCCAGCCTGACACTCTGCAGGGCCCAGAAACTTCCTCCTTTGTCATAGAGCAGTAACCACACACCGTGGCACTTAGGGAAAGGGGGAAAGTGGGGTGTCTTTGAGTCACACAGAGGCTTCCTTTATTGGCTCATGGGGACTTTAACTTGGAGTTAGGGTTCTAGATGTTCACAGTCACACAAACTCTCTTCGGAGTCCGTTCTCTCTCAGAGTCAAAGAACGAACTTCATGGACAAAAGCTGAGTTTGAAAAGAAGTTTTATTATAGATGCATGGGTAGGAACTCAGGAAAGGAGACGGACCTCCTGAACCTAGGAGGAGGACACTAGCCAGCCGCTGTACACGGGACACTAGCCAACCGATAATCGTTTAAAAACGATTTTTCATAGGATTTATGCCAGAGACTAGGGTGAGTCATGAAGAGGAAGGAGACCTGGTCACTTCAAGGTATCCAGGTTGTCTGTTCTCTGCTTGGGTCACCTCCTCCGGTATCGCTTCCAGGCAGAGGTGGTCACTTAGGAGAAGAAAGAGACAACGAGACCAAGCACCCTCCCTTCCTGCATTCCAGGCCTCCAGCCAGGGCAGGGCCAAGGATGTTTGTGACTTCTGCCCAAAGACATGAATTAGAATTGTTTGCTTTGGGTCTTCTGTGCCCCTAAAAACCGGCTTCCACCGCCCCCTCCATCCCTAGGAGGGACGGCCCAGATGGCGTTCTGCTCATCTTTGTGAGAAGCATGACCGCTCTGCTTTGCCTCGCTGCTGTAGGGCACAGCTAGCAGGCTCCTCCTCCTTGGGGTCCTCTAGCCCCATGGGGCAATGCATTTGTTCCCGGCTTGTTCTTCATCTCTGTCTATTACGCCTCATTCCACGGGGAAAGAGCCCAGGGAACAAGCTCTCTGGCGTCGTGTCTACCCCAAGGTTGAATACAAAGTACGCTGCTTATGAAAACAGCTCTCCGCTCTGTTAGCCAAGTAGTGTGTGTTCATTGCTACGAAATTGAGAGTAAGTGGAAGGGAGAAAATTAACACCACCTCCACAACAATAGGATCTTTTTCTACACTGATATTTTAATGGAATTGAATTTTTCTCGTTCTCTTTTTATTGTACAAGAAAAACATATTTCTCAGCAGGGTTATGAAGTGGTATTTCCAGGGGATTAATTTTTTTGGTCTTACGAGATTTCTTTTTGTATTTGTACAATAAGGAACTTTTACGGGGACTACTACTTCATAAACCTGTCGACAGTTCCGCGAGAGGTGGTAATAGCTACCTACCTCTCTCTGTTGAGGACCTACTATGTGCGAGCAGTGTCTACACAACTGTAACTTTTTGGAGGGCTGGTTTCTGTCTCATAGGAGCAACTTGTTTAAGCCCATCAACCATTTCAATTTGAGGGTTGCTAGGTGACTGCAAAGACGGAGCGGTGGCTACAGGCACATGCCGCTCATGGCCAAGTGAGTGACACATGACCCCAAGACCTAAGGTACAAGACTGGACACAGTCATCAGAGATCAAAGGGACAGTGGCTCCGAGCTCGCTGAGGACTTCGCGTGTGCCAAGTGGAAAGCAGGCTCCCTTCGCAATTATTATAGAACAGTGAGACACTGAGGGAAGGTTAAGGGACTTGGGAGGGGTTCCCAAGAGAGAAAAGAACTGTTGACTTTCCTTCTCCAGGGTTTTTATAGGGCTATAGCAGAAGCTGGACAAAGGCTGGTGATCTCCACTGAGACTGGGCAGCAATGGAGGGCCCACACACTCCACGTGCGCCCCCTAGCCCAACCAGAGAGATGACCACGTGCTGCCCACCCAGCTCTGGGTAGTTGAAGCTCCTGTTTCTGACTGTAGCTTTGATATCGCGCCAGCCCCACCTGTCAGCCTGCAACAAGTAAACCACCGGCTCACATGCCAGAGCCCAGATTGTGGGTGGGAGGACAGGATGTGGTGGGAACATCTCACCCACATGAGGGTGGTGGTGGGGCTGGTGACTGGTGACTGACTGGTGACAGGCTCATAGGGATCTACAGGTTTTTCACTCCCTTGCTGGGTCCTGGTTCTCTCCTGTTTGCTTAGGGGAGGAGCCACCACTGTTGCCCTTAGCACAGCAAGGGTCCACAAGGCCAGAGCCAGAAGGCCAGCTGTGAGTCCCCAGACCTTGGGCCTGGGGAGAAGTGTGAGAGTCCCGGAGGGAAGTACAGGCAGAGGAGACTCAGTGGCCCTGGGAGTTGATGTGAATAATGGCGTCTATATCAGAAGGATCACCAGGTCATCCCCTGGCCGGATACAGTGCCCTTCACGTCCCCATTGCCATACCATCCCAGGAACTAGTTCCAGTGGCTGCCCACCATCAACACTGGACCACTCCCATCGTTTTGGGTCTGAGACTTTGGGCCTGGGGAGGCTGTACTTTATGACCTGATCTCCTTAGCATAGAGCCGGTGACTCCAGGCTGGGTCCTTTGCGTCTATCCTAGGAAGAGTGTCCCAAGCAGAGGGCACAGCTTGTACAATGAATGACCCTGAGGAAGGGAAAGACTTCCTAGGACTTGGAACTCTGGGTATGGATTGCTCAGGGAAGACACCACCATGGGCGGCAGAAAGCTCTGAGGATCCATGGGAAAGATTTCCCAGCTAGGACAGGCGGGAGCTACTGGGGTTGTGAGCCAGAAGGATGAGTTGTCAAGGGTGCATTGTCGTTCTTTCTCAGGCTTCTCTGCCCTAAGGCTGATGTGGCTCCTCAGAGACGGGAAGTCGCTGGGCACTGCCTCTACCTGTTATGAGCAGTGAACATTATTGTCCTGTGTTCTCTTGGAATTGCTCCCCAGACAGCGCATACACAGAATTGGAGGCATTTTTCCAGCTCTGGTCAGGGAGGGCAGGAATCTGACTTCTGGCATGGGATGTTCTGGCCAGGATGAGCTGCCCCTCAGCCTTGGGCCTGAAAGGAAATTTCTGCATAGCCCGTTAGCCCCTAGGACTCTGGGAGTGATTGTATGAGGGGAAGAAAAGTGCCCCTCAAGAACTCTGCTAGGGGCTGCCTTCAAAGCCTGCCGCAGACAGAGTAGGAAGTTCAAGGTTCTGTCTACGATGCTCCTTCCCCTGCACCCCTTCTAGGGAGCTGGTCAGGGTGTTGGTGAAGACCCAGTTGGGAGAGAAACGGCTGCAGGAGGACATCCCACCCCGGGGGCCCATCTGGAATTTGGAAGCATGTTGTAATGTAATCTTCCTGTGTTGTTTTAGCAACCATTTTTTTCTCTGACAGTGAAAGTATTGCATGTTTGTTATAGAACACATGGACAAGAAACCAAAGAAAAATTAATATGATGTAAGGTGGTAAATGTATGATTTGCCCCCAAGACTGGACTATGACACCTTCAGTCGTACGATACTGAGCATGCGATCAGCGTTATTACACGCCCTGGGGAGACTTGGGTAGTGGGGTGGAGATGAGAGCCATCCTCGAGTCAGAGGACCTGAGTTCAAGACCTTGTTTCTATGCCTGTGGGCTACACAGACTTGAGTGAGCTGTGCAGTGTCTAGGGGCCTCGTCGGCTTTCCAACCTTCAGTATGAGGGTGGACTATCCTGTGCCTAACGCGGCCATTGGAGAGGCAGAGCAGCAGAGATGAATGTGTGTAGGACCATGGGGACACCTTAGGGAGTGGATGCTGTTCTTGCAACCCTGCAGGAGCTACCTGGTGTGGAGAGAGGGCTCTGAAGGGTACAGGGCTCGGTACCCTACAGGTCCATGTGCTGACGCTGACAGCTGAGGCTGAGCTCTCGCACACACACACATACACACACACACACTGAAGGAGCAAAGGCCTCTGGGAAAGTGTATGTGTATCATGGTGGGAGCGGCCATGTGTGAGAGGCAGGGATGCAGACCAAGGGTGAGTTGGTGATGGAGTGTGAAGAAGGCAGGGGGGAGTGATGGAATCGGCCGTCCAATATTAACTGGTCCAACCCGCAACCCTGGAGGGCTGCAGTGGGCGTCGCAGGACGATGTCTTGGGTACGCGGTGAAGGAGTCTCTCCCAGTTGGATGCTCATTCTTTCATTCCTAGGCTCAAGTGGTTTTCCTCTTCCAATTCTCTTTCTTTACAGTTGCACCAGAATGGCTGTCCGCAAGCTGTGCTGGGTCTGTCGCGGGATCTTCATTTGCGGCAAAACGACAGGAAAAGAGGACCGCGGGGTGAGAGTTTAGCGAGGCTCGCTCACTTTAACTCTCAGCGCTGAACTCTCCCCAGAAGGAAAATTCCTCCTGCAGCTAACATCTCCCTTTCTCTTGGGAAAAGCTCAAGACTGGGAACGGCATTTTCTCTCGCTCTCTTCATTGGGCAATTTCTAAAGCTGGGCGTTCTCAGCCGAGGTCTTTCTATTCGTGTCTGTCCATCTCCCAAGCTTTGTGTATGGTGTGTGTGTGTGTGTTGAGGTTTGCATGAGAACTGTCCTCCACAGGTTCATATATTTGGATGCTTGGCTCCCCATTGGTGGCGCTGTTTGGGGGAGGTTATGGAACCTCTAGGAAGTGGAACCTAGAGTGGACAGATGGTTCTCAACCTGTGGGTCGCAACCCTCACAGGTGTCAGATAGGCTTCATGCCAAATATTTACATTATGATGCCAATCAGTAGCAAAATTATAGATATGAAGTAGCAACAAAATTATTTTATGGTTGGGGGGGTCACCACAACATGAGGAACTGTATTTAAGGGTTGTAGTATTAGGAACATTGAGAACCACCATCCTAAGAGAAGGCAGAGAGTCAGGCAAGCTGAAGAGGAGGCTGGGGTTCCAGTGATGTAGCCTCAAGCCAAGGAATACTGGTAGTCCTCAGAACTGCAAGAAGTAAAGAGCCAGCTTCTCCCCCAGAGCCTCCTAGGAAGAGTGGCTCTGCTTGATTTTGAACTTGTCACTCCTAGATCAGGGCAGAGCCAGAGTGAGTTAGCAGGCACCAGCTGTCTTGAAGGTGTCAGGCCTGACTCATGGACTGCATTGCTCATGAACACAGGCTCTGAGTGACTTTGAGCTTGGGATGTCCTTGCAATGTGAGGAACTCTTTCCATCAGGAGCCCGGTGTTGCTTGTAGCCTCCCATCCTGCTCAGTGTGGATTCGTCCTCAGCCCATAGCGTGTAGCAGCAGAATGCCAGCTGAACAATTTCCGGTGATGTGGATCATGTCTGTCATATTTATCTATTGCAGGGCTAAAGATGGAACCCAGGACCTCCCCTATACTAGGCAAGGGCTCTGCCACTGAGCTATACCCCATATACCCCAGCTATATTTTTATTAGTGTTTTAAAAAACTACTGTTACAAAGTAATAGGTTTCACAGTTATAAAAATATTTGCTTTTATTTGTGTGTGCATGCATGTCTATGTGCTGTGAGAGTGCAGGTGCTTGTAGAGGTCAGCACAGAGTGTTGAAGCCCCTGGAGCTGGAATTGCAGGTAGGCGTGAATCACCTGAAGTGGGTGTTGGGAATCAAATTCTTTCTCTCTCTCTCTTCCTCCCCCCCCCCCTCTCCCTTCTCTTTTTTTCTTTTTTGTTTTTTTGAGACAGGGTTTCTCTGTGTAGCCCTGGCTGCCCTGGAACTCCCTCTGTAGACCAGGCTGTCCTCGAACTCTCAGAGATAGGCTACCTCTGCCTCCCAAGTGCTGGGGTTAAAGGTGTGTGCCATGACCTCCTGGCTCTAGGAACCAAATTCTTAACTGCTGAGACTTCTCCAAGCCCCATGTACTTTGGCTTTCTTGATCCTCCTTGCCCATTCCCTGCTCTCTCTGTTGACCTCCTCCTTCCCCCAGTAACCCCACTTTTAGTCATTATTACCCTCTTTCATGTTCTCCTCTAACACCCCCTAGTACCTCTTCCGTCCTTGGGTGTGGCAATTCAGACTTTTACTCTCAGCACTTAGGAGGCAGAAGCAGGCGGATCTGAGTTCAAGATCAGCCTGGTCTTCAGAGTGAGTTACAGGATAGCCAGGGCTACACAGAGAAACTCTGTCTTATAAAACAAAATAAACCAACAAAATAAAAAAGATTTCTTCGGTTCTTTCCAAAGCCCTTTGTTTAGTGTCCTCTCCTTCATCCTTCCCACTGTTTACATATCACATATATATGATTATTTATATATATATAATCTCAGAGTCTGAGATTCTCAACATTAAAAATATCAAGTTTTACCCATTTTTCTTCAAATGTCATCATTTTTTATGGCTGAATAAAATTTCATGGCGTATATGTACCACATTTCTCTTGTCTAGTCATCTATTATTGATGGGTGTTTATGCAGGGTCCACTTCTCAGTTCTTGTGAACAGAGATGCAGGGACCGTGGATGAGTGAGTGTCTCTACTTAGACTTAGCTCCTTTGGGTATAGACCCAGGAGTGATGTAGAGCCCCAGCTATTTTTGTTTCCTAAATTTAATATGCTGTAAGATTTCATTGTTCTGTGTGGCAGAAAAAATCATTTTCTATCAGCCCGGAGGCTCTTCCTTGTCCCAGAGCGTGAAGCCATGTCCCCAGTTCCTGTACACTTGCTGGGTAGGTCAGACACAAATCGCTGCAGGTGACCTGATTGCTCAAGACAGTTTGACCTTGGAGGCAGTGGTTCTGGACCTTCTGAGCCAAACTGGCCTGTAGGGCCTGTACATGGTGATGGCCTTTCAAGGTGTATCACAAGGCAACCCTCTCCACATCCTGTCTCTTCTCAGGGTACTGGATAGGGGCAGTAGGTGCTGGGACCACTCATCCTCCGCCATTTCTGCAGTGTTGATTTTTTTTTTTTGGTATTCCTACCTTTTTTTCTGGCTTTTCAAGGCAGGGTTTCTCAGTGTAGCCTTGGTTGTCTTGGAACTCTGTAGACCAGGCTGGCCTTGAAATCACAGAGATCCACTTGCCTCTGCCTCCCAAGTGCTGGGATTAAAGGCATGTGCCATCACCACCCAGCTGGTCTTTCTATTTCTTAAGATTGCCAACTCTGCCCATTTCTTCTTTCTCAAGAAAGATCTTGAGGAATCACCATTATGCACCAAATCGATCCTCCATCAATGTGTTGAGCTCACAACCTCCCAGAGTGGCTGTATGAAATAGGGTCTTTCCAGGAATCGTTAAGGTCATAGGGGTCTCATCCAATGGTGCTAGTGTTTTTGCAAGGGGAGGAGGTGACACTAGGGTCTTCCCTTTCTCTGTCGTCCAGCAGAAGAAAGGATATATGAGGGTGTAGCTCTCTGCAAGCCAGGAAGAGAATCCCCACCGAAGCCACCCCTGTGGGACCTTGGTCTTGAACTTCTAATCTCCAGAACCGAGAAAGCTCAGTTTTGCTGGACATGTTATTTTGTTACGCAGCAGAGTAGACTAAGATAGACAGCTTCTCAGTGAGGCGACACCTTGCCAAAAGCAGCAAGTAGAGTTACCCTGGTGGCCCTCGCGTTGCTTCTGTGTGTCCAGAACCAGTGTTTGAAAGCAGGCGCTGTGGGTTCTGTGTTGTGATAGTCAGGGATCAGGCATGGAGTTCCCTGCTGACAGCCATGCTCTGGTTTTGTTTCTGTTGCTGTGATATAAAACCCTGATGGAAAGCACCTTCCGGGAGAAAGGGTTTATTTCAGCTCGCAGTCTCGGGTGATTAGTCCATCCCCAAAGGAAGTCAGGACAGGGATTTTAAATAGCTCATTCCATCACATTCACGGCCGAAAGCAGAGAGGCGTGGACACAGGTCTGCTCCTTTGCTTGCTTGCCTGTGCTTAGATCTGTTTCTTCACTCTTGTACAGTACAGGAGTCCCAGTCTAGGGGGTGATGCTGCCCACGCTAGACTGTTTCCCACATCAGGTAACTTAAGGTGTTTTCCCACAGACATCCCCACAGGCCACTATCACCACTATTACCACAAACACACTTCTATAGTTCAGGAACCCTGCCTAGGGAGTGGTACGCCCAGAGTGGTTTAGGTCTTCCTACTTCAGTTAATTAGGACAGTCTCCCACAGACCTGCCCCCAGGGTAGACATGCATTGAGACTCTCTGCCCAGGTGTTCCTAGGTTGTGCCAAATTGACAACTATAGCTACCTATCACAGCTAGAAAGGACAAAACACTCACTGACACCTAACTTGACTTTGAGTGGAATTTCTAGATCCTGACCTGACTTGGGGAGGATACAAAATGGGAATAAAACGAGGTAAGAAGAAAGACGTTAACTCTACTACCAGTGTGTCCTAAAATGCATTCCATATAGTAACAATTACAACTACCACCACCACCACCTCCACAACAACAATAACAACAGAAGTATAAAGTATTCTGTAGAATAAATTAAGGTCATATTGGATTATATTGATTCAAGCTGTTTTGAACCTTATGTAAAATGATTCATAAGGTCTTTTGTTGGTGGTCGCTTTCGTTTCATTTTGATTTTTGGAGACAGGGTCTCATGTGGCCCAGATGGCCATAAATTCACTATTCACAGGCTGATTTTGAACCACTGATCTTCCTGTCTCTGCCTCCCAAGTGCTGGGATCACAGACACGAGCCACAAAACCTGGTGTCCCTTGATGTCCGCGTTCACAGAATTGTCTTAGTGGGGAGGTCACACGCACAATATCTCACACAATGTGGTACCAAGGAAATGCCTTTTTGCTAAGTATCTGGTAGGATTGGCCTTTGGTATATATCATTTTCATATTCACTAGACAATTACAAAATCTGAGCCCCAGAAGGTCCCCTACTCTGGGTCATGTCGGAGGGGAAAGCCTTGGGCTAGAGGTGATTGAGCCCTTGTCTACAATGGGCAAGGCTCTGGGCTCCTCCCATAGCACTGCAGAAGTGTACCCTTATGTTTGAGGAAACAGAGTCCAGGGAGTTAAGGATATTGGTCAAAGCTGTTTGGTTTGATAGGAAAGCCAAACTGGGGTCCAGGCCTTTGATTTTCAGCCTTCTGGAAGCTACCTTGCCATGCAATACTAGCCCCTGCGGTGGGACGCTCAAGCAGACATGGGATGCTCTTGCTCTGTGTGGTGGGTATCTGTGGTGATGGTCAGTTCTTCTGCTTAGAGGGCAGGGGCTGCCCAGCATCTGACCTATTTACTTACTTACTTACTTTAAGAAAAGACATTTTGCATTTTAAATCAAACCCACACATCAAATCCAGGTTGTTTCCTGCCACACATGTCCCCCAGGGAGGTGAGGTTTATGCATGTTTCTGACCCATCCTCATTTGAGCTGTTCCACTCTTGGTCACTTAAGTTACCTCCCTGGTCCACACCCTCTGAGTCTCCATCAAATCTCTCCTCCCTAGGGAACAAGGTGTGTGGATGAATGGGACGTCTCCCTTTCCCCAACCATTACACCTCTCCCAGCTTACTCTAAAGAATTTCCCCCGGGCCTACTGTGGAAATTCATAAACACCTTTCATAATGGAGAGTACGTGTTGGTGAGCCGCAGAGAGAGGAAGCGGAAATGGTGTAAGGAATCAGGCCCAGGGGAAACCTGGGATGATTCATCCTGGAAGGTGGCCAAGGGGCAACTTAACAGCCTTAGAAGAGGAATGAGAGCTTCAAAGCCTGGGGACCAGTTCCTGAAAGAGAAAGGGCTTGAAACTGTGGCTGCAGGAGTTGAATTAGACAGAAGAAAGGCTGGAGTGGTCCTTAAGACAGTAGAGAGGCTTGGAGATGTATAAAAAGGTCCCTGGCTGGTGGGAAGGCTTTGTTTTCATTCGTGTGTGTGTGTGTGTGTGTGTGTGTGTGTGTGTGT